>NC_025993.2:3606749-4206749 GCF_000442705.2 Elaeis guineensis
AATATATATATATATATATATATATATATATATATATATATATATATATATATATATATTTATTTATTTATTTTTTTGATAAATATAAATATGGATATGGATATTAATCGGATAGAAAAATTTTATACATATTTATTTTAAATGGATGCAAATACAAATAGGATACTAAAATATGAATATAAAACAGATATAAGCCGAATAATTAAATTTTATAATTATTACTACATAGATGATAAATTAAGTTAATAATTGTTGTCCAGATATGGAGTCCAAGAGGGGGGGTGAATTGGGCTTTTTTAAAATTTTAAAGATTAGTGCACTTAAACAATGTGCTAAAATATTTGATTGGAGATGATTGATTTTTAATAAAAATAAATTCAAATATAAATGATAAGATTGCAAGTATTTTCAATAATTTTGAACAAATATAATATTTTAATAATTTTAATATTTCAATTCATTTGGTTGAAACTCATTTGTGAAGGTATCAGAATTTTTCTAAGGATTATTTTTAGTCAGTTAAAATCCTCCCTATTCTTGTATGAAACAGATAAAAATAATCATTTTGATCATTTTGAAAAAGATCTCTCCTTTCTTATATAAAGAGAATTCAATTTATAAAAAATTTCGTATTGAAGCAGAGATGGTTCATAAAAAAATTTTGTTCTTTTCTTTCTTATTTTTAGTATCAGAGCAATAAATGTGAAAGGAGTGTTTCTTTTCTTTTTTTTTTATTTTGATATCAAAGCAAGGATGAAACCAAGAATTAAAAGAGAAGAATTTGAAGGATTTTGTAAAATCAAAAATGAATGTATCGAGGCATTTTGGTATTTATGCAAAAAAAAATTATCAGAAAAATCAGAGTACTCAAAAAATAGATGTATCAGAGTAATTTTTTCAAATAGTATCAAAATAAAGATAAAAATAAATATATCAGAGTAAAAAATGAGTGTATCAGAGACGTATCAGTGCAAAATACTATATCAGAGAAAAAAATTTAAAAAATATTTAAATTTTAAAAAAAATTAGATAGACAATACACTACTTTGCAACGGAACCATTCTTCCTCTTTTTGACATCATCAAAAAAATAGACTAAAGGGAGTAAGATTTTTTATGGTTCTATGTCAGGTATCAGAGTAATAGTGTATTTATTCAAGTATAATAGTCATTCATTCATTCATTTATCAAAAAAAAAGAAGTGAGCCATGATAATAACCTCATTCATTAATTACAATAAAAAGAGAGGTTACAAGTGTCATAATATATGTCCATAAGCATAGAGCTCTCATACATCCAATCTACAAAATACAACTAAGTAACCTAATACAAAATGATGAAATCAGTGAGAATGGGCATCAAGTTCAAGATCAAGATCGGTGAAACGTGATCAGCCCCATCCTCGATCGAAGGGTCTGGTCCGAGAGGAAGATGTCGGAGGATGGAAAGCAATGGATTGAACAAAGACTGGCTCACTGGATGCGGAGGGTCTAGACTGAAGCTGAGTCCTAATGGCATCAAGCTGGGACAAGATTCCCTCATTGTAAGTCGAAGCCCATTTAGATCAGCAGATACGAAGTCTCTGGAGTCCTTGATATTTACTCGGATCAGCTCAAGTGAAAAACGAAGCTGGCTGTGGAGTCTCTTTATCTCTCGAGCTAAATCATCCAACTGAGGTAAAGTAGTGGTCGAAGTGCTCACTCCTTCCGATAGAGAAACTAAAATCTGTCTGATCTTCCTCTCAATATCAAAAATTCTGCCACTAAATTTGAGTAGAGAGCTCTCCACACTCTCCAGTCTAGTACTCAAATCAGACAAGAGCTCCATCAATGAAGATATCTGTGGCACGACAGAAAAGTCTGAGGAAGATCAGAGAAAGAACTCGGTGGA
Organism: Elaeis guineensis; assembly: GCF_000442705.2. NCBI lineage: Eukaryota > Viridiplantae > Streptophyta > Magnoliopsida > Arecales > Arecaceae > Elaeis > Elaeis guineensis. The sequence goes on from NC_025993.2 coordinate 3,608,639, forward strand.
ACCTGGTGATACTGCTGTTGCTGCACCAACTGGAGGATTTGCTACTGAAATTGATGAGCTACTGAAGAAACTGATCCTGAAATCGCTGTTGCTGAACAGATAAAATGCCTGCCACTCTCTCACCAGCAGTCCCATATCATCATCCCCAAACTAAAAGATGGCACGGTACGGCTCGATGGGGATACTCTGATTGAGGGTCCTGCCTCAGACTCTGAAATAGGGTGATCAACTGGACTCTGCCTGGGTACAAGTGGTGAAGATGGATCATCTCCCTCAGCATGCTCCTCCTCCTCATCCTCCTCCTCAACTGCAGCTGCACGGCCTTTGACCCAACGGCCATTAACTCTGACAAACCCCATGCGCCGAAGGAAGTGGTTGTTGTAAGTGTCGGTGTATGACAGTCTACAAACAATCTCTCCCTCAAAACTCACTCCAAACTCTCTAAAAATCACAGTGAGAGCCATGCCATATGGCAAGAGAGCCTTGGATCTGTTCAAGGCCTCCCTCATGGTATCGATCATCAAGAAAGGTAGGTTCAGGGGAGTCTCAGAAACAACATGGTGCATCAAGCAGATATCCCTACCAGTCATCAAATTATATCTTCCCCCTCTGAGGAAGAAAATCTTAGATACTATGTGGTGGAGCAATCTCATCTCCACACTCATATCCTTGACCTCAATTTTCAGAAATCCTTCTATATTTTCTCTTGCAAGGATAGTCCTAAGTCCAATTTCCTTTTGGGGTAGCTCATCTAGGCAACTACCCTCATAAGATATTTGAAGGAGTCTACCTAGCCTAGGTGCATTCAAAATAATTTGGACTCCCTTCACAGCAGACCTCAAAACACCATTAAAGAAAATCAAATTTGAGTAAAATTTCTTGACCAAATCAATATAAACTGGCTCAGACAAACTTAGAAAAAATTTCTATCCTTGCTTAATTATTTTTTCTTCAATAAAAAAACCATCATGCCTCAAAAACTTGAAATCTATATTTCTTCTCAAAACAACCTTCCTTGCAGATAGAGGAATCTTATTTGGAGTGATCGATGGAGATGCTTGGGTTGTTTCTTGTGCTACCTTCTTCCTCCATTCCTCAGCCTCCAAAGATCTAACCGACTTTCTTCTCTGCGACAATCTCATTTTGGGAGCCATGTCCCAAGGAGAGGATAGATACTGGTCAAGAGTGTGGAGAAGGATGTGGATTGTAGTGAAACTAAGAGGAGAAGATGATTTTAGAGAATTTCTCATGGATTCTATGGGTTAGGGTTTGGAATTTGGGGAAATCAAGAGAGTGAGCTGTGAGATCAAAAGATTTGAGGAGAGTAATCCATGGTTTTGTAGGATTTTAGAGTTTTTGGGAGATTTATAATGAGATTCCTAGGTTTGGGACGAGAGGAAGAGGAAGGGTTTTGGGGTTTGAGATGCCCCAAAAGCCTATTTAATGGAATAGGAAACGGGTTGGCTCACATGAAATCTGTTTGTCCGATCAATTGGGACATCCCACATGGGTCGTTCCATCTAGCAAAGGTTCGGGCGATGAGAAAAAAATTTAAAAATGAGAAAAAATTAAAAAAAAAAATTTGAAATTGGTCATATCGAGTTGAAATGATCATGAGAAGTCCAGATAAATTTTGATATGATTTTTGATTCAGTATTTCAATGAAAAAAATCCGAGAAGGTATCTGAATAGCACTGATGATTTTTAATTATCTTAAAAAAATTTCAAAAAAAAGATAGATGGCTCCCAAAATTAAGATAATGATATCAAAAATTTTAGAAAGATTTTGGGAGTAAAATTATGATTGAAAATCAAGTAGAAAGGTCTAAGATACCCAATTCCCTTCTAATTTTATAAAATTTATTTTTATTTAGTGCTTTGGTGAAAATGTCAGCTAGTTGTTTTTCAGTATTTATGTATTCAAGTGTTATATCATTATTTTGAACATGTTCTCTTATAAAATGATATCTAATTTCAATGTGTTTTGACCTAGAGTGTTGGATTGGATTTTTGGTCAAATTGATGGTACTAGTATTATCATATTTTATAGAGATATTTTTAAGTTCAATACCAAAATCTATGAGTTGTTGCTTAATCCACAGGATTTAAGCACAGCAACTTTCAGCTGCAATGTATTCGACCTCGACCGTAGACAATACCACTGAATTTTGCTTTTTGCTGAATCAAGAGATTAAGTTTACTCTTAGAAATTGATAAGTTCCACTAATACTTTTCTATCTAGTTTACATTCAGCAAAGTCTGCATTTGAATAACCTATTAAGTCTATAAAAGATTATTTTAAAAACCAAAGACCTATGTTTTGTGTTCCTTTTAAATATTAAAAATTTCTTAACAGCATTTAAGTGAGATTCTTAGGATTTAATTGATATCTAGCACATATGTATACACTAAATATTATATCAGGTCTACTTACAGTCAGATATAATAGAGAATCTATCATACCTCTATAGAGCTTTGAATCAACACTTTTATCATGTTCATCCTTATCTAATTTATAGGAAGGGGTCATCGGTATACTTACAATTTTTGAACTCTTCATTCTAAATTTTTTTAATAATTCTCTTATGTACTTACTTTGGATGATGGAGATCCCTTCCTTCATTCGTTTAAACTGGAGTCTGAGAAAAAAATTGAGTTCTCCCATCATGCTCATCTCGAACTCCTCCTGCATGAGCTTGACAAACTCTTGACAAAATCTTCATTAGTAGATCCAAATATAATGTCATCAACATATATCTGTATAATTAGAATTTTTTATCTTTTCTTTTTATAAATAGAGTTGTATCAATTTTTTCTCTTAAAAAATTATTTTTTAATAAAAATTTACTTAATCTTTCATACCATGCCCTAGGAGCCTATTTTAATTCATATAAAGCTTTGTTTAACTTAAATACATTATCTGAAAATTTATGATTCTCAAAATCAGGAAGTTGTTCAACATATACTTCTTCAACAATATAACCATTTAGAAAAGTACTCTTAACATCTATTTAAAATAATTTAAAATTCATAAAGCAAGCAAAAGCAAGTAGCATTTTTATTGCTTCTAGTCTAGCAATAGGAGCAAATATTTTATCAAAATCAATTTCTTCTTGTTGATTATATCCTTAGCAACTAATCTTGCTTTATTTCTTATTACATTTTTATCTTCATATAATTTATTTCTATATACCCATTTAGTTCCTATTATAGGATGATTTTTAGATCTAGTAACTAGTATCCATATATTATTTCTTTCAAATTGATTTAGCTCTTCTTGCATGGTAATTATCCAGTTATGATCTTTTTTAGCTTCATCTATTATTTTAGGTTCTAGATGTAAAACAAAACTACATAATTATAAATATCTTTAAGTGAGGATCTAGTTCTTACTCCTTATGTTGAATCACTAATTATTAATTCTTTGAGATGATTGTGGACATACCTTCATTTTTTTGAAAGATTATCTATGTCTTGGGATCGTTCCTGAATATTCTGATCATTGATACTTTTATCCTCATATTTTTCATCCAATTGATCTTTGCTTCGCTCATCTAAGTCATTGATGGTAAGCTCTTTCATTTCATATTTTATGATACCTGCATCATCAACATCCTCTCTCTTCCTTGATGGAAGATTATTAGTTTCATCAAAAACTACATGAATTGACTCTTCCACTACTAGTGTTCTTTTATTAAATACTCTAAAGACTTTGCTAGAAGTGGAATAGCCAAGAAAGATAGTTTCATCAGATTTAGCATCAAATTTACCTAAGCTATTTTTGCCATTATTCAAAACGAAACACCGACAACCAAAAACATAAAATAGCCTATATTAGGTTTTCTACCCTTCCATAATTCATAAGGTATTTTTTTTAAAGTTGATCTTATTAAGACACAGTTTAGAATGTAACATGCTGTGTTAATTGCTTCTGTCCAAAAGTACTTCGGGAGCTTATTTTCACATAGCATGGTACAGGCCATTTCTTCTCGGGTTCTATTTTTTCTTTCAATAATTTTATTTTGTTGTGATGTTTTAGATGCTGAAAAGTTATGATCTATATTTTTTTCATCATAAAATTTTTTAAAATCTTTATTTTCAAATTCAGTGCCATGGTCACTTGAATAGAAACAATTGGTAAATCTTTTTTATTCAAAATTTTTTGACAAAACCTAGAGAATGCTGAAAATGCTTCATCCTTAGAAGCTAAAAATAAAACTCAAGTAAAACATGAAAAATCATCAATGATTACAAAATCATATCTTTTTTCTCCTAGACTAGTTGTTCTTGTAGGATTAAATAATCCATATGTAAGAGTTCTAGAGGTTTAGAAGTTGAAACAATATTTTTAGATTTAAAAGAAACTCTTGTTTGTTTACCTAATTGACATGCATCATATATTTTATCTTTGTCAAAATTAATTTTTGGCAATCCAACAACCAAATTTTTTTTAATGATTTTAGAAAGTGTATGCATACTAATATGCGCAAGCCTACGGTGCCAAAGCCAACTAGTCTCATTAATTTTAGCATTCATATCCACAAGATATTGCATATTTTATAAGGATAGATTATCCAAATCAATCATATATACATTGCCATGCCTATGTCCAATAAATCTAGTGCTAACATTAGTAGGACTATTTACAATACACATAGATGATTCAAAAATTACTTTATAATCTTTATCACATAATTGACTAATACTTAAAAGATTATGCTTAAGATCATCTACAAGTAATACATTTTCAATACAAGTGGAGGGAGTGATACCAATGTTACCAATACCGATGATCTTTTCTTTGCCATTATCTCCAAAGGTGACTATCCCTCCATTCTTGAATTTCAATGTGATGAATTGAGATTCATCATCAGTCATGTGTCATGAGCATCCACTATCGAGATACCACTTTCGTTTTGTTGCTTGAGATGCAAGATACACCTGCACATATGAAATCAAATTTTAACCTTAGGTACCCAAGCTAACTTGGGTCCTTTGGGGTTAGTCACAATGGTTCCTTTTGGAATTCATATTTTCTTAACATTTTTAGTATTAAATTTATTTGATAAATATGAATAAGCTTTATGCCCTATCTTGCCACATCTAAAACAAGTAATATTTGGCAGTTTTTTGTAGATGCATTGACAAAAATATTTTTCAAAAATTTTTGCTTTTTTAGAGTATTATAGTCAAGTTCAACTTTATCATATACAATTTTTTGACTGTCAATGATCATCTGAAGTTTATTTAAACTTAATATAAATATGTCAACTATAGATTTTAACTTGTTATATCTTCTTTTAGTTTTTAATTTTCTTTTACAAGAGTTTCATTTTGACTAAAAAGTTCATCTTTTTCTTTTATTAGAGACTGATTCTTTAGTTGTAATTCTTCATTTTTCTTATCAACTTCTTTTTTTTCCTTAGCTCATGCATGGTTTCTTGATTTTAGATTTTTATTTTTTGTTCCTAATTCTTTTAGATCATTCAAAAGTTCATGAAAAACTTCTAACAGTTCATCATAAATAAATTCATTTTGAGTTTCGGATGTTACCTCATTTTCATGTGTCATAATGCACAGGTTGGCTTCTTCATGAGATTCTTCATCAATGGTGGAGTCATCACTATCGCTCCATGTAGCCATCATAGTCTTCTTCTTCTTGAACTTCTTTTGGCCTTTCTTAAGCTAGGGGCATTCTGATCTGAAGTGATCCGGCTTCTTGCATTCATGGCAGATGATAGGCTATTTCTTTTCTTTTTCTTTGCTCGGCTCCTTCTTGATTGGTGGTCTTCTCTTGGTCCTTTGTCTTTATTTCCTCATGAAGCATCTAAATTTTTTGATAATCAGGATCCAGTCCTCATCTTCCTCGCTATTGTCTGATTTTTCTGTCTTCTTCTTTCTGAGCTGTCGACTTGAGAGCTATGGTCTTTTTCTTCTGGTTTCCTCCTCAGTGCATTGCTTTATGGTCAGTTCATGAGTCATGAGGGTTCCAAGCAGCTACTCCAATTGTAGAGTATTCAAATCCTTGGCCTTTTAGATTGCAGTGACTTTTGCCTCCCATGATCTTGGTAAGGACCTGAGCACTTTTCTCACAAGATCACTGTTAGAATAATATTTATCAAGACTTTTTAAACTATTTATGATATCAGTGAAATGAGTGAACATTTGAGTTATTGATTCTTCAGATTTTATTTTAAATAGTTCATAGTTGTGCACAAGCATATTGATCTTAGATTCTTTTACTTGATTTGTACGTTCATGTGTGACTTCTAATCTATCCCAAATATCTTTAACTGAGTTGTATATGAAAATACAATTAAATTCATTAGCATCCAAAGCACAATATAAAACATTCATGGCTTTAGCATTGAGCTGAGCCATTTTCTTATCAAATTATTCCATTCACCTTCTGGCTTAGAGAGAGACACACCATCAATCAATTTAGTGAGTGTATGTGGTCTATTTACTATGATATTCACATATCATAATCAAGTACTTGAATAAAAATTTTCATCCAAGCTTTTCAATAGGTGTAGTTTGACCAATTAAAAAGTGAAGGTCGGTTTGTGAGTTGCCCCTCGACTAGAGATATGCCAAATTGGACTGTCATTGATCTTTAGCTCTTGATGGTTAAATTAAGTAAGGACTAGAGCACCGAACTTTGATACTACTTATTGTCCAGATATGGAGCCCAAGAGAAGGGATGAATTGGATATTTTTAAAATTTTAAAGATTAGTGCACTTAAACAATGTGCTAAAGTGTTTGAGTAGAAATGATTGATTTTCAATAAAAATAAATTCAAACATAAATGATAAGATTGCAAGTATAAAGCACAAAAAATAAGTAAAGAGAGGCAAGCACAACAAACACAAAGAATTTATAGTGGTTCGGTGCCAACCTTGCACCTACATCCACTCCCCAAGTCCCTACTTGAAAATTCAATTCACTAAATGGATTTCAAGGATTATACCACATCGGACACTTCCAACTCTTACTATCCAAGTAAGAATACTTATTTTTTAGGTACAAACCAATCCTCAACAATTTAATTCAAGTTCGGATCAATCCAACCGAATTTTGGAACCCCCAAAACTCAAAAAAAACCAAATACAATATAAGAAAAATATGGTATAGAAAATTCAGCACAATATCCCCTTAAATAGATACAATAAATGTAATAGAAATATAATACTTAAGAGGAAGAAGCTTTTGCTAAACATCCTCAATGGATTGCATACTTGATTGCTGCTGGAGAGTGGTTAGTGAAGTGATTAAATACTTCTATTTCTCTCTTTAGGACTGATAGAGCTTTTCTCGAATTTAAACTTGAATACTTGCTTAATTTTATGATTTTTCATTTCAAAAGAGTATTTATAGTTACCATTTACCCTTGAGAATGTCTTAGAGTTAGTTTAGAGCCGTTGGAGAGTGTTTAATACGCATTAAATGCATCAAAAATAGATTGAAAATAGCCGTTACGAACTCGTCCAAAATGGATCGTCCTATTGTGATTGAAAAGTCCCATGAGCTGCCTCATTTGGCCAGTCAAAAAATTAGACTTTCTGTTTTGATCTTAGGGTCTCAGGGGTCGTTCCAGGTGAGTCATCCCACTATATGAGTTGTCCCAAGTAGGTCGTCCCACTGCGTGTCATGAGCCAAAATAAAACGTACCAGTTACTCAATGAAAATGGATGATTCAGATGGGTCGCTCCATTTTGTTGCAACTCAATTTTTCATACATTTAAGGTTCAAACTTACCAGAACACTTTCAAACGCTCTCAGATGGCTTAAATCAATTGGACACTCTTAGAAAGCTTCGAAAACTTCTTCAACTTGCAGAAACTTCAACTTTGACACACTTGATGAAGCTTTTCAAATCCAATCTTTTAGACTGTCTGAAACATTACAAGAACATTCTTTAAAGATAAAAAAATACATTAGTAGTCTCCTCAAATGGTTTATGATCATCAAAATCAATTCTTGGAGCAACAATAATATATTAATATAGTTGTATATTTTTCTTATAGTTAATGATTGCTGTACAAAATTATATAGGATTATATGTAGAGTCAGATATTCGGATATGGATCGAATAGTTATCTATCTATATCCATATCTATTTTTTTTAATAAATATGAATATAGATATGGATATTAATCGAATATTTAAATTTCTATCTATAGATTTAGATATGAAAATAGATCTAGATGGATATTCTCCATATCACGTTCACCCCTGCCATGCAACAATAGCTTCAAATATTATCCCAATAATGAATAAAACAAGTATAAAGATAAGTATTTTCTAACTTTTTTCTATGAGATAATGGATCCAAACAGCCACATTAGAATGTGTGTCTTTCTATATTTGGGCTTAGTATGGTACCACATAGAATTGGATCTTTTCCTTATGAAATTTTTGTTTGTATATAGAAGAGCACTAGTGTAGATATAGAAATCGGAGGGATAGGAGGTTTTGATTGGGTGAGAATGAGCATATTAGGACAAAGGGATAGGGGTTCCTCTCTCTTCGGTCTCAATCCAATCATCGATCTTTATTCTCTTCCTCTAGGATGAGAGTTTTGATTACGATAAGGAAGCTGGAGTTGGTGTTATTCAACTCGATGATGAAGTAGAAGACATTCAAGCCGTTGGTGGAGAGAAAGGTGGGGATGTATGTCTGTAGCGTCACTCCTTATACTTATATTCCTGCACCTATATGGCTTTCAACATCGATCCAACCCTCATCATTTCCTCTTAATCTTTGATTATTATTTTTTTTGCATTATTTTGATTGCATTCTATTTAGATTTCTTGAATTTGATTATTAAACAATAATTATTTTTCAATAATATTATTTTTTAAATAATTAATAATTATGAAAATAATATTTTAAATATGATATATATTTTAAATAAAAAAATATCCCATGCGATCTAGTTACAATGAAGAACCAACACAAACACTTAAAATATGTTCTGAAGGCCAATGTACCAATGCTACCAAAAAAAAAAAAGACCAATGTATCAATACAACACAAATTGTACAAAATATTAGAACTATCAAAATGAGTCAGGCCCATGGGCTAGCCCATTTGGCCCTAAAAATGGACCAGATTAGGCTGAGAAATCCTGACCCATGTATGAAAGTAGGCTTTTTAGCCCGACCCCTATAGCCCATGGATTGAACTGGGTTAGGATCGGGTCAGCCTGTGGCCTGGCCCCTCCTGTCAGGCCCCTCACCCTTCCCCTCCCATCCACCCTTCCCTCCCTCACCGGCATCGAGAATGTACGCGACCTCTCTCCCCAAAACTCCGCCGCCACTGCCCTCATCCGTGCCCTCTCCCTCCTCAGTTTTGACGTACTCCGCTGAATCTGATCCATCCCCACCCACCCTCGCCCTCCTCTCCGACTTCATGCTTGGCTGGACCAACTGTTTCGCTGTCGACCTTGAAGTCCCCACCTTATCTTTTACTCCTCCGGTGCCTTCGTCGTCTCCGTCATCAACCACATCTGGCTCCGCATGCCCTGCCACGAGGATGGCGACAACCCCAACACCCTCACCGTCCTTTCCGACCTCCCCTTTTCTCGGTCTTCCCCTTCAACCACCTTCCCAACCTCTAGCGCCGGTTCAGGGCCAGTGACCCGAACTGAAAGTTTGTATGGGAGGGCTTCCTCGCCAACGCTGCTAGTAGCTAGGGGGTGGCCATCAACACCATCGACGCCCACGAGGGCCCCTTCCTTGCCCACCTAAAGCGGGCCTATCATCGCATCTAGGCGGTGGGGCCCATCTTTCGTTCGGTCCCATGACTGAGAGAGGTGGCCGGAGCTCTATCTCGGTGGAGGAGGTGGCGGCTTGGCTTGACGCGTGCCCGCCGCGATCGGTGGTGTACGTCTGCTTCGAGAGCCAGTACACACTGACGGAGAAGCAGGGGTGGGCCTTGGCGGTGGTGCTGGAGCGCAGCGGGGCACGTTTTGTGTGGACCACCAGTTGTGGTGGGGCGTTGGTGCCGAAGGGCTTTGAGGGGCGGGTGGTGGGACGGGGGCTAGTTGTTAGATCCGGACTGGCCCTAGGAAAAAAAAAAAATGGGCTGGTCCGATCCTAACCCACAATCCATGTGGGCTAGGGCCGGGTTAAATTTTTACAGCACCTTTTAATAAGTGGGCCAAGCCTGGTCAGGCCCACATAATCACAGCCCACGTGGGTTAGAGCCGGGTTTACAAAATATGCAGTAAGAGTTAATAAATATTTCCATCATGTACATTGTGTTATGGTTTATTAGTTTATTCAATATAATAAATTCCACGACTTCAACTTCTGCACCTGTATCTTCCTTTTGATGGAAAGTATAAATACTTCAATACGATGTCTATATGGGAAGAATGATAATCTGAGACAAAGTTCCTTGGAACAAATAGGATGGGGGTATAGGAGATGTTTCTCCATCCTTCCACATCAAAATGATCAAAATCAATAGGCATCTAAAAGAACATAATGATATCAAAGCCAATTTGCATCAACCAATTGGTGGCTGATTGTTTATCCTCCTTTCGGCCCAACCGGAATTTAAGCACATAGTTTCAAACTTCGTATATTCTTTGCTGCTTCTAATTCCCCTTTTCAGGGCAATGGGCTGAAAATTATGAGCTGACTTCGAACTCGTGTGGCACTTGGATTAACCAAACAGTACTCGAAGCTTGTGCTAGCCTTGGTTGTTTTGAGAACGAGATGAGAATGCCCCTTCCTCGTTCTTTTTTTTCTTCTTCAAAAAGTATAATGGGATGCCACCACCAGGTAGGAAACATTGGACCTCATCTTCAAACTGGGAGGATGCTGCTCGGTGAAGTTAAGGCTGGCGGCAATTCCTCCATATCTTTAGTTTTCAGCCAAACATTGCCAAAAGTCCAAGTCTGGTAACCAAGGATGCTTCGCTCCTGGTTCTTGTTTACCTTCAATGTAAGAATTGCTGGGGTATCAACCAAGTTAAAAGGGTTTGATGACCCACCATATGGTGACAACAGAGAGCTTAAGGTTTAAGGTCAAGCAAACAATGTCAATTTGCATCAAAAAAACAAAAAGAAAAAAAGAGGAACAAGATGGACTAATGGTAGAAGAAATAGAAAGACAACTTGTGTAGTAGAAATGGATTGGAATGGGCTTAATAGTTCGTGACTAGAATTGGAATTGGTACGAATCCGAATGATTATATTCTCAGGCACGTTTGATTCATGACTAGAATCAGAATTAGAATAGAAGTGGTATTTAAATACTAAGTGAGAGCCTAGATTAAATTTTAGAGGATTGAAGCATAATTTCCATTAAATAGAACTCCTCTCCACCAAACAACTAGAATTGGAGCATTTATTTTCATTCTCCTTCTACAGCCCAACTCACATCAATCAAATATATCCTGAGCTATGATGAGTTTTTTCTGCTCTGTTTTCTTTTTTTGTACATCTTGTCCAAAATTTAGGTGCAAAATAAAATTGAGTGTAAACAAGACTTTTTTGATCATTTATCTACGCAGAACATTGACCTCCCGTAGTTTCTCAAAAAATAGAAGAAAAACCTTCATGAGTTAGAAAGTTGGATTACTAAACCAGCAATATATATTTGAAACAACCATGGGTTAATATTTGAATTTAGGCAGTTAACCTGTCATTGGTCCTCTCTCTCTCTCTCTCTCTCTCTCTCTCTCTCTCTCTCATGCAGAAAATTAAGTTAATATCCAACCTAAAAGACTAACACATAATTTTCTATCACTAAAATATATGCCTTGTTGAAAACAAACTTGAAGAAAATATTTTTTTTTCTGTTTCTAGAGATCACGAAAGATATATTGAAATTAAAAAAAAAAAAAAAAAAAAGACTTGTCATTGCCTTACCAGTTAGCCATCCAACATTGAGCTGATCTGGTGCCCCATGAATGAATAGTCCAACGTTCACAGAACAAACACATCAACTGCCCACATATGGCTCACAAAATGCCAAGGGACCTCTCATGGGTCAATTATTAACTAGCATATAACCCATGCAATGCACAAAATTTTTTTCAAATACAAACATTAAAATATAAATCATTAAATAATATAGTAGTAGAAACTGATATTATTGTATGTCAGGTATTTTCTTATTTTTTTCTTTCAGATTTTTACACAATTTGACTTGTATATCTTGAAACAATATTTTCATCATTGGTTGTTTTGAATGCGTATTATTCAATAGAATAGTTAGACTTTTCATTGTGTATCCATCTCATATTAGTTTATAGTTTAAATACTAGATAATGATATGATTTATTAATAAAAGCTTGAATAATATCTTCATTTCGACCTATATAGGCAGAATTTATCTAAAATCTTCACTAAGAACCATCTTTCTCCAAATGATTGATAATCATTCTCAGGATCTATATACTATAAGATATCTCTTAAATTTTTATCCAGAGCTTTGAAATAATATCTGTGAGCCATTGGAAATTCATCCTAAGTAACAATACTTGCATTTATCATTAGCTTTGTAACATTCCTATCTAGTTTAATCTCATAAATTGATTTCTCATTACTCCACTTTTCAGGTTTGTGCTTCTCAATCAATCCACTGGTGTAGTTTGTTTAAATTCTTCTTTGCTCTAATTCTGTCCCACAGGCATCAAAGGTTATACAATGAGAACTGCATGTTGGATAATCTTATAGTTTGGTTAAGCCATCAATTCCTTTATAATTATCAGATTTCTACATAGTTTGCTAGTTCATTGCCACTCCATGTGTTTTAGCTACATATCCTCCCTTGTTATAGTCTTAATCAGTCACTGTACTCCTTTAGAATGAGTATCTTTTGTATATATGGTCTTTTGTTTTGGAAGGCACCCTTAGTATTTGTGTTTTTGTTTCGGGTGTGTTTTTGAAGTAGTTTTTATACATTTCTTTTAATACAACTAATGCTCCTTATTTTACTCGAAAAAAAAAGAATTAAAAAAAAAATAGTTCCATAGAAGATAATTTTTTTGCATGTACATATGGTCACAACACATAGTATTGCTTTTGTTGGGGGGGGGGGGGGGAAGACACATGACAACAGGAATCTTACTTCGGTTCTGTTCAGTCCGATCCCCACCTCAAGATCGCCACTACAGTACCAATCGATAGTGAATGAGTACAATCATAGTAGTAGATATGTCATCTCAGAATTGTGAAGGAAGCTATGCTAAAAGAAATCATTCAATACATAATGAAGCAGCAGATCTCACTTTGAATCCTATCGATCCCCATCCTTTCACTGACCCTTTCAGATGAAGCTCCTGTAATAGGTGGAGGAAAGTCCGACCAATCCCAACTTCGGACACTGACCCCAACTTTGGCTATCGGACCTGATTTTGGCTATCCCTCGTGACTCCGCTCGTGGGTCCCTAGACACTAGCACTAGGGTAATGCCCGAGCATCGAACGTAGGTCTAAGAAAAGATCTGAGCTCGATGTCATCTCCAACCAAAAGATCCCATGTTGATCCTTACTTCTAGTCATAAGCTACTCTTTCCTCACTACTTGCTGGCTACTGTATTTGGGAGAGTCAACTCCCATCACATCAGATCACATCATCCCACATGGGGCCATATCTCTCCAGTGGCTGGCTGTGCACCAGATGAGGTCACATCAAATCAAGCCATCTCGTGAGTGGCTGATTGTGCATCTGATAAGGTAACATCCGCCACTAAGATCCAAACTGGGAGGAATGATTACCTAGACCACGTCAAGGCAAACTACTCAAATCTCAGGAGGATAACATGCCACAACAATATTTGTATTTCATAAATCCGAACATCCTAAGTGGTACAGATAAAGAGGCTAGAATGGTCTCCCATCATTTTTTCTCTTATGGCACTCACTTCCCTATAAATATAGGGAAAAAGGGGCTCTCTAGGTATGCATATACGTGCTACCTCTACCTCTCTCGCTCTTCTTCTTCTCTGTTGCATTTTTCTGATTTGAACATTGGAGGGTCTTCATCAGAACCAATTCTAGTCAGGACTTATTTTGTAGATCAGTCGCTCTGACTATATCCAACCATCTCCAGTCATCACGATCGAAGTCAAGAATTTCTCACAATAGATTGATGCTAGAAGATGGGCTCAAAACAAACAAAAATCGATTCTTTCACCATGGATCGAAAATGGGACCCCCTTGATTAGGACAGGGATCCTCTTGGATGGCAAATTGTACCATCAATCTTCAGTTTGTCTCTTAATAGTATAGAAGAATTGGAAAAGGAGAATCAAGGGTTGGATTTTGGCCAGAAGGCAAACGGCGACAAGCCAATAATAAAGCGAAAGGAGTTGGAAATGATAGAGCAAAGAAAAATGTTAAAGAAATGAAAAATTTTTATGATAAAAGGGTGAACGAGCAACCTGAGGCCAACTTTAAATAATTCTTCATATAGGCTGATTCTATCTGGTGGAGGATCACCGATCCTGTAGCTAGGCCTTGGGGACTCTAACTCAAACGAGACTGGGATCCCGTATTAGGCCTATATTAGATTTAGATCTCCTGAATCCAGCATGGATCTGATGGTGTCAGGCACAAAAGATGGTTCACCCTCATGCCCAACATCAGAACCAGTAGGGTCTTCCCCCAAAGCAAGAGAAAGCTCAGAAGACCAACCCTCACCAAAACCATCAGAGCTAACATTAGAGAACAAAAGGAGGAAGAAGAGAAGGAGAAGGGCCAAGAAAAGTAATAGGGAATGAAAAAAGAGAAAAAAAAAAGGAACTAAAAATCAGTAGGAGAATGAAGAAATCCACCTACGATGGTGCGGGAGATGAGGATCGATTAATCAACGGAAGTCACCGAAAGAAGTCGTCAGTAACTCAAAGAAACCAGGGGAGATAGCCAGAAGGGGAATGCCTCTAAAAGCTTGAAGAAAGTCAGAAACTTGATCAGAAAGAAAAGGAGGACTCTGAAAGCATAAGAAAAGTCAGAAAAGAAATGCAGCCCTTTTTTATAAGCACAGAAAGAATGGTACAGTTTGGATATCAAATCTTCCCTGACCGTTGATAGGTGACGTCTGGTGTACCCCTATTGGCCCACAGAAATCAATAGTTGGCTTATTTATGAGTAACACTCAGAATGAAGCACGCCATTCCTTGAACCCTGCAAATCTATCCTACCTTTCTTGATCATGATTAATCTCTGACGTGACTCTTTCTTTCTTCGAAAAGGCACAAGCACGTCATAGTCGTAATAGAGGCGTGTCTTCTGCAATCGCTCACTAGCATACTCCCTACGTCCGAGCCCTACTCGATTTGAACTTGGGAGTAAGGAGGTATGTGTTGGGGGGATAATACATTGTCACGCTGAAGATGCATGGCAACGGAGATCTTAGTTTGATTTAGTTTGATTTGGTCCAATCCTGCACTCAAGATCGCCACCACAGTATCGATCAGTGGTGAATGAGTATAATCTTAGTGGTAGATATATTACCTCAGAACTGTGAAGGAAGCTACGTTAAAAGAAGTCATTCAATACATAATGAAGCAGCAGGCCTCACTCTGGATCCTGTCGATCTCCATCCTCTTACTGATCCTATCGGATGAAGCTCCTATAATGGGTGGAGGAAGGCCCGGCCAATCCCAACTTCGAACACCAACCCCAACTTCGGCTACTGGATTTGGTTTTGGTTGTCTCTCATGACATTGCCCATGGGTCCCTAGCCACTGGCACTAGGGTAACGCTCGAACATCAGACGCAGATCCAAAAAAAGACTTGAGCCCGATGTCGTCTTCGACCAAGGATCCTACACTGATCTCCATTTTTAGCCGCAAGCTACTCTTTCCTCACTACTTACTGGCTACCGCATTTGGGAGAGTCAACTCCCATCACATCATGTTGCATCACCCCACATGGGGCCATACATCTCCAATGGCTAGCTATGCGCCAGATGAAGCCACGTCAAATCAAGCCATCTTGTGAGTGGCTGACTGTGCATCGGATAAGATGACGTCCGCCACCAAGGTCCAAATAGGGAGGAATGGTTACCTAGATCACACCCAAGTAAACTACTTAAGTCCTAGGCGAATAACACACCACGACAACACTTATATTTCATAAATCCGGACATCCTGGGTGGTATGGATAAAGAGGTCGAAATGATCTCCCATCTTTTTTTCTTATAATGGCACTCGTCTCCCTATAAATAGAGATAAAAAGAGACTCTCCAGCTATGTATATTCGTGCACCCTCTACCCCTCTCGCTCTTCTTCTCCTTTGTTGTATTTTTTGACTTGGGCGTCGGAGTATTTCTCTCAGAATCAACTTCGATCGGAACTTATTTTGTAGATCACACTGCTTCGGTCATCTCCAGTCACCCTGACCAAAGTCAGAAATATCCCGCAACAGCTTTTAAATTTATATTGGTATTCATATTCAAGCAATTCACCATATAGTAAATAA
Organism: Elaeis guineensis; assembly: GCF_000442705.2. NCBI lineage: Eukaryota > Viridiplantae > Streptophyta > Magnoliopsida > Arecales > Arecaceae > Elaeis > Elaeis guineensis. Next base: position 3,625,083 of record NC_025993.2, read on the forward strand.
ACTAAGGAAATGATATGCATATATATGGAACAACCATTAGTTTCCATGGTGTCAATTTTTTATCAACTTTCAAATCATTATAATATTGTCCTAAAATTTAGTTAAGTTGACTATTATGCTGCCAGAATGCTTCTATAAATTATAACTGTGTTGATAGACAGACACTATTAACATAATTTCTTGGAAATAGAAAAGCACCTCCTAAATCATTCAATTGAACCCAATCCTACCACTTATTTAAGTCAATGTCATATGGTTTGATATTATTTTCAAATTTATCAAGAGGATGTCTAGTGTTTATGAGTACTTTAAAAAAAAAGTGCTACTACAAATATGCTGCCAAAGTGATGCAATTTAAGATTTTTTGAAAGTTAAAAAAATGAATATGATACTCCCATTTTTAGATAATTTGTTAATATTCAAAAATTCTTAATTAGCCAACCAAGTCATACACATTAAGCCATAAAATCCTAAATATTTCAAACAATAACATGTTAGAATGAAAAGATATCATAGTTAGTTTATATAGTATTAGCTAGGCATATCAATGAATTATCATAGGACAACATGATTATATAAAAATAAAAGGATATTGATAAACATTTCGAACAAATACAATCAATATGAGTACAAATGATTTCGTAATGTTGAATGGGAATCCTAAAATATACTAATAATTTAATATATTACATGCAATTTGATTTTCTTAACTTGGAATTTTTTATGTTAGCAAAAGCAACAAATTTTTTCTCTCGAACTTGTTGCTATCCTAAAAATAATATTTTTTTTGCAAATAATTTTGAAAGATCTCTCACAGTATATTTTTTTTGAACTCCCTATCGATTAATGATATAAGAAGAAAGAATTGTAATGATAATTAAATAATTTAAAAATAAATACTATTATTGATTGGTATCATTGGTTTGTACAATTTTTAATTGATTTATAAATAATAGTTTTTTATTGATTGTACTATCTTAAAAATAATATAACATATATATATATATATATATATATATAACATATATATATATATATATATATATATATTATATATATATATATATATATATATATATATATATATATATATATATGTACGTATGCAAGGAAAGGTAGGTGGGATACTAAATAATGGAAAGAGAAAAAGTTTTGTCACCTGCAGATGAAAGTTAAGGGCCATGTGAGGACCTATATGGGTATATATTTAGTTTCATATTGATTATTTGTTAGAAAAATTTTGGACATTTATATAACACTAATTAGTAAAAGATCTAAATTCGGAAGTGATTTTAGAACCTAATTGCGTTTTGAGAAAAGATCGCAACATCGTATTCGTTTAGAAAAAAAGATTGTTCAGGATGATCAATCATGATGAATTTATTTTTTTCGAACAAATAAACTACAAACCTCAAGAGAAGTATCTTTAATATTATTAGATTTGTAATTTTGGAATAAAATCAATTACAGTAGTTCGTCTTGGTCCGGATCTAAAATCATCCTCAACGATTTGTGTAGCTATAAAATATTATTTATTGATTGAGATCGGGTGACTAGATGAACCAGGGGAGATGAGGTGAAGAAGGCTGAGGACAGAAAAGGAGAGCAATTCTAGGTGGAGGCTGTCCTTGCCCGCTTTCTATCCTCTCAAGAAAGAGAGGTGCATGGAGTGTAGTGGGGTTCGCTTTTGGATAGGAGAAGTTATTTATAGACTTAGAGAACCAACCCTCCTTCCTTCACTCCGCTCTATTATTTCTTCTCTCTCGGTTCGTTTCTGTATAGCAGCAAATGCAAAGTAAGGACCGGTTATTTAGTGAGTATTGAAATGATTGAACTTAATTGAAAAAATATCTAATTAAAAATTTAAAATTTATTCTTTAACATATTCTTGATTATTCTTTGACATATTCTTGTTATTCTCTATCTATATTTGGGTCTATATATCTGTATTTATAAGTCTTTGTACGCACTCTTGAGTGTACGAAAAAAAATAAAAATAAATATTTTCTTCTTCTTTTTCATCAGTGAGCCATCCCTTGCCATCAGTTTTGTGGATGGGATGATGGGTGGGGACTCCACAGAGAGAGAGAGAGAGAGTGAGTGATTATTAATGGGCTGCGAATATATAAGACGGTGGATGAGTTGCACTCAAACTAACATACTGCACAAGAATAAAACGAAGGGTGGGGAAACGGGGGCTGCTTTGTCCTTCTGTTTCTTCCGACTTGGATTATGTTTTTCGCTACCAACTAAGATATGCGTGGTTGCTGATCTTATTGTTAGTGAGATTTTAACTGGGGAATGCGACATCTAGCTCCACTGCACCAACCTTCTCCCATCCGCTCACCTTCTCCTCGCATATATACTTCCATTATCTCAAATGGTTATGAGTCTTGTGACACAAGATAAGGCAGCTCCCATGGGATTCCTGCCCTCCCATCTCCCCCAAATCTTGCCTCACTTACGTTGATATTGGAATGGTGCACTAAGGCATTCTAAGGTGACATTTAGGCCTCAAATGCGATGCTGACGTGCTGCTCCATCTCCATCACACGGTTGGGCAAGACTCTTGCTCTGCTCATCTGACAGGCTCGAGTGCTACGAGGCTTTTCTGACCACATTGCCTGCCGGAGGGGGGGAGTTCACTTTCACCACCTCCAAAGGGTCCTTCTGTGATTCTCTCTTTGATCTCAGAGAGCCTAATCAAAGGTACGACAGAAGATTGATGGCCACACAGGCTCTAATTGCGCCCGCTCGGTTTGATGCCATGTCACTGTTGGATACCGACACCCTTAGTGCCAAACTATTTCTCTTTCGCTTGACCCATCAACGGGACCATCTTCCTCATCTCCATTCGTCAAACTTACTCACACAAGTGCATGATTTGGAACAATGATTCGAGATTTGCACTAGGAGAACAATTTCCAAAGTTCATTGGAACCATCAAAAACGGTATCATGTCAAACTGCCTATGTACGTGTATGTTTATACTACATCTTAACTCACATCAACCAAATTTGCCCTGAGCTATGATGAGTCTTTTCTGCTCTATTTCTTTTTTATACACCTTGTTCAAAATTTAGGTGCAAAATAAAACTGAGTATAAACAAGATTTTTTTGATCATTTATTCATGTAGAACATTGACTGCTCGTAGTTTCTCAAAAAATTAAAAAAAAAAAAAAACCTTCATGAGTTAGAAAGTTGGATTACCAAACCAGCAATATATATTTGAAACAACTATGGGTTAATATTTGAATTTAGGCAGTTAACCTATCATCGGTCCCCTCTCTCTCTCTCTCTCTCTCTCTCTCACTCATGCAGACAATTAAGTTAATATCCAATCTAAAGGACTAACACATAATTTTCTATCACTAAAATATATGCCTTGTTAAAAACAAACTTGAAGAAAATATTTTTTTTTCATTTCTAGAGATCAATGAAAGATATATTGAAATTAATATATATATATATATATATATATATATATATATATATATATATATATATATATGCACTACGGTGAAAATGGTCATTAACGACGCTATTAAGGTTATTTTACGATGCTAATAAGCGTCGCCAATATCCTTTACGACGCTTCAAAAAGCGTCGCCTATGTAAGAGTGGAGACGAAAAGCGCCGACGCTTTTTAAAAGCGTCGTTATTTTTTAACGACGCTTTAAAGCATCGTAAAATTAGCTTTTAACGGCGCTTTTTAGCGTCGTTAATGACAACGCATCCGCCACTCTACCAAGACGCTTTTTGAAGCGTCGGCTGTTTGGTTTTTTGCGACGCTTATAAGCGTCGTTAAGTTTGTTTTAACGACGCTTTTAAGCGTCGTTAAATGCATTTCTAACGACGCTTTAAAGCGTCGTTAAAACAAACATTTAACGGCGCTTTTTAGCGTCGTTAATGACTGCTCAAAGCGTCAACTTTTTTGTCTTTAACGACGCTTATAAGCATCGTTAAATTAAATTTAACGACGCTTATAAGCGTCGTTAAAGGTTTTAAGAGAAAAAAAAAATACAGATTTTATATTCCAAAAAAAAAAGAATACATACATTCCTGTACAAAATTATATCAATTATTCTAACATAAACCTGTACAATCACCACCATTCACACCTGTACAATCACCACCATTCACACCAAAAGCAAACTTAAATAGCAAATTTAACCAAACCAAAAGATATTATTTTATATAAATAAAAATAAAGTACTAATCGTCCATTACAATCAAGAGTAATATAAATAAATATAAGAATACAATAAAAATAAAATAATATCAATCTGCAGGCGGATGGTCGTCGTTGTCTCCACGTGACGTGCCGCTGTCTTGACGGATGCCTGATGTGCCAGGAGCCTACAAGAAACATATCAAAAGCATGATTTGCATATCTATAAATAAAAATATATAAATTATTAAATTAATACAAAAATATATATTTAATAATATGTGTTTACCTGAGATGGACCATACATCTCTAATAAAGATGTAAGCCGATCAATCTGTCCCCTCATGGCCTGCATCTCGGCACGGCTCTATCGCATCTCCTCCATCTCAGCGGCACGACTCTGTCTAATCTCCTGTATCTCCGCCTCGAGTCTGCGAACGCATGAATCCTGAGCATCTGCTGCAGCATGCTGCGTATATCTACTAACCTCAGATAACTGAGTGGGGGTGACTCCTACTCCATAACCCCTCACTCGGTCGTAGCACTCTGGTCCCATCAACTCTGTGAACACCTCGGCCTCGATACGGCTCTGCTGCGTAGATGCTGCGGACTCGTCGTCACGCTCCGCAATGAGAGATGTAGCCCTCTCCTATATTTATTTTGAAAACAAGAGTTATACATTAATAGCTAACAAAATTAAATTTAAATCATTGGAAAAAATAAAATATTAATAATGCCGTACATATAAATCTCTCGACTCATCTCGAACAAAAGTACCATCCTGATGAGTATGAGTCATCCGGTAAAACTCCACTTGTCCGGGTTCCCTCCCATGCTCATCCACCTACACAAATAATTTTAATTTTAAGCAAACAGTTATAATAATTTAAAAAAATATATGAGTATCATGATACAGACATGATCCACGATATATAATGATATTAGTTATATAAATATTTCAATATAAAAATTAAAAGTTAATTATGAAAGTTTAAGGAACATACAAACTCCTGTCGGAGTCGTGAATAACTCTTCGACCCCGATGTATGAGGAACAGACTGAGCTGCTCGTGCAGCTCTACCAATAGCAGAATAAGTCTGTAAAATAAAGTAAAGAACTTGTTATATGTATAATATATAATAAAAATTAATATTTTTATAAAATATTTAGAAAAAAAGATAATAAGCAGATAATATACCTGTGCCCTCTCGGAGAACCAATAATGAACCAACTCCATCCACTGATGAGGGGGTACATTAGGAGGACAATTCCTAGCAACCTCCTCCTCTGTCATACCCTGTCTCATATAGTCCTTTTTCAATTGTGCTCTATATTCTTTCCATTTGCGGTTGAGAGACTTCATTACAAAATCATGAGTTAATGGAGGGAGAACAAACTTGCTCTATAAAAAAAAAAGTTAAATAAAATAAATTATATAAATAATTAACAATTAATATACAGTATGAACATCAATTCATTACCTCTATAACTCGGAGAAGCTCAACTTTGTACGTTGGAAGTATGTCATTCCATTTTGCATAGCCCAACGGACATAGCTGAGGCCTCCGAGCAACAGTCCCCAAAAATGAAGTCAATAAGCAGGCAGCTTTCTTAATTGGCTGACCTAGCTGATTGCACTCCACAACAATCCTCTCGCCCTCACGCATCTGCCACACATCTCGTACTACTGTGGGTCCGCATCTGGGGCGTACTCTCCCGGATCCGTCTGCAAAAAATACATAAAAGTAACTATATCATAAATATACATAAAATAAAATAAAAATAAAATTACATGAAAGACAATATATACCCTGCACGTGTATCTCATCATCTGGCTGATGAACAGGAGGATCATGCTGTGCTGATGATGAAGGACAGGGCTCAGAATGCTGTGCAGCTGAACTGGCCTCAGGCTGCTGTGCTGAAGAAGACGTACCGACCTCTGTCTGTGAAAACTGGAACTGCACACCAGCATATCGTCCTCTGCGACGCATGATGTCACCTAGCATTTATATAAATAAAAGGTAGAATCAGTTAATATATGGAGTAAAATAACACAATAATTAATGTAAAATATATACATCATAAATAATTATTACCAGTAACAATCAAGCAGTAGTGTTTCCTTCAAATTCTGTTCTAACCAACGTCGTCGTAGCATTTAAATCATCAGCTGGCACAAAATTGTAGGGCATACATTGTGTATAAGTGTCATCGTCATCATCCTCCACTTGGTTTCTCATATCATATAAGTCTCTAAGTTTTGTTTTGATGACAGTAAACCAATCTTTATCTTTTGCATCTTGTACATAAAATACTTGACGAGCTTGAGATGAAAAAATGAATGGGTCATCCTTCAATAACACACCAGTGTGTATCAACCTTGAAAAATTTACAAGTGTAAATCCATTTGCATCTTATTTCAAATCCCTTGGTGAGTTTATGTCTATCCAATCACATCTAAACAGTACTACTTTAAATTTTTCATAATAATCCAACTCATAGATATCTTTAAGTGCACCATAATAGGATTTTTCATCCGCTTCCACCATAACACCGCTATTCTGTGTTTTTCTAAATTTTTTCCGTTCTCTAGTATGAAATTTAAAGCCATTAATTATGAAACCGTTATATCTATTCACAATCTTGTTAGGTCCTCGAGCAAGAAGGATGGCAGAGCGGTGTGAGTCCATGATTCTAAAAGCTCCTAAGAAGAAGAGAAGAGGAGGAGGAAGAGATCTCACCTGACCACGGGAGCGAGGGAGACAAGGGCGAAAAGGCGGCTTGGGAGCGCACGGGAAGATTGGGGCGGTAGGGCTGCTCTGAACCAGTGAACCGGGCACTGAATCTGGAAGCCCGTTCGATCGCCGGGAGGGGGGAGGGAGGAGGGCCGGTGCGGCGTGGACGGCGGCTGCGCTGCCGGCGGCGGAGATGCTGTCGGCGGAGGAATTGGGGGAAAGGGGTGGCAGTAGATAGATTAGGGCACGGGAGGTCGATCGGGGTATTAAACGAATCTAACGACGCTTTTTAGCATCGTTAAATAATGGCATAAAAAAGCGTCGGTATTTTATTTATTTAACGATGCTTTTGCTAAAAGCGTCGGCGTTGACAGTGTTCAAAATTTACGACGCTTCTAAGCGTCGTTAGAAAACGACGCTTCTAAGCGTCGTTAGAAAATGACGCTTTTTAAAAGCGTCGGCAGGTCAGCGCAACCTGCCGACGCTTTCCAAAAGCGTCGGCAAAAAAAGTCGGTAATTAATAATTTTTCTGTAGTGATGACTTGTCATTGCCTTGCCTGTTAGCCATCCAATATTGAGTTGATCTGGTGCCCCATGAATGAACGGTCCAAACGTTCACAGAACAAACACATCAACTACCCACATATGGCTCACAAAATTCCAAGGGACCTCTTCATGGGTCAATTATTAACTAGCATACAACCCATGCAATACGCAATTTTTTTTAAAATATAATATTAAAATATAAATCATTAAATAATATGGTAGTAGAAACTGATGTTATTGTATGTCAGATATTTTCTTTTTTTTTTCTTTCATATTTTTATACAATTTGACTTGTATATCTTGAAACAATATTTTCATTATTGGTTGTTTTGAATGCGTATTATTTAGTAGAATAGTTAGACTTTTCATTGTGCATCCATCTCATATTAGTTTGTAGTTTAAATATTAGATAATAATATAATTTATTAATAAAAGCTTGAACAATATCTTCTCTTCGACCCATATAGGTAGAATTTATCTAAAATCTCCACTAAAAACTATCTTTCCTCCAAATGATTAATAATCATTTTCAAGATCTACATACTATAGGATATCTCTGAAATTTTTATCCATAACTTTGAAATAATATCCGTGAGCCATTGGAGATTCATCCTAAATAACAATACTTGCATTTATCATTAGCTTTGTAACATTACTATCTAGTTTAATCTCATAAACTGAATTCTCATTACTCTGCCTTTCAGGTTTATGCGTCACAATCAATCCACTGCTGTAGTTTGTTTAAATTCTTCTTTGCTCTAATTCTGTCCCACAGGCATCAAAAGTTATACAATGGGAACTGCCTATTGGATAATCTTATAGTTTGGTTAAGCCATCAATTCCTTTATAATTATCAGATTTCTATATATAGTTTGCTAGTTCATTGCCACTCTATGTGCTTTAGTTACATATCCTCCCTTGTTATAATCTTAATCAGTCATTGTACTCCTTTAGAATGAGTATCTTTTGTATATATGGTCTTTTGTTTTGGAAGGTACCCTTAGTATTTGCATTTTTGTTTTGGGTGTGTGCTTGAAGTAGTTTTTATACATTTCTTTTAATACAACTAATGCTCCTTGCTTTACTAGAAAAAGAAAAAGGAATTGAAAAAAAAAAATTAGTTCTAAAGAGAAGACAATTTTTTTGCATGGACATATCGTCACAACATATAGTATTACTTCTATTGGTGGGGGGGGGGGATACATTGTCATGCTGAAGACATGTGCCAATGAGGATCTTACTTCGGTTCGGTCCAATCCCCACCTCAAGATTGCCACCATAGTGCCGATCGATGGTGAATGAGTATAATCCCAATGATAGATATGTCATCTCAAAATTATGAAGAAAGCTATACTGAAAGAAGTCATTCAATACATAATGAAGCAGCAAACCTCACTCCGAATCCTGCTGATTCCCATCCTCTCACTGACTCTTTCGGATGAAGCTCCTGTAATGGGTGGAGGAAGGTCCAGTCAATCCCAACTTCCGACACCAACCCCAACTTTGGCTGCTAGACCTGATTTTGGCTATCCCTCGCGACTCCGCCCATGGGTCCCTAGCCACTGGCACTAGGGTAATGCCCGAGCATCTAATGCAGATCTAAGAAAAGACCTGAGCCCGATGTTGTCTCCGACCAAAGAATCCTACATCGATCCTCGCTTCTAGTCATAAGCTACTCTTTTGTCACTACTTGCTAGCTATCGTATGTGGGAGAGTCAACTCCGATCACATCAGGTCACATCACCCCACGTGGGGCCATACTTCTCCAGCAGCTGGCTATGCGTCAGATGAAGCCACATCAAATCAAGCCATCCGATGAGTGGCTTGAAGGGAAAGAAAATTATTTTTCTTCGAAAGGTTCAGGTTACATCTAAAAATTTTTCTATTAATTTACATGAATAAGAATCAAATCTTTACCTGATTAGCAGTGGAATCAGAGATCAAATCTTAAATAATATGATATAAACCTTCGCAGAGACCTAGATGTGCAGACCCTCTACTTCGCATGCACACCAGACGCCACAGAAAAGTGAGATAAACTTCGATCTTCGCAATCCAATCAAACGAGAGAGGAGATATGCTAGTGTGACACCTCACACCAGTAAATGGGACGTCCAAGGAGGGCCCACACCCAAGGGAAGAGGGGCGACATAAAAAAAAGAGGCTAATGAGAAGAAGAAGGGCTTCTCTCTTCTTACGCCTCTCTCTCTCTCTTTCTCTTTTCTCTCAATCTGATTTGTTTGCTATTTTGCTATGCATCCATAGGTAGAGACCTTCTCCATTTATAGATGATTTTCATGACCCAATAAGTATAGGACTCCTAACTCAAATCTGATTTGAATCAGTCCAATATTCATGAAAGAAAGATTCCTACATGAGATAGAATTGCCATAACATATAACAACTACTTTGCACCCATTCCCTCACCCACATGGGATGCCCCAAACTAGCACCATTTCAAGTGTTGGTCAGTCCACATGAGAAAAGATTCCTAGTGCAAGTAGGATTTTTCATATTTCATCTAAAACGGATTCAATTCGAATCTAATTCGAAGCTGGTTCAAAATAATTTCAAAAGGCTGTCACAAACTCTTTAAGACTTTTGTACCAAGTCTAATTTAAATTTTTAGACTCAATTAAGTCTAATTAATTTAGATCTAATCTAAAATTAATTAGCATTTAGATTCAATCTTTCATATGCTCTATAGATCATAAATCAAAAACTGTTCATCTCCGGGATCAAACCTGAACCTCATCCATAGTGCTAGTTAGACATAGTCAACTCTTCAATCCCGTTTGATCCATAACTTAATTCTCAATTAAGTTAGTTTATATGTTCAATCAAGTCAAGTACTTCTAAATTGGATATATAAATATAGATCAATTCTTTCCTACTTTGTCTGACTTGTGTGCGTGACTCCATAGATTCAAACACTAAATCGATAGCACAGGAACCAATTTCTACACTAATCGAGATACCATCTAGCAAGGTTCCCAACGTCTAGATAGGTCGAATTATCGTAAAAAAATATTTTTGAACCTATATACATGGTTACCTTATAATTCATCCTTTTGACTCTGGATGCTCTAGGATGATCTCAGGTTAACTATCAACCAAGATTGCTTCATCCATATTGTATTTCAATCTTTCAAATTCATCTCATGGATTATCCTGACCAAAATTTTACTAAATTAAAATATAGTAATACATCAACTCCAATAATTTGGAGGGATAATCCCATCTTGATCCACATACAGACTTCGCAAGTACTTGAATGTAGTCAGTAGTCTTTCGTCACTATATTAGAAATTCAGATAGTCTGGCACCAAAGCACAATGAGTTACCTATAAGTCACTATGGTGATCTCAGGTCTGAAGAATACTTATATCCATGTGCTTCGTGAGCAGCTCTTGACAGTGGAATGCTCAGCAGGTGAGTTACTTATTCAGTGACGATGTATCCCTACATCTCACTTGTATGCCATACCAGTGTCACTACACTCTTTGGTTAAGAGAACAACCAACCCATATGGCCTACAACGACCTCCACTCGATAAACGTTATCGTCATATAATGACGTATCATTTGATCGCAAATATATTTAAGAACTATATGATAAATCTTCTCTTTATCGCACACTAGCATAGTTCTAAGGACTTCATCACAGCACAAAAGTTCAAGAAAAATGTTACTTTGTGATGAAAAAAGTTAGAATAATTTTTATTCATTAATCAATAATTCATATACAAAGAAAACTTAATCGTCATATGATTGATTTTAGGACATAATTTCCAACATGGCTGACTACACGCATGATAAGATGACGTCCGCCACCAAGATCCAAACTGTGAGGAATGATTACCTAGACCACATCTAGGCAAACTACTCAAATCCCAAGTGGATAACATGCCATGACAACAATTGTATTTTATAAATTTGGACATCTTGGATGGTACGGATAAAGAGGCTAGAATGATCTCCCATCATTTTTCTTTTTACGATGCTCGCCTCCTTATAAATAGAGATAAAAAGAGATCTTCCAGGTATGCATATACACACACCCTCTACCTTCTCGTTCTCCTTCTCCTCTATATATTTTTTTGACTTGAACATCGAAGGATCTCTGTCGGAATCAATTTCGATCAGGACTTATTTTATAGGTCAAATTGCTCTAGCTATATCCGATCATCTCCAGTCATCCCAATCGAAGTCAGAAATCTCTCATAATAAATTGGCGCTAAAGGATGGGCTCAAAACAAACAAAAATTGATCATTCTATCCATGGACCGAAGATGGGACCCCCTTAATTAGGGCAGAGACCCCCCTGGGTAGTAAAATATACCATCAATCTCTAGTCCGTCTCTTAATAGTATAGAAGAATTAAAGAGAAGAATCAAAGGTTGGATTTTGACCAGAAGGCAAACGGCGACGAAGCCAATAATAAAGTGGAAGGAGTTGGGAATGATGGAGTAAAGAAAAATGTTAAAGAAATAAAAAAATTTTATGATAAAAGGGTGACGGGCAACCTGAGACCAGCTTTAAACAATTCTTCATATAAGCCGATTCTATCCAAAGGAGGATCACTGATCCTGCAGCTAGGCCCTGGGGACTCTAACTCAAATGAGGCTAAGATCTTGTATTGGGCTATATCAGATTTCGATCTCCTGAATTCAGCACGGATCCGATGGTGTCGGGCATAAAAGATGGTTCACCCTCACATCCAATGTCAGAACCGATAGGATCTTCCCCCAAAGCAGGAGAGGGCCTAGAAGACCAACTCTCACTAAAACCCTCAAAGCCAATCATTAGAGGACAAAAGGAGGAAGAAGAGAAGGAGAAGGGCCAAGAAAACTAATAGAGAATGAAAAAGGAGAAAAAGAAGGAACTAAAAATCAGCAGAGGAATGAAGAAATCCACCTGCGATGGTGCAGGAGACGAAGATGGATAACCAAGGGAAGTCACCAGAGGAAGTCGTCGGCAACTCAAAGAAACCAGGGAGACACTCAAAAGTGGAATGCCTCTAAAAGCTTGAAAGAAGTTGGAAACTTGATCAAAAAGAAATAAGGACTCTGAAAGCATAAGAGAATTCAGAAAAGAAATGCAACCCTTTTTTATAGGCACAAAAGATCGATACAGTACAGATATCAAATCTCTCCTTACCGTCAGATACTAACATCTAGTGCACCCCTATTGGCCACAGAAATCGATAGTTGGCTTATTTATGAGTAATACTCGAATGAAGCACACGATTCTTTGAACCCGCAAATCCACCCTACCTTTTTTGGTCATGATTAATCTCCGACGGACTCTTCCTTTCTTCAAAAAGGCACAAGCATGTTATCTCAGTCGTAATAGAGACGTGTCTTCTGCAATCGCTCACTAGCATACTCCCTATGTCCGAACCATACTCATTTGAACTTGGGAGTAGAAGGATATGTTTTGGGGGGGATAATACATTATCATGCTGAAGACACATGGCAATGGGGATCTTACTTCGGTTTGGTTTGGTTCGATTGATTAGATCCGATCCCCACCCTCAAGATTGCCACCACAATACGATCAGTGGTGAATGAGTACAATCCTAGTGGTAAATATATCAACCCAGAAATGTAAAGGAAGCTACATCGAAAAAAATATTCAATACATAATGAAGTAGCAGGCCTCATTTTGGATCTTGCCGATCCCCATCCTCTTACTGACCCTTTCGGATGAAGCTCCTATAAGGGTGGAGGAAGATCGGCCAATCCCAACTTTGGACACCGACCCCAAATTCGGTCCATGATTTAGTTTTGGTCGTTCCTCATGATTTTACCCATGGATCTCTAGCCACTGCACTAGGGTAATGCCCAAGCATCGATGCAATCCAAGAAAAGATTTGAGCCCAATGTCGTCTCTGACCAAAGGATCCTACACTGATCTCGCTTCTAGCTGCAAGTACTCTTTTCTCACTACTTACTGGCTATCGCATTTGGACAGTCAACTTCCATTATATCAGGTCGCATCACCCATGTGGGACCATACCTCACCAGCAACTGGCTGCGTGCCAGATGAGGTCACGTCAAATCAAGCCATCCTATGAGTGGCTGACTATACGTTGGATAAGATGACGTCCCCCTCAAGGTCCAAACAGGGAGGAATGATTACCTAGACCACGCCCAGGTAAACTAGTCAGGTCCCAAGCGAATAACATGCCATGATAACACTTATATTTCATAAATCTGGACATCTGGGTGGTATGGATAAAGAGGCTGGAATGGTCTCCCATCATTTTTCTGTTATGGCACTCACCTCCTATAAATAGAGATAAAAAGGACCCTTCATGTAGTATATACACGTGCCCTCTACCCTCTCGCTCTCCTTCTCTTTTGTTGCATTTTTCTGACTTGGGCGTTAAGCATTCCTGCTGGAATCAACTCTAATCGAGACTTATTTTGCAGGTCACACTGCTCTAGTCATCTCTAGTCACCCCAATCGAAGTCAGGAATCTCCCACAATAGCTTCTAAATTTATATTAGTATTCATATTCAAGCAATTCACCAATAGCATATAAACTAAGGAAATGATATGTATATACGCAACAACCATTAGTTTCCATGGTGTCCATTTTTTATTAACTTTCAAATCATTGTAATTTATCCTAAAATTTAGTTAAGTTGACTATTAAGCTGCCAAAATGCTTCTATACATTGTAACTATGCTAATAGACGACACTATTAACACAATTTTTGGAAATAGAAAAGCACCTTCTAAACCATTCAATTAAACCACTGCCACTTATTTAAGTCAATGTCATATGGTTTGATATTACTTTCAAATTCATCAAGAGCATGTCTAGTGTTTATGAGTACTTCAAAAAAAAAGTGCTACAACAAAAATGCTACCAAAGTGACCCAATTTAAGATTCTTTGAAAGTTAAAAAAAAATGAATATGATACTCCATTTTTTGAAATTTGTTAATATTCAAAAATTCTTAATTATCCAACCAAGTCATACACATTAAGCCATAAAATCCAAACTATTTCAAACAATAATATCTTAGAATCAAAAGATATCATGAGTTAGTTTATAGTATTAGCTAGGCATATCAGTGAATTATCATAGGACAACATGATATATAAAAATAAAAGGATATTGATAAAATTTCGAACAAATACAATCAATTAGAGTACAAATGATTTCATAATGAGTTGAATGGGTCCCAAAATATACAATAATTTAATACATTACCCGCAATTTGATTTTCTTAACTAGGAATTTCTCAAGTTACCAAAAGAAACAAATTCTTTCTCCTGAACTTATTGTTATCCTGAAAGTAACATTTTTTTGCAAATAATTTTGAAGGGTCTCAAGCAATATATTTTTCTTGAACTCACTCTCGATTAATGATCTAAGAAGAAAGAATTGTAACGATAATTAAATAATTTAAAACTAAATACTACTATTCATTGGTATCATTGGTTTGTACATTTTTTAATTGATTTATAGATAATAGTTTTTTATTGGTTGCAATATCTTAAAAATAGCATTATAATAATATATAAATATATAAATAGACACACACACACATATATATATATTTTATATTTATATTTATATACATACATACATACATAAATACATACATATACACATATATACATACATACACACACACACATATATATATATATATATATATATAAATATATAATAATATATATTTATATATATATATATAATATATAATATAATATATATATAATATATATATATATATATATATATATATATACATAGATATATATATAGGGATTGATTTGGATAAGGTCGATTAGATTTGGATTTAGATTCGGTTTGATCAAAATGGATAATAGGAGTCCCACATCGATGATTCAAATTGTTGGATATGATCTACTATCTTAAAATTATTTGTATACTAAAAATCATATGATTTGAACTTTGAAGACTCTTAGTCTATATATCATGTGATTAGAAAAATATATCTAATTCAATTTTATATAGACTGTTCAATTTTTGACTAGATACATAGGCTAAGAGTCCTCGAATTATATGATTTTTTATGTGCAAATAGTTTTTAGATGGTAAATTATATTCAACGATTTGAATCGTTGATGTAGGATTTTTATTATAAAGTTTTGATCTGGTTGGATCCGAATCTAAATCTGATCGATTTGATGTGCGTCTCTCTCTCTCTCTCTCTCTATATATATATATATGCACGCGTGCGTGTGTTATAAATGAAAAAAGTTCGCACGAGCACAAACCCCTACACTTGGGGGAAGCAATAGCTAAGGCAGGCCTAGTTCTGGGCATATGGAAAAGGTTCCGGTCACAAAAAATCACCAAAAAAAAAAAAAAAAAAGAAAAAGCAAAAGAAAAAGACCCTCCCATCCTACATCTACCACTTGATAAACCGGTCGATATGTGAGTTAACCATTTCGAACCCAAATTTTAAAATGACCAACGCTAACTTGTTTATTTCATGGGGATTCACGCATGTTGTTGATCTGGTCGACCACAACTGAATAGGTCTTCGGGCATGGCGGTGGCCTGAATGTCAAGTCATCAAGTGGACCGCGACCCATCCCCCTATAATTGTGCTACGTTGCTTGGTCTTCCAATACCTTGCCAAATTGTTAAACCGCGTGTTTATCTCCTGCAAAATCCCAGACATACATACGGATGGAAGTGACACTTATAAATTTGGATCCTATAAATCATGAAGCTATATATTTATAATGTATGCTCCCATCGAAAAAAAACTTTGACATATAGATTTGGATAAGTACTCATATTTTGATAATTATTTTGTTTCTATTCTCTTTTATTCCCCAGGTTCTTGATCACCTTGTGCTCCATGCTTTCTCTGCGACATTGCACGCAAACATACATCTTCTTTTTGATCACTCTTAACCTCGATTCAAAACCTCCATTAATTCTTCTTATGATACATATTTGGAATTGCAGGATAGCAAGACTCAGCCTTAGACTTCACAAACAATTGACCAAGATTCAGTCGGCAAGGCAACCGTAACCACAAAGCAACGTTTAAAATAATGGCCGGGGTAACTTTGTCATGACCTCCACAGCTCATATTTCCATAGGACATATATTAATTACAAGAAGAACATAAGTGCCAACTACTATTTTCCTGTAGCAATCCAACCGTTATATAACAAGAAAAATGACTATCTGACATCTCCAATGTTAATCTAAATAAACTAATATATTGAATTCAAACATCTATGATACTAGTTGGCAAGTATAGTTCTTTACCGAATAAACGACAGCAATTATTTTATAATAGCAACCTATCATATAATGAGAAAAACGACCGTTTGGCATTTTCCATATTTGTTTTAATAAAATTATACTTTAAATTTCAAAAATCTATGCTAGTTGAAAAATTATAGTTCTTTGTTCAATAAATATTTGCTTAACGATGTCAGTTTTGTTTACTATATACAATCACAAAAAATCTAACGTATCTTATAACGAAAAATGACGATCTTGGAAAGACGTCATGATCTCCTGTTCCGTTGCATTCATTTAAACGAGGAATCGGCGAGAAGTTAGAAATAAATATTTTATGGTATACAAATAATTTATTTTTAAATTATTTATATATTAACAAGGAAATTTATATAAATTGGAAACAGTCATCGGTCAGTCATGCCAACGGCCTTCCTTAACGTCTCTCTACATCGTCAACGTCAAATGCCGTGGACCGTCTTACAAAAAAAAAAAAAAAACCGTGACCGTCTCTTCCTCTGCAAGTTTGCACCACTACCCCTATCACCATTCCTGGTCCTATTCGTAACCGTGAAGCCAACGAGCTGGGTTCACTGTAGACCCGGTCCGGTGGACCGGTCAAATCCGGACATATGTACGGTGAATAACGGTATCTCCATTGATCGAGGATTATTGTCCTAAATCGTTCAAGTACAAGGCGGCGTGGCAATGACTTTGAATGTCCAGTGGACCCGGTCCATCTATAATTAATCTTGTTCGCCGTTTCCGTCGTTCTCCTCTCTAAATTCCACGACGAGACAAGAAGAGAGACAGAGAAAGAGGGGACAGTTGGAGGGTGGAGTTGGAGATAGAGAGAGGGCGATGCTTGTTGGCCTAATCCACGCGTTTCTTGTGGGATCCCTATTTAAATCCCGTCCCTTCTTCCGCTAGGTTCGATCTAATCGATCTTCCCGAGGCTCCCCTTCCCTAGATTTAATCGAGGTGAGGGGAATAAGAGGGCGGATTTGATTGGCTTCGATTCTTCTTCAGGTCATTCTCGTGTTCGATCTCGATCCCTAGGGTATTCCTTTTTCTCTCTCTTCTGCCCCCCTTTGATCCTCTTGTGTGCTTGCAAATCTCTATCAAAATTCGATCTTTATTCTCTTTTTTGGATTCGGAGCTGTGGCTGCTGACTAGATTTGAGGGATTTAGGCTTTCCACGGTTGTGTGATTCTTGGCTGATTCCTGTGATTTGAGGGCTCTTGGTTCCGTTATCTTCGGAGCCAAAGAAGCGATTTTGACCACCTATATTACTTCTTCCATCAACTTGGAGCGGTTGTCGATCGGTATTTTGCTATCGATAACGAGTGATTGCGAGCAACTTGAAGACGATATAAGAGGAGGAATCCAGTGTTTGTGGTGGCAGATGAAGCCGGTATTGAAGAGCAAAATGGCCGACGAGGAGGGAGATTACTTCCCCCCGACACCAAGGAAGGGCTGGTCGATCGGTCTGATGAAGTTCGTCTCCCTTCTGGTTGTTTTCATGGCAGGGGCGGTGCTGGGCCTGTCGGTGAGCGCCCATTTCCACAAGTACTTCAGCTCCCAGGCCGATCTCTTCTTTCCGAGGACCCTGTACACGGCGACTTGCGACAGGGATTGCATGAGCATCAAGAGCTTCGTGAATCCGTCCCATTTGATGCACGCCATGACCGACGACAAGCTCTTCTGGCGGGCGACGATGGTGCCCAAGATGGAGGATTACCCCTTCGAGAGGGTCCCCAAGGTGGCTTTCATGTTCCTCACACGGGGGCCTCTGCCGTTTGTGCGGCTGTGGGATAAGTTCTTCAAAGGCCATGAGGGCTTGTATTCCGTCTATGTGCATGCGCTTCCTGACTACAAGCTCAATGTCTCGGAGGATTCTGCTTTCTATGGCCGCCAAATCCCCAGCTTGGTAAGACATTAATTTGGTCTATGTTTATTTTTTTTATTCAAGTGTGATCTATGAAGATAGACTTCTTGGACTTCTCATTAAGTTTAATTTCACTAGTTGCAAGAACTTGGGTAATTCATGTATTTCCGATCTTTATGGATCATATAGTGACTACTAAATAAGCAAAAACAGAAAGCATTGAATGTCCAAGAACTATATCATTGGTTCTGTTCTTTTAAACTTCAAACAGATCGATAGTATTTTTTTTTTTAATATTAGATTAATTTATATCCAACATTTAGTAGAGTTACTTAGAATGTAATTTGGGGCATTGTAATACAATTTACATCTATGGAGCCAAGAAAATTGATTGCTGTCATGAATGATGTTCCGAGAAGGTTATTTTAAACATTCAGATTCCCCTGGATTAGAAGGTTTCAAGCAGGCAAGTAACTAGCATTTTTAGAATGTAATCAAATGTCTCTTGCAATGCAAGTATTAACAAAATGCATTTCAAAATCTAAATATGATCCGCAGCGTATACCAACAATGGTTGCAGACAGGCCTTAATCTTCATATAATAGTTAATGTGAAATTTCTGAAAAATTTACCGGACATCCTCTCTATAACAGTTGGCACAATGTTGTAAGACACCATAAAAGAAATCAGAAAGATATTGTAAAACAATTATAACTACATAAAAGAAAATGACAACTTGGTAAGATAATGATGCAAATCATTATTTACATTATTTCTAGAAGTATTTGTTGATTTCAGACCATTTGGAATGAATGATTGTTGCTTTTTTTTTTTGCATCTAACTTGCATCATTCTTCTGTGTTCCTATGCAGGAAGTTTCATGGGGTTCGGTTACTCTGGTAGATGCAGAGAAGCGTCTCTTGGCCAATGCTCTCTTGGATTTCTCCAATGAGCGGTTTGTTTTGCTCTCGGAGAGTTGCATACCAATATACAATTTCCCTGCTGTTTACGAGTACCTCATAAACTCACACCACAGCTTTGTTGAGTCCTATGATGAGGATTCGCTGCAGGGCCGTGGCCGTTACAGACGTGGCATGTCCCCTCATATCAAACTCTATCAATGGAGAAAAGGTTCTGAGTGGTTCGAGCTCAACCGTGAATTGGCTGTGACTATAGTTGCAGACTACAAGTACTATGCCATCTTCAGGAAATACTGTAAGCCTTCTTGCTATCCTGATGAGCACTACATCCCAACTTACCTGAATATGTTCCATGGATCTCTGAATGCGAACCGGAGCTTGACATGGGTTGATTGGTCAAGGGGAGGCCCTCACCCAGCGAGATATGGTGCTTCAAATGTTACACCGGAGTTTATTCAGGCATTAAGAAATAATGGGACCTTCTGTATGTACAATTCGAGGCCGACTTCTATTTGTTTCCTCTTTGCAAGGAAGTTTGCTCCAAATGCATTGGAACCTCTACTCAACCTCACTTCAACAGTAATGGGTTTCTGACTGACTTTGTTTGGCATGCTGATTTATTGCCTTCAGGAGATACTCCATTCACTTCTCAGTGATCAGGGAGGAATTATTCTGACACTACCACCAGGGCATCCTTGCTGCCTCTGGATTTTGACTAGAGGCGAGTCTCGGATTATTTTTTCTGATGGACGGTGTAGCAGATTATGTGGTAGGCAGTCCAGAAGTTGCTTAATGGAGGATGTGAAGGTGCCAGACACGGAGCTTCAATTTCTTATTCCATATCCTCAGTTAATTTTGGTTTGGTACAAGAGATATTGTAATGCATTTGTTCAGATACTCATCTGTAAATATGAATTCATCATTCGTTTTGTCATTTTAAGTTCAACAATGCCATTGGGTTTTTATCTCCTCGATGTTGGTAGCAGCTTAAATATTTCTTTTCATGCCTTGAAAGTGGTTGGCAGTGTTTGGTGTATATTCCAACTCTTGGATGATGATTGAAGAGAGAGGAATACAAAGTGAAACGTGCTTGCACCTAACAAAACTCATGGATAGATTTTTTTTTTGCCAAATATAGTTTATTTATTAGGTTTTCAATTTTCATCTAACATGTACATGTTGATTATGGTTTATTTAATCTGAAAACATGTTCTATGGTTTCTATGTCAGGTTTTATTAGTGTAAGAGAAAAGGGATTTTCAATTAGGAATCGAATAATTTTAATATATATATATATATATTCAGGGATCTGTGAACAGTGCATAACAGCAATGTTGGTGAGACAAGGATGCACTATTTTCAACTTGATCGATAGATGAAGTCTTTGTTTAGTTTCTGAACATAAGTCTTTGTTTAGGTTCTGAACATAGATCACTAGATGGCATGGAATTATATGTCTGTTTCTCTAAACAATTATATCAGTTTAGTATATATTATACAAAACAACAAAATAAACATAAAATGGCGACAAAATTGATGAAGAGGTGGGAAGAAATTTTCTCTCAGCAGGGATTTAATAAAATATGGCAGTCAATCTAAGGGATGAACTCCAAGTAACCAGGTCAAGTCAACACAAGGTCCATCATGACCAAACTCATCTGCATGGCTTAGTCTAACTTGTCCACCTTCAAACTACACCAGCCATTTGGCTACATATCATCCATTTAGGTAGATCACAATATATTATTCAAATTTTTAATATATATAAAAAAAAAGGAACAGTTCATCACATTTCATTCCATTTATTTATGGTGGTCAGTCTTGACCCAAAGACTACAAAGAGATGAATATTTGCTGAAATGAACTGCTTTTCTCTAGTGGAACGTACGGAATGGGAGGATAAGAAACTTGTATGCAACTAGTTGATCAAGCTTGTGACCTAGCGTGGAACTTCCTGGACATCAACTCAGAATGCCAGTTTGAAGGGTTAATGCTTCTAATAAGCCTTTAAGGAATATATATATATATATATAATATATATATATATATATATTTGTGTATTTATAGAGATGTTATTGTATACTCAAGTGGACTAGAAAATTAGTTTGCTTACCTTCATCAATAATAGATCATCCAAATTCGAGATCCGAACATGATCTGCATTATCAAAATAATAATAATAATAATAATAATAATAATAATAATAATAATAATAAATCTAAAGATCAAAATTTCAATGTTTTGGTGATCTTTAATTTAATCATCAAATAGGCATCAAAATGGATGTAAACTGAAATCCATCCATGTATAAGAGGCGAAAATCATGATCCATAAAGTAAAGTTTTAATTTATGTATCATATCATGAATTTTACTATAGTGGTGCAATTGAGGTCATTCATTTTTTTTCACCGATATGATGCATAAATTAGAGACCAGCAAAATATATAAAATTTAATTTCTAAAGCTTATTTCTAGCATAGATCATGTTCAATAGTTTAGACTTTAAATTTTGATAGTCTATCAGATGAGTAGGCTAATCTTAAGTCCATCAAAATATGTAATTATATATCTTTTTATACCTGTTGGATCTTCTGGGGGAGTCTTTACATCATAGATCATAGCAGAAGGTACAAAAGGGAAATCACTGTTCCCGGCACCTAATTTTCTGGCCCCCTTCATAGGAAACCTCTCCTTCCAAACTAGTTTACTTGTACAGTATTTTTTGCTATACCTGTCAACTAGCCCTTGCAGTATCATTTGCCTCACACTGAACGTTCTTCTAGTTGACCCATTAG
The DNA here is from genome assembly GCF_000442705.2 of Elaeis guineensis. Lineage (NCBI taxonomy): Eukaryota > Viridiplantae > Streptophyta > Magnoliopsida > Arecales > Arecaceae > Elaeis > Elaeis guineensis. The sequence goes on from NC_025993.2 coordinate 3,647,394, forward strand.
GTATCTTGTATATTTAGCTTACGTCATTGGGCTATTCAAATTGCCAATCCCCATATATAATTGGCAGAGAAATTTTTTATGCACCATGAGCGGTGTAGAACCACGTGTACTATCTGCAATGATTGGCTCATACATAGAGCCAAAAAAAAAATTTTTTTTTTTATATGCCGCATTCCGATTTCATGCGTGAGTCAATCACCGCATACAGTGCATACGTTCTGCACCACCCATATCGCATAAAAAATTTCTCATAACTAGCAATAGTTTTTGTTACAACGCCGGCCCATATCTTGACCTACAGCCCCTTGCATAGCTAGGGAGAGTTTTAGATTGTTAGGCACATAATTGCAAAGTATGGATGTCTTGATCCTTAAGAAGCTGATTCTCCACAAGCATTTGCCAAGGAGAGATGGAACTCTTTGTATGCAGCCCACTAGTGAGTATATCAAGTCCCTGAGGTACTGCAATCAATTCTATTAACCAAAAGATTGATGGAGAAACATGAATGGATACTCCCCAAGTTGGGCCTTATATTTACAATGGATTTTAGCATATGCTGGCATCGATTGGTTAATTTTTTAGCATCATTGAGGCATGAGATCCTTTGTGATATATTATTTGCACTATAAAGTATTATGCAGTATTAATGGTCACTATCAACAAATGGATGATTATTAAACAAGACATACTATATATGATACATACGGCCATCTTATTCGATGGTTATCTATCTCCTAATGACAGTCATCGAGCACCGTGCAATATTTGATGAGCAACTCACACACTATAAAAATTTATATTTGATTGTTATAATGCGATAACAAACAAATATTTAGCTAAAAATATTATTTTTTGATACGGTGTTAATGTTGCTTTTTACTGGCTATCGTAGCAATTATAAACGTTTATAATATCCTCATCTTGTAACGTAATGACATAATAATCTGTACGAATCTCATATATTCAATGTCCCAAATGCATAAGCATTCCGCTGAAGACATAATATGTCATAAATGAAATGAAATAAGAAGTGTAACTTACTCTGTCGTCCCCTTGGTCAGCTCGAACATCAATATAGACCTTAATCAAATTGTTAATATTAAGAGCTAACTCCAACTTGATGCAGGAATCATTTAACAGAGAAGCCAACGGTGGGTGAACCAATAAACATACAACAAGTTTGTAACTTATGAAAAAAAAGAAAAAAAAAATCTAAATTAGGACAAAGCACAACTCCACTGCCAGATTTGATCATGGGCTGAGCCTGACCATGATCTTCGTTGACATTATATTCTTTTTAGCACATGGAATATGTGAGAGCGAAATTCTTTGTGCACCACACGCGGTGCAGAAAACCGCACGTCATGGTGGTGACTGGATCACGTGCAGGATCAGAGAGTTGACGGATAAAAAAAAAAAAAAAAAAATTGGACCCCATGTGTGATCTAATCATCACTTATGATGTACGATTTTTGTACCACATACAATGCACAAAGGACTGGTCTATACAAGGAGCGGTTATTTTTCTTCCCAACTTTCTAACTTTTCTCTTTTAAAAAAATATAGCACTATTGCATGTATAGCTCCCACGAAAGATACTATATGGGAAATACAATTAAAAGACCAATAACTACTCATCCATAATGTCATAGTCCAAATCTAAGCCCAATCCAGTAAAACTCAAATCTAGAAAAAAAAAAAAAAAAAAAAAAAATCGAAAAGAAACTCTCGATAGGAGTCTTCTTCTCCGACGAAACCCAGGCAATTTGGGAGTCCTAGGACCTCTCGAAGTCCTAGGACCCTCTATAAGAAGACCCCCATTTCCCTAGAAACCCAACATCGGCCCCCTTCCTCTCTCTTTCTCCCTGTTTTTTCCGATCGAAGCCGCGGACACCGTTTGGTTCTTGCCGTGATTGCTCGCCGGTGGGGTTACCAGAGGCCGAGGTAAGTCTTCCTCCCCTTCCTCTCTTCCTTCCCTTTCTTTCCGTACCTTTGCACGAGGCTGCCGGCGACGGATGTCGCCGATTTTCGATCAGAAAAGAGACCCCTGTTTCGGTCTCTTTTCCCTTGAATTTTTTCGACGCCGGCGATCGCAATCGACCGCCGGCCATGCTCCTCCGAAACCGGGGGAGTGACCCCCCTCTACCATCGGTCTCCACTGCGGCGGCCACGGCCTGAACGGCCCGGCCAAGGAAGGGCCACGCCGGTCCTCTGTTCCGGCGTGGAAGGAGCCGAGAAGAAGAAAAAGAAGAAAAAGAAGAAAAAGAAAAGAAAAAGAAGGAAAAGAAGAAAAAGAAAAGAAAAAGAAGAAAAAAAGAAAAAAAAAGGAGAGAGAAACTTTCTCTCTCTGCTCTCTCTCTCTTTTAGATTTTTAAGATTTATGAATTAATTAAAAATAAAAAAATAAATAATAATAATAATAAATAAATATAATTAGGGTGTCCATGGATTAGTCCGAAAATCCTGGATGCTGTTGTCAAGTTGATCCTCGTGGGGATATTAGATTTTAACAATTTTAATTATTTTTAATTCGATAAAATTTTGATTAAAAATATGATGTTTGACGTATCAGGTTTAGAGAAGGATTTTCGAGATTTCTAGAATTCTAGTTTGGATTTTCTTTTGAGGTAAGTAGTGTTTACTTTTATTGAATTTATCTGATAAATTATAAATTTGAATTAAATAAATTTATGCATGCTTGTGATTGAAATTATTTATTGACATAATTGTTGAAATTATTTATGATTAAAGATAATTGTAGAAAATTATTTATGATTGAAGTTATTTGTTGAACAATTATTATGATGATATATGATCACAAAGAATGATATGATTGATTTGACTCGAATATCATTTATTTATATTATTTTTGAAAATAATATATGAATTGGAAGACAATATGAAATTGACAACCTGACTGTGTTGAGGACCCCGCCAATGGGGGCATATACGTTGGCAATTGACTGTCCTGAGGGTTTATGTCGCCAGCGAGACCAGCGACATGTCGCCAGAGAGACCAGCGACAAACCGCCAGCGAGACCAGCAGTTCCAAAGGACTTGGCTGCCAGATGATTCGCAGCCCACCGCAAGCAGATACGCGGTATTATGACCCTGCCACAGGGATAATGTGGTCATAGTCATGGTTGGTAAGAAGAACTTAAGAAATTGATGAATTTAAGATGAAAAGTATAATTTGAAATTATGATGAATTGAATTTTATATAGGATTGATAGTATGATTATGATTTCATGAAATTAAATATTGATTTTGTTATTATCAGTAAATCGATATGTATAGTATTATTTGCCTGATTTATTCAGTTAAAGGTATACACTGCTTACTGGGCTGTTTAGCTCATGATGAGATTTATGTTTTTCTTACAGATCCAGAAAATTAGCGTGATGCGGGATTTCGGTTGGGAGAGCGATTAGAGATGGAGTTAGCTCATTGATTTAGGATTTTCTCAGAATTGATTCAAGACTTTTATTTTTTTTTTTGTGTTGACTTTGTCAGACAATTATTTTTCTTTTGGACACTGAGTTTTGATTTGTTACTTGAAATAAGGTTTGATTTATTAAAAGTTGAAAAATTAGTTAACTTTATGTGTAAGATATCATGATGAGATGCCTTGCATACTTATGGAAAAAGTTTTCTATGAGTATGCGGTGGTTGCCATGACCTTCGATTCAAATCTCGGGTCGGGGGCGGGACACATAATTAGATTAAAAAGAGCAAAGGCATACTCAATTTATTTAATTTTTTATAGATTTCTATTTAATTTTGAATTCATTAAAGGCTTCACTTTTGTTCAAATGATTTCTATTTAAGGCGAAACATTTAAGTAGCGATAGAGAGAAGAAAGACTTTTGAAGTAAAAAAAAAAAACATGATAAGTCCAAACATGTTGCATGTTCTAATTTTTTTCTCTAATATATTCTTTGTTTACTCCTAGTGATATTTCTTAATCACAAATTACATGATCTTGTAGTTGGTAAAATCAATCAAATCTTGAGTAATTAACGTGTCATTGTTATATCCTAGGTGTGATAACCCGGCCTGTTGAGCCTAAAGCCCATTAAGCCCACCCCCCCCCCCCAAAAAAAAAGAGAGAAGAAGACTCCTAATCGGAGTCTTCTCCTTCCCTGGTTCTGATTGAAAATCAAAGTCCTAGGGCCATTAAAGGACCCTACGATGAGCCCTATAAGAACTCCCTCCTCTCCTCTGTGAGAGGACATAGAAATCATCAACGATCGTCGGTGTTTCCTCTCTGATTTTCTCGATTGAAGCCGCGGTCCCTTGATTCGTGCTCGCTGCGATTTCTCACCGGCGTAGTCATCGGAGCTCGAGATAGTCCCTCCTTCCTCTTCCTCTCTCCTCTCCCTTCTTTTTTGTGCCTATGGGTACGACTGCCGGCGACAGGTGTCGTCGGATTTTGTCGGAGAAGAAAGCCCATGTTCGGCCTCTTCTTTTCCTTGATTTTTCGATGCCGGCGATCACTGTCGACTGCCGGCCTTGACCTCTCCGAACTCGAGAGGGTTGCCCCCCTGCCGTCGGCCTTCACTGTGCCGGCTGCAATACGGACGATCGGTCAAAGGGAGGGGATCTGTCGGTCTCCTGTTTCGGCCAGGGAAGGCCATGAGAAGAAAAGAAAAGAAAAAGGAAGAAAAGAAAAAGAAAAAAAAAAGAAAAAGAAAAGAAAAAAAAAAAGAAAAATAAAAAAAAAGAGAAAAAACTTTCTCTCTCTTTCCTCTCTCCTCTCTTTACCTTCTCTCTCCAGTTTCTCTCTCTAAATTCTCTCTATTTTCTCTCTCTAGACTTTTTATCTCTTTTTATGAATTTTATCTCTCTAAGGTCATTCTCTCTTTACCTTCTCTGTCCAGTTTCTCTCTCTAAATTTTTTCTATTTTCTATCTCTAGACTTTTTATCTCTTTTTATAGATTTTATCTCTCTAAGGCCATTCTCTCTCTCTGATTGTATCACAGACCCTAGGATAAATTTGAGATGAAAATAAGATGATCTGAGATTACTCCGAAATTCATACAATAGATTGGATCTTGGTCCAATCCTTATTTGAAATTGATAACATCGATAATGCTTAATCCATATTAAGTCACTCTGATATGACCTCTGATGATCTCAATCATGATTGCCACTTTTGAAGGATACGAAGATTCTTTCTCCACTTTCTCTCTCTACTTTCTTTCTCATGACCGACTTTTTTTATTTAAGAAGGTCTATGAATCCTGTACTGAGTCATGCCTTCATCTTTTAGGGGCTCATATTGACTCTAACAAGATGATCCGAAGTTGCTTTAATATCCATGCTGTATGTCAACCTCATTTGATCATATCAAATATCTTTCAAATTCATGATTAATGAACTCTATTGATTGATCTTGATTTAATCTGTGCTTCATAATTTCTTAATCAAGTCACTTAAATCTGACCCTCAGATCAGAGACCCTGAATTGCTCCGGTATCTGGATGGTCCGACACATGCAGACAACAGTCATCTTTCCTTATGATTTAATCTTATTATATTCATAAAATAGAAATTAATGATGATTTGATATTTTAAATAAGATTAGTTGATTCTTCTAACGAAGTCTGAAGATCTAAAATGAACGAGGTAAGTGGATCTTACGTTCTTTATTTATTTTTAAATAATCATATTTTTCATGCAAAGAACTATTGTTGATGAAATCATATTTTTTATAAAATAAGGATCAGCACGTGTGATATGAAAAATTATATTTTATTATGAGCATTGATTTTATGAATATATTTTATAAAAATAGCATGATTATGAAGCATGAATTTTATTATTTTTTTATTTATGTATATGTATGCTTTAAAAAAAAGATATAAAGATTTCAAAGGCTCTCAGATAGCTATGAACGAATCTCTTCGGAAAGGTCGACATCCAGAGCTAGCATCCACACGAAACATAGCCCTGCCAACGGGTATAAAGTTGGCATATGAATTAAGAACTCTGTCGATTAAGAAATATGGCCCTATCACAGGTATAATAGTGATCTTAGAACGAATATCTGGGAGCAATATATCAAAACTTGACATGAATACATGATAAGAATGATTTATGATTCATGATTGTGAAATATACATGATTTTATGCATGCATGATTGGTTTATAATTTATTTTATTATATGTTCTATGAAATATTTTATTTTATATTATCTGTTATTTTTTAAATATTACATTATCATGAAAAATTTATGCTTGATTCGATAAAGAAGTGTAAGTTTTACTTACTAGACTAGTGTAGCCATATTCTTTTTTTGTTTGAACAGAGGAATAAGGTTAAGACCGGCAAAAGAAATTCAGATTTAGAGATCTGCGATGCAAGCTTGGAAATTTTGTAGATGAGGTTTAGATAAATGATGATCATGAACTTATAGTAAGTAATTATGGATTTTGATATATGAATTTATATTTGATTTTGGATTTAGATGCTCTAAATCAATATTGATTTAATTATCTGATAAATAAAGAAATTGAATCTTTTATTTGATGGATTTTGGATGATTATGTTGGATTGGCTTCGTGTTATCATGGGCTCCATCCTTCGGTAGCATGGTCGTGTTATGTCCCGAATTTGAAGCGTGACATTTTATGGTATCAGAGCTTAGGTTATGATCATTGGGATTATGATATAAGTGATTAGGATATTATAGAATAACATCAAAGCTTAGGTGTAAGATCACTGAGATTATGAAGTGATATCAAAACTTTATGTATGATCAATAGGATATGACAGAGTAAAGTATGATAGATAATATCAGAGCTTAAGATTATGATCATTAAGGACGTGATAGAATGATGTAAAATTTAGGTTATGATCACTAGAAAATATGACTTAAGTGGTATTTGAGCTTAAGGTTATCATTATTCAAGATCGTGACTTTAGTGATATTTGAACTTAAGGCTAAGATCATAAGGAACATGATAGATATAAAAGAAAGGATTCAATAATTTGATTTCAAACCAATAGGTATTATGATGAAATTTATGCATAAGCAGCATATGATGTCTATAATAGAATTGACAAGTTATATCTTGGATTTCAATTAGTAGGGTTGATCTGAGTACGAGAAGTATTAACTCTGGAATGAAGTGGGAGGTATTGATATGTTATGTTGGGTATATTTGATGACATTAGAATGCTAAACTTATATGGATAAAGGACATGATAACTTTGCTGATTGTGATGTTAATTTTTTTGCAAAAAAAGATAGGTTAGGAAGTTGTTTAAATGATTGTAAGATAAATCAAAGGTTAACTCAAATTAATTCTAGACATATTGGATTCTTGAGGAGTGGTGAAACTTATACAATAAGTTCAAATATAGAAGATGGATGAAGATTTAATTTTGATGTGCTATGCCTAAGAGATGTAATGACAAGAAAATCATAAATTTTATCCTAAATTTTATATGAAATCTGAAAGTTGGATCTATCTTTGATTGATTTAACATATAAAGATATTTTTATTTTTGATAGATTTAGATAATTTGGTAAGTTGAGATCAGAGTGCGCAGCAAAAGCATGATGGTCTGAATTAATTAGAAATATTAATCTTTTAAATTAAAAGATATTATGAAATACGTTAGTTGTAAATAAGGAAAGATTTTACTGATAATAAAAGGATGCTAGAGAGAAAATCTATCTGATCAAGGAAAGACTTAAGGCAGCACAGGACAGACAAAAGAGTTGGGCAGATAAAAAAAGAAGAGAATTAGAATTTCAGATCGGTGATCATATTTTTCTAAAAGTATCACCTACAAAAAGTGTCATGAGATTTGGGAGACATGGCAAGCTGAGTCAACGATATATTAGACCTTTTAAAATTTTAAGCCGAGTAGGAGATGTTGCTTTCGTACTTCACTTACCATTGGATTTATCTAAAGTGCACAATGTCTTTCATGTTTCATCACTGAAAAAATTTGTACCTGATCCAAATAATGTGGTAAAGTATGAGCCATTGCAAGTTCATAAAGACTTAACTTATGAAGAGTTTTTCCTCTGAATTGTTGATCGAAAAGAGCAAGTGCTAAGACGACGCATCATTCCATATGTGAGGATTCATTGGAGTAATCATGAGGAGAGAGTGGCTACTTTGGAGCTTGAAGATGATATGAAGATGAGATATCCATACTTATTTAAAAATGAAGGTACGTTAAATTTTGAGGACGAAATTTTTTTTAAGGGGGGTAGAATGTGATAACCCGGTCTGTTGAGCCTAAAGCCCATTAAGCCCACCCAGAAAAAAAATAGGAGAAGAAGACTCCTGATCGGAGTCTTCTCCTTCTCCAGTTCTGATTGAAAATCAAAGTCCTAGGGCCATTGAAGGATCCTAGGATGAGCCCTATAAGAACCCCCCTCATCTCCTCTATGAGAGGACATAGAAATCATAGACGATTGCCGGTGTTTCCTCTTCAATTTTTTCGATTGAAGCCACGGCCCCTTGATTCGTGCTCACTGCGATTTCTCACCAACGTGGTCATCGAAGCTCGAGGTAGTCCCTCCTTCCTCTTCCTCTCTCCTCTCCCTTCTTTTCTGTGCCTGTGGGCACGACTGCTGGCGACAGATGTCGTCGGATTTCGTCGGAGAAGAAAGCACCTATTCGGCCTCTTTTTTCTTTGATTTTCTGGCACTGGTGATCACTGCCGACTGCCGGCCTTGGCCTCTCCGAACTCGAGAGGGTTGCCCCCTACCATCGGCCTTCACCGTGCCAGCTGCGGTTCGACCGATCGGTCAAAGGGAGGGGACCTGTCGGTCCCCTTTTTCGGTCAGGGAAGACCACGGGAAGAAAAGAAAAGAAAAAGGAAGAAAATAAAAAAAAAGAAAAAGAAAAAGAAAAGAAAAAAAAAAAGAAAAGAAGAAGAAGAAGAAAAAAAAATAAAAAAAAAAGAGAAAGAATTTTCTCTCTCTTTCCTCTCTCCTCTCTTTACCTTCTCTCTCCAATTCTCTCTCTAAATTTCTTTATTTTTTTCTCTAAATTTTTTATCTCTTGTTATGGATTTTATCTTTCAAGGTCATTCTCTCTCTCTGATTGTATCACAGATCCTAGGATAAACTTGAGATGAAAATATGATAACCTGAGATTGCTCCGAAATTCATGGAGTAGATTAGATTCCAGTCTGATCCTTATTTGAAATTAATAACATCGATCATGGTTAATCCATATTAAGTCATCCTAATATGACCTCTGATGATCTCAATCATGATTGTCACTTTTGAAGGATACGAAGATTCTCTCTCCATTTCTCTCTCTACTTTCTTTCTCATGACCGACTTTCTCTCTCTAAGAAGGTCTATGAATCCTGTATCGAGTCATGCCTTCATCTTTTAGGGGCTCATATTGACTCTAGCAAGCTAATCCGAAGTTGCTTTGATATCCATGCTGTATGTCAACCTCATTTGATCATATTAAGTATCTTTCAAATTTATGATTAATGAACTCTATTGATTGATCTTGATTAATGACCGACACATCCGGACAACAGTCCTCTTTTCGGATGGTCCGACATATCCGGACAACAGTCCTCTTTCCTTATGATTTAATCTTATTATATTCATGGAATAGAAATTGATGATGATTTGATATTTTAAATAGGATTAGTTGATTCTTTTAACGAAGTCTGAAGATCTAAGATAAACGAGGTAAGTGGATCTTACGCTTTTTATTTATTTTTAAATAATCATAATTTTTATGCAAAGAACTATTGTTGATGAAATCATATTTTTCATAAAATAAGGATCAGTATGTGTGATATGAAAAAGCATATTTTATTATGAGCATTGATTTCATAAATATATTTTATAAAAATAGCACGATTATGAAGTATGAATTTTATTATTTTTTCATCTATGTATATGTATGCTTTAAAACAAAAGATATAAAGATTTCAAAGGCTCTCAGATAGCTATGAACGAATCCCTTCAGGAAGGTCAATATCCGGAGCTAGCATCCACACGAAACATGGCTCTGCCAGCGGGTATAAAGTTGGCACATGAATTAAGAATTTGCCGATTAAGAAACATGGCTCTGTCACGGGTATAATAGTGACCTTAGCACAAATATCTGGGAGCAATGTTTCAAAACTTGACATGAATACATGACAAAAATGATTTATGATTTATGATTGTGAAATATATATGATTTTATGCATGCATGATTGGTTTATAGTTTATTTTATTATATACTCTATGAAATACTTTATTTTGTATTATCTGTTATTTTCTAAATGTTGCATTATCATGGAAAACTTATGCTTGATCCGATAAGGAAGCGCAAGTTCTACTTATTGGACTTGTGTAGCTCATATTCTTTTTGTTTGAACAAAGGAATAAGGTTAGGACTGGCAAAAGTAATTCAGATTTGGAGATCTGGGATGCAAGCTTGAAAATTTTGTAGATGAGGTTTAGATAAATGATGATCATGAACTTATAGTAAGTAATTATGGATTTTGAGATATGGATTTGTATTTAATTTTGGATTTAGATGCTCTGAATCAATATTGGTTTAATTATCTGATAAATAAAGAAATTGAATCTTTTATTTGATGGATTTTAGATGATTATGATGGATTGGCTTCGTATTATCATGGGCTCTATCCCTCGGTAGCATGACCGTGTTATATCCCAGATTTGGAACGTGACACTGGATTTATATAATTGGATTCTAAGGACTTTTCTAATCCATGATGATATGTTGGTTCTAGTGCTTGAATTGCAAATAACCCAACCCGTCATAATTAGATTAGTCTTCAAAAATCCAAAATTCACTTGATGAAAGAAATGCCATTTTCTACCATCACCTTATTCATTTATTTGGTACTCCTTCGGATAGGTTGATAGGGTCTAGTTGAGAAATATCTATCCTAGAAATTCTTTTTTTTTTTTTTTTTTGGAGAAATTGTAGCGTGAGCATGCTATCATAAAGCTCTTCTCCAAAATACTCTCCATCAAATTGAGGAAGATCATCCACAGTCTCATCTCTCCATCCCAAATGGTATTCATCAAGGGCAAGCTGATACATGAGAGCTTCCTCACTGCAAATGAAGTTGTATGGTACTGTCATCGCTCCAAGGCTAAAGACATCCTTTGCAAAATTGACTTCAAAAAGGCCTTTTTGACTCCATCTCCTAGAAATTCCTCTCTAATCTATTTCAAAAGTGAGGTTTTGGTTCTCGGTGGATCTCTTGTATTTCGGCTATATTTCAGTATTTTAAATCCGCTCTTCTCATCAATGCTCATGCCGGCAAAATATTGTTTTCAACTAGACGAGGCATTAAGCAAGGAAACCCTATCTCTCCACTATTGTCTAACCTCATTGTCAATACCCTTGATCATTTTTTTTCTCTTAGTTGTGCAATAAAATCTATTTCCTGATGTTGGTCTTATGGCAATAACAGGAGAAATACGGTCCCTCCAATTTGCCGATGACATGGTTATATTCTGTAATTACCTCAAATCACATATTCAGACTCTCAAATTTATCCTTTATTCTTATAAGATGTTAGCCGGGCTTAAAATTAACTTCAACATGACAAGCATTGTTGGATTGGGCTTATCCCATATGCAAACCAAGAATGCATCGATCCTCCCTGGTTGCCAAGTAGGTCAGCTCCCAATCCACTCCCTCGGGATGCCAAGTAGGTCAGATTGGAACTTTCTCATACATAAGATTGAGAAATGGTAGTCGGATTCGAAAAAAAAAAAAACTGCTTTAATTCCATGGTCGGACAATTGGCCTTAATGCAATTGGTTTTTAAAGTCATTCCCATTTATTAGATGTCTATGTATCATTTATCTCGGATGGTGATCAACGAAATCTGCAAAATTTATCGAAACCTTCTTTGAGATAATCAAGACTCTGGCCAAATTATTAGCCAACTGGGGTATGGTTTGTCGTTTGAAGAGATTTGGGGGTCTAGGCTTAAGTAATTTAGCTGTAGCTAATCAAGCATTGCTCATTAGATGGTGATTTGAGTACTTCATTGATCATAGCAGTCCTTGAAGGATGCTAATCTCCAAAAGCATATTATTCCAAGAAACTCCCTTGGGAACTCCCTCTGAGCCACACAACTAAAATCTCATCTTCATAGAGTGATATAGTAAATCTTTTTGGTCTCTTCCAGCAGTCATCCACTTCCACCATACAAAACAGCAATTTTGGCATGATAAATGGTATGAAGATTATGCTTTATCAGAGAGGCTACCCAATTTATCTTTGTCCATCGGAAGAAATTCGAGCTTCAGAACTTTTTGTACGTGGATCAATCAAGGATAACTCTCACCTTACGTCTAGCGGTAACCATGGGAATTAAGAGTAATATTTTGTATACCATATCCAATGCAGAAAAAATATACTATCCCATCTTATTGGGCCACATAGCCACCATTTTTTAACATACATTTAATGCCTGCAGTTTCTTTTTTTCATTTAAAATTTTAAATAAAAAAATATCTTTCTTATTCTGAAAAAATTATGACATCCTGTGATGATATTATTATATTCTATGGTCTAATTATGACTTTCTGGATACAAGATGTCATAAATAAAAGAAAAAGATATTTTCATCATTTAAAAATTTTATAAATTTTTAATGATGAAAATATTCTTTTCTCTTTATGACTTTTGAAAGAAAAATCAAGACATTCTGCATGTAAAAAGTCATAATTTGATCACAGGACGTTATAATATAGCTATAAGATGTCATAATTTTTTTAGAAGAGAAGAAATATTTTTGTCATCTAAAATTAAAAAAAAAAAAAAGTGAAACTGCACGCATTGGAAAGTAATGACTACATGCTCTAATGTGATTAGATGGTGTGCTCCATATTAATTTTATCATACCGCATGCGGTCGCAAAGAATTAGAAATGAAGTTCAAACCGCTCAGTAGCTGCTATCTCTTCCACGTGAATGGAGGGCTATGTTATCATATAGCATAGCGGCTTCCAGCGCCGGAGAATGTAAAAATACTCGGAAGGCTATGTTATCTTAACAAACCACTTACGGTAGATATCCTCATCAAGATAGGAATGGCAGGCCCAACTTATTGTCTTCCGTGTTCAACCCATCATGAAACCATAGATCATCTCATGACTCCATGTGAATACTCCTATCTCACATAAAAACATCTGCTACAACTCTCTTCCTCCTCCAAACTTCACATTATCTTTGACTATTGGCACAATTGTAGGTTGACTGTCTCCAATCTTCACATAACAGTTGCATACAACTCTGCATTTACTACTGGCTATTGGTGCATATGGAAAGAGAGGAAAAACCAAATTTTCAGGTTTGAAGTCTAGGCTTGGCAGTGTGTGTTCAACCAAAAACCCTGTTGCGAGATTGGTCTTTGTCATCCAGCTATGTAAAGGTCATTGCTTTTGCCTCTCAGCTTCATCTCCGACAGAAATTTCATGGCTATAGTCTTTGCTCCATAACTTTGAAACCTTTGAAGTCAGATAAACTGAGCTGAGCTCCATGTTCATATTTTCTCAAAAGTGAGATTCTCGGTTTACCTTATTGCTTTCTTCGTAGTCACATCATAATCTCCACTGATTATGTGTTCGATTTTGTTGGCTTTTGCTAACATGTGGGATACTATCCACATGGGACTCACCAAAAGCTATGTGTTTTGGGGTTATAATATGCTCATGAATACATGCTATTGTAAAGTTACCTTATTAATGAAATAAGGGTGGCACACAACCTCCCATTTTACATACTGAATATATATATAGGATGGCCCTTCCGTTAACCGCCATTTCTTTCTCTCCCACAACATCTCCCAACTTTTGTCTCCATCTCTTCACCTTCAGCCTCAAAATGAGAAACAAAAGAAAGAAAGAAGGACGAGCTTTTCCGATCATCTGATCAAGAAAAATTGATGAACCACTCTTGAATCGAGGTTAGTCCTCTTCTATTCTTTCCATTAATTAGAGTTTGTGTTTTGCTTCAATTTCTTTGATGCTTGGTGACAATGGTAATTTCTTTATTGAGGATAATTTCTGATTTTCACACATTGATTTCATTGATCTTCAATAGAAATATTTGTAGATTATAATACCAGCAATTACAGTAATTACAAAAAAAAAGAACATCTTGATTACATACTCAGTAAGGCCAAAGAACCAAAAGTAGAATTGCTAAATAAAGAGAAATAAAAAATAGGTGTGTAGGCTAAATATGAATATATATTGACTTACTAAACATAAAGAAAAACAAATAAAAGTGTATGTCAAAAGTAGAGTGATGAGGTGGAATGAATATGTGCTGACACACCCCCTCGAGATGAAGAGTCAGGACCACGAATCTTCAACTTGTCCCTTAGGAACCTAAAACGTGGGTACCCAAAGGCTTGGTGAGAATATCGGCAAGCTGATCTTGGATGGAGATGAACTGAACAGATAGTTGATGTCATGCAATACGCTCACGAACGAAATGAAAATCAATTTCGACATGCTTCATGCGAGCATGGAAGACAGGACTGGCCGAGAGATAAGTGGCCCCAATATTGTCACACCATAGAATGGGGGGGTCATGTAAGGGATAGCCAAGTTCTTAAAATAATGACTCAAGCTAGATTAGTTCAGCTGATGCATCTGCTAAGGCCTTATATTCAGATTCTGTGGATGATCAAGCAACTATCTTCTGTTTACGAGATGACCATGAAATAAGATTGGGGTCAAAAAAAATTACATAGTCCTCAGTGGAACACCTATCAGTCCCACTACCTGTCCAATCTGCATCGGAGAAGACTTGAAGAGAGCAAGAGGTTGATCTCTGAATTTGTAACCCATGATCAGCTGTAGCTTGAAAGTACCGTAAGATGCGCTTGACCATAACCCAGTGATCAGAACTAGGAGACTGCATAAACTAACATACTTTATTCACTGCAAAGAAAATGTCAGGGCATGTCAATGTAACATACTGAAGAGCTCCAACAATGGAGCGATATTGTGTAGGGTCTGGATAAGGAGCACCCCCTGAATTAGAACCCTGTGTCATGGCCATTGGGGTCTGAACAGGTTTACAATCAACCATGCCTATTTTTGAAAGAAGATCTCTAATATAGCGGGTTTGAGATAATAATAATCCAGTAGAGTTTTGAACAGCCTCAATTCTTAAGAAAAAATGAAGATCACCAAGATCCTTAATGGAGAATTCTGTAGCGAGCTGACGAAGAAGTAGAGAGACCTGACCTGAAGTCATTGCTAGTTACCAAAATATCATCAACATAGATGAGCACATAGAGGACATGAGAGTTCGTCCTCAAAATAAATAATGAAGGATCAGTCTTGCTAGCAACAAATCCTAGTCTGAGAAGAAACTCGGAGAGACGGTGAAACCAGACATGGGGTGCTTGTTTTAACCCGTATAGAGATTTATGGAGATGACAGACATAATCTGGATGGTCACGATCTTTAAATCCTGGAGGTTGTGACATGTAGACTTCCTCTGTCAGGTTGCCATGCAGAAAAGCGTTATGAACATCTAATTGCTTGATGGACCAACCTTGAGAGATGGCAATACTTAGAACAGCTCGAATGGTGATAGGTTTGATAACTGGACTGAATATCTCATTGTAATTAAGATCAAACTGCTAGTGGAACCCTTTTGCAACTAAGCGCGCTTTATAGTGTTCGAGAGAGCCATCAGCCTTTCTCTTGATCCTGTACACCCATTTACACCCAACCAAATTTTTTTGTTGAGATGAACGTGGAACAAGAGACCACGTACCATTACGAACTAAAGCATTAAACTCCTCAGTCATTGCAGCATGCCACACAGAGTGTTTAGATGCCTGAGTATAACAAGTAGGTTCTATGGTGAGGATAGTGCTAGTGAGGGCAGATGGTTGTTTGGGACGGGGTCGAAGCACCATGGAATGTGTACGGATGAGTTGGGTAGGTTGTTTAGAGGAGGTTGTGTCTTGCTGGGAACTTATCATGGGGGAAGATGTGGGAAGGGAGGGCTTTGTAGATAAGAGATTGCAATAGGGGTCAGTAAGTAATCTGGTCCGAACAGGTATAGAGTCTATAGTACTAGAGAGGCTGAAAGGGAGAACGGTCATGGGAGGAGGTGCTGGGGCGGATCGAGATATGGGGGATGCAACTGATGGTGAGGTGGACAACTGGGGCAAAGAAGATGGAGGAATGGATGGTGGAGGGTTGGCCTCTTGTAGAGGTCGAAGTGATGTAACACCCCATGGCAGAGAAGAGGGAGATGGTGATGGTGGACAATCCAATGGAGAGTGAGATTGAAAAGAAAAAATAGATTCGTCAAAGCGAACATGTCTAGCGATATATGTACGATTTGTTTTCACATCAAGACATCGATAGGCACTATGAGAGGGACTATAGCCGAGAAATACACACGGTTGAGAGCGGTACTCCATTTTATGATGATTGTAAGAACGAAAAAAGAGAAAGCATAGACACCCAAAAATTCGTAGGAAGGCATAGGATGGTGGTTTATTGTAAACGAGTTCGAAGGGGGACACACCACTAGAGACTTTAGATGGCATCCTATTAATGAGAAATATAGTCATTTCAAAGGCATAGTGCCAGTACAACATGGGTACAGATGCATGAGCAAGAAGAGACAGACCGATTTCCGTAATATGACGGTGACGACGTTCAAGAGCCCCTTGTTGCTCGTGGGTGTGGGGAGCTGCGATACGATGGGTAATACCAATTTTACTAAAGAATTGAGGAAGAGAGCAAAACTCCCCTCCCCAGTCAGTTTGGATTGATTTAATAGTACGAGAGAAATGTCGTTCAATCAAAGCTTGAAATTGTAAGAAAATAGAGAACACATCAGATTTGCGCATTAATGGATAGAACCAAATATATTTACTGTGGTCATCAACAAAAATTATATAGTAACGGTGTCCTAACAAAGATGGAGTAGGAGAAGGACCCCAAACATCACTATAAATGAGGTCTAATGAAAATTGACTACGACGATGGGACGGAGATAAGTAAATTTACTGGACTGTCTAACTGACACGAGGGACAAAGAGGAAGAAGCTATGTAGACTTGAATGGGAGATTATTGGTCTTCACTATGGAGCGAAGCAAGCGATAATGAGGATGGCCCAAACGATTGTGCCAGCCATCAAGAATGGTGTGCTCTCGGCCATGTGAACAGATGCGGACAAAGAAGAAGGACTGAACGGAGAGTATATAATCCTCCTTCACTCGGACCGGATAATACTGTGGTCTTAGTAGTTCGATCCTTCATAAAAAATGATATGGGTGAAATTCAAAAAAGACATTACTATCTTTTGTAAACTGTTGCACGGAAAGTAAATTTTTAGAAATAGAGGGAACGTGTAAGATGTTAGATAATTGAAAAGAAAGAGAAGAGTGAGGAGGAAAAAAAAACAATAACCAATATGTGATATATGTAATCCCTTACATTGCCTACATGCACCTGATCAGGACCAGTGTACTCAGCATAGGAGGACATAGAATGAATGTCAGGAGTAACATGGTGAGATGCTCCTGTATCAGGGTACCAGGTGAGGCTGTGGATGGGTGACAATGGTAATTTTTTATTGAAGATAATTTTTAATTTTCACACATTGATTTTATTGATCTCCAATAGGAGTATTTGTAGATTACAATGCCAGCAATTACAGTAATTACAAGAAAAAGAACATCTTGATTACATACTCAGTAAGGCCAAAGAACCAAAAGTAGAATTGCTAAATAAAGAGAAACCAAAAATAGGTGTGCAGGCTAAATATGAATATATGTTGACTTACTAAACATAGAGAGAAAATAAATAAGAGTATATGCCAAAAATAAAGTGATGAGGTGGAATGAATATGTGCTGACACTTGGAAGGAGTTGAAGCGATTAAAATGGAGAGCTAATATTTGGGATTATAAATTCGGTAGAGGGTATTTTGAGATTCTTGATATGGTGTCTGCTCAATTTTTATTTTTTTTTATTTTTTTTGGTTTTAGTGCTAGTTTTCGATATCTCAAGGGTCAAGTCTTTTTTTTTTCTGCATTGAATGGATGAGATTACTTCGATTTGTTTAAAAATTCTATCGGAGACTGAAATATTATCCAAATATATATATTTTTTTAATTTTACCATTTGCTTGATGATCAAATTTAAATTCGGATAATAAATATGATCATAATATTAAATGATGGAGAAGATAAATTTTTCTTCTGATTAAGGTTTAAACTTAATTTAATACCCCCTCTTGACAGCCTCTAGGCTCTTTCCTCAATTTCTTACTTATTGTTTTTTATTCTTCTTTACCTTCTTTTAATATATTTTGATGTAAAATTATTTTTATTTGTCATGTCGCTATATCATGTGGTATTTTGTTTCTGCTACGGGCGTATGAGACAAGGACGGGGAATGGATGGGTCCCTTCGCTGTGAGGGCTCCAAGCCTTCCGTCTCCACTACAGTGTGTAGTCTGAACTAGTGAATACGTTGTTGTTTGTTAAGTCCCAATCACATTGATACAACAATCTTTGGAGTTTGAGAAATTGGATGATGATAATAACAGCGTTCAAATAATGGTCCCTACAATGGAGTCTACCTCTTGTAGCACCAACCATGAGAAACCATGAACAGTAGACTCTCCTGTACATTTGTAGACCATTATATAGGCAGAGATTTTATGAGAAATTTATTGTTAATTATTTTATATCAGAAAAGAGAAGTAAATTTAGCTTTTGGTTGGACTACCTAGAGAAATAAGCTTGAATGTAATGTAGGTTGGATTGTTTGTTGTGCGAATGACCAACTAATCAATCATAATGACAAAGCTCATATCATATCTACTCTAAAGGATAAAGCTTCCACCATTTGCCCTTCGAAAAAAAGGATAAAGCTTTTACTCATCATATTTCAGAGAAAAAAGAATGAATTAACATGAAAACTAGGTCCCTCCGAAACCCTGAAAATCAACATTAGCTCCTATTTAGGAGTGAGGGGCCACAGGCATTGCTCAAGGCTTCTTTTAAGAAACGGCCAGGATTTGAATCCTAGCCATAGTAGAGATATCAACCAACTAATCTAATAATTATTATCTTGCTTGTGGCTTCCTTGCGACTAACAATATTTGATATATTACAATTACAGCATCCATAAACTGCATGATATATTAATTATTTCATTTGGACCCAACCTCTTACTTTCTAAAAAACAACAAACTCATGTCACAATATCATGGATTGCAACCATATCTTTTTCATGCCACCTTGCCATGCGCTCATCAATTAAGCATGCCAATATCATCTTAGCTACCAATTTAATTATTAAACGAACCTTGTCATTGCCGATCGAGCAGCACAACATCCCAACTTAGAATTTCAGAAAAAATAATCTTAGAGATATAAGAAAAGAATAGTTCTATGACAATGATTCTTGCTGCTTAGTTTCTCCGGTTGGCAGAAAGTATGCATGGTATCTTTCATACATGCTAGAGCTATGCAACCAATGCTTGGTAAGCACTTGCTGAATACTTTAATTGGCAAATGTCTCCTCCCATATAAGATTGTCTGCCCATGGAGGCCTGGAAGAAAAACACATGGCCCCTCGTCCCAATCATCGATTAGTCTTGTATGTTGTATATCTTGTAGTGAAATGCTTTAGATCGGTATTGCGACAAAGGTGCCTGATGGAGAAGGATGTCAAAGCACAGAATTCTTTAAAACATTGATCAAATCAAAGAGAGATAGAAGTCAACTAGCTAGCCTTGTTTCTATTGGTTGGCATCTCCCTTCCTAAAGCTTGGTCATCAAGATCAAGGACCCCTTATATCGTAGATACAGTACCCATAAGATATTTGTATCTGTCCAAGATCCCCATGGCTTGCATCGGCTTTCGCATAAATTGTACTCAAAAATTGAAAAATTATATCATGCACTGTACATACCATGTAGCAGTGCACCACACCAATCATATGCTGCAATTCTTATGGGATACATACATCATGCGTCATCTTAGACTGCCGTTTGCACACCTCATCTCGATTTATTCCTGCAATATACTGCTGATATGGTGCTTGGTGCAGAATATAATTTCTCCAAAGAAAATGTGGGAGTTAAAATGTACATGGCCTCCACCAACATCTGACACCTCTCTCTCTCTCTCTCGACTTCACATACAATGGTAGTATCTCTCTCTCTCTCTCTCTCTGAGAAGTTCCTCTGATGTTGTGTCTCGCTCGCTCGTCCAAGTTTACCACCTGTTTAAAGAGTTTCCATGCAATGTTAGTATCTGCCGGGCCATCAAACTTCAGCACCAAAAATCTCGGCCTCTAAAAGATATTGCCCAGTTGCAAATAGCGTTAGCGGTTGGTAACACGTTGACACAAAGATTGCTCGTAAGCGATTAGAAGCCAACACAATCCACCATATTTCTCCATTGCCATTTGCCATTTGCCCACGTGATCCTTCCTTTATTACGCGGCAGTAAGCGTGACACAATTCTTCACCTTCATTGGTCCCACCGTAAGATCCCGATTACATACGGCAATTGAGTTGGATTGGATCAAATTCAGATAAGATTAAAAAATCATCCATCCAAATCGGATCTATTCATTAAACAGATCAAAAATTCAGATATGAACTCGATTTATTTATTAAACAAATAATTCGATCTGACTTACTTAATCTATTTATTAAATAAATTAAATTAGATTAAATGGATTAAACATGTTACATAGATCGAATTAAATAGGTCGAAAATAGATTAAACAAATTTTAAACAGATTAAATAGATTTTAAATATGTTAAATAGATTAAATGGATTAAACAAGTTATTTAACTCAATCCAATCTAAATATTAAACGAGTTAAATGATTTATATATCTAAAACTGAAATTCGATCCAAATATTAAATAGATTAAATGGATCGATCTATTCATGATCCAAATCTGTTTAGTCTAAATTCAAATCTATTTATAACGGATCGAACATGAGTCAGATTAATAGGTCAGTTATATTTTATTGGACCCTAATTTTGATGCATGGAACATTTAGTGTGACGTCAAATAGTGCACCAAGCTTGATTTTAAAAAAATAAATAAATGCACTTATAAGAAAGAGGCAGAGAGGGTGTGTGTGTCTGAGGGATGGCAGTTTGGTTCGATCCGTTGGATATCTGATCTGATCTGATTCGAATGAGGCAGATTTTACCGAACCCGATTGAAATCCGAGGTAGATATGGGTTTTAAAAAAAAAAATCCAAAACGGATATAGGTTGGGTATGGGTAATAGTATGCCCCACCCTGAATCCGATCCGATATATATATACACACACACTCAAATACTCAATACAAAATCCTAGCCATCTAAGCTTCCTGTATTTGGCCACTCTGTCTCCTCTAAGCTTCCATATTTGGCCACTCCAAGCCTTCCACCCAATTGGGACTCTTGAGGTTGGGAAAAGCAGGAAAAAAATTAGGAGAAGATGAAAGAAAAATAAAAAATAAATAAAGAAAAAATGAAAAAATTTGAGAGGTAAGTCCTTTTTCTATATATATTATTTTTTTTTATTTTTTTCTTTTCTTTTCATTATTTTTTCAGAGATCTGCAGGAAAGGAGAGCACTTGAAAGAGATTAAAGGGGTTTTTGAAGTTCCGATTGAATTTTTTTGCCTCAAGTATATGGGATTCTATCTGAGCTGTAGCAGTGTGAGTTGGTTCCTTGAGGTTTTGAAAGCTTAATCTTGGTAGAAGCATAATATTTTGTAGAATTAGAGTTTTTTGATTGAAAAGAATTTTTTTTTGGCTACAAGATTTTTAATTTATAGGGCTTTGCTTCGTTACATAATTTTTTTAAAAAAATTATATAAAAATTTCGGATATATCCAATCCGATCCGATCTGACCCAATTCATTCTTGAAGCTCGACCCGGTCCAACTCGAATCGAGAGGGTAAGGAGCGGGTATGGATATGGAATTTTGGCTAGTAAGGCAGTTATGGATATTGATCAATCCGATCCATATATGCCCGTTGTCACCCTTGTTTATTTATGGATAGGTTTCTTAATTCAAAATATTCAAAGATAAGTATGGTAAGTAATGATTCGGATATAATTGAGTTTCTTAATTCAAAATATTCAAAGATAAATATGATAAGTCACAATTTGAATATAATTGCATCGTTATAAATTATTTACCTCATATAAGCAACAGGACCGAAAAAAAAAAAAAAAAGTTCGTTTTGTGTACGGGTAGAAGAAAAGGGAAGTTAAAAGAGAATGGAGGGAGGAGAGGAGAAGGACATGGCGAGCAGCAAGGGAGGGGCGATGGCATTGCCGGCGAGAGAAGAAGGTGATGGGGGACATGGAGGAGCAGGAGGGGAGAAGGAGGACATGGAGATGGGGATGAGAGAGCCGTTTCTGAGAAGGCGCACCATGAACACCGCCTCCCAGCTCGCCGTCGTCGGCGCCACGTCAGCCCCATTGAGAGCTTGGACTACGAGTAAGCCATCGATGACGATCCCTTTCCCTCCTATGAATCATGTCTTTGTGTTTGTCGATGAATATGAAACATGAGAACCCACGGTCTTATGAATTATTATGCATTGCCGCATTACTCCAACGATCTTTAGCAGTTATTTTTTCGATATAATCTCAATGCTACAGACTCTTTAGTTTATGTCCAATGCTATTGAGCCTAGTAAATTATCGAAGTTATCTATAATGATGTGGGATGACAACATGACTATTGTGTTTATATCTGATTCTTTTGCATGATGATACTCCCATGCAATTGCAAGAGAAGCATCTAACCAATTCTGTATATGCTTTCTTCTTGTCCCGTTATTATGAATTTATTATTGTTATCGATAGCTAGTTACTCTGTTATTGATGGATTGTAGTGGCTGATGTTCCTTACTTTTGGTTCCTGATCATCAGGAACCTATAGAATCCTGTTTTAAGAACTTCCATCAATGGGAAGTTGTTTCCACCTCTGGATAGTGGAGTTGTATGTCAACGACTTCATACACTTTTTCTCTCTTGTAGGCATGATTTTGTCACATTATGTCCTTCAGTTCTAATGGTATAAAAAATCTGCCTTCTCACAACTGTAAACTTGCTAAGAAGTTGTGGTCTGAAAATCTTGGAAAAGTTGAACGGTAAGCTGTTATTAATGGATCTGTTGATGCTAATGAAGCATGAATTACATATCCTCCTTTCGTTCGATTGATGGGACTGCTAGCATAAACTTCTTTTTGTTTGTATTCCATAAATTAATTATGTGCACAATTTTTATAAATATTTCTATGCTTATTGTCTGTTCCATGGATAAACTGACCTGGTTTGTGCCAAGAATTTTTTATCCTTCATCACTAGGTTGAGAAGTAAGCTATGAAGGTTTCTGCCTTGTTTTCTAGTGCTGCATATTTGATCAGTTTAAACATAGAGTTTTATATAAGTGCCTCGTGCAAATGACCAGCGAAAGTGGTGAATACATCATTGCCAGATCAAGAAAACATTCAATATATGATTTAGTTGTTATAGAAGTCATAGACCACTCCTGTCTTCTTTCAGCATGTAGATATTTAGCTTTTACCAGAACAACTTTTTACATATTTACTTTTTTTTTTTTCAGGATTGTAGAGAATGATCTATATAAGCAGGACTGGAGGTCGAGGAAAAAAGTTCAGATATTTCAATATGTAGTCCTGAAGTGGACCTTTGCTCTTCTGATTGGCCTGGCTACTGGGCTGGTTGGCTTCTTCAGCAACCTTGCGGTTGAGAATATTGCTGGTTTCAAATTGTTGCTGACTAATTATCTTATGCTAAAGGAAAGGTAAGCTCTCTAATCTCCTGCTATTACTTATGGATATAATATGAGTTCCACCAAGTGTACCATAGGTTTCAAATTGTTTCCAACTAATAATGAGTTAAATTCCATTGCATAAATATTCATATCCTTTTACTGCATGGGGTGTAATTCTGTTATCCAGCATATATATTCAGATCCTTTTACTTCTTAAAGAGCTATCGCAGATTACAGTACAAGGAATTTAGAAGACAATAAGATATTCTTGCTTCATAGGTTCAAAAAAAAACTTGATCCAATATACTACAATGATGACAATTGCATTGTCTTTCATGTTTCACATTGGATATTAGCTTGACATTTTATTGCTAATTTAGAATCTTATGTGATTATTGCAGTTTTCTAGGATTAACACAAATATTAACATATTTATTTATAGATGACATGTTGTGGACAAGCCAATATCTTCTGAACTGCTGCTCAGTTTGGAAATTTTTGCTGAGATGATACAAGACAAAATAATAGACATGTTCAGTAGATTAGTGCTGATAGGTATATGATCTTGTTGGATGCAGTAATTCCCGTACACAGTAGTAGAATCACATCTAACTGCTCTCTTAATCATGTAAATGAAAAATCTAGAACGTATGATACATTTCACATGAGTCCTGTAGGGAACAGGGACCTACATTATCATAAAAAAATCCTAGAAACATGCTCATGTTCTGGCACACATCAGGCCGTAATTCTCCAAGTATAGAAGTATTCCTTTCTGTAACTATCATCCCTGCTATGAAGTAGAAGATCACATGGAGGATAACCCATGAACATGGAGCTGCTAAGTCCATGATATAAAGACATGTGGAAGATCTCAAGAACCTATTAGAATTCAGCCATTCTTTCTCTCTCTCTCTCTTGCTCAAATGATATTAGGAATGCTGTCATAAATCATGAGCATTAGGACATTAGTGTTTGTCAAAATCAAAATATGCAATCTTCAATGATACTAGGGGGCTATTAGGTTATTTGCTTGTCTGACATTTTAAATAAAGCATATAATCGAAAAGAGCTGATCTTGTGTACAGGTTTTATGAGAAAAAAAGGAATCCTCTTTTTAGATAAAATTCTATTTTTCAAGTTCTTCGACCTGTTAATTTTCCCTAAGCCAATGCAACCAAAACAGTGTTTCCAAAAAAAAAAAAAAAAACTCTGTTTTAGGTTTTGGATAAACTAGTTCAAATAAACAGAACAAGCCATCGGTGCTTAACTTTAATAAACCCATATATTTAAAATTTTATGCAGTTGACAAATTACCTGATACTAGAATTTTATATCTAATCACATCACTGTCATAACAATGATAGTTGACAAATGCCAATGATAGGTTTCTTGTTAGAAAACTTACATCTAGTCATAAACAAATTTATTCACCTGGTTATCTCTGTTTAGCATACTTTGTGTGATTCTATTGCGGGGTCAAAGTGACTAGAGTGAGTCTACATACAACATTCGTGCCCTTGAGTCAGAGGACCCCTCTAGTCTCCAAATTTTAAAGGCAATACATCACCTCCCACTTAACAGTGCAATTTATTAGTTGGATTCTTGGCATGACCACCTTGTAGAAACACAATCATATGCCAATACTACTGCCGCTGGTTAAAGTCTATTGGAATATCCACTAAGCATGATTGGGCACTGTGTACTGTGGAACCCAAATGAACGCAAATATTTGTTATCATTTGATTAGTTGAAAAAGTATGAGCATCTCAGGAATTTGAGAAGCTGATCTTTTGCTCATCTCAAACATTAGAAGTAAGAAGTCATAAACACTTTCTCAACTGTAAGGATTAATGTGTTGCATACACATAAACATATGAATGAATGTCATAAACTATCCACAAACTAATGTTCCATAATTTGATTAGTCTTTTCTTTTTTCTCTCTCTTTTGATAAAAAATAATAATGGGGCACAACCAATAACTTCAAAGACAATATTGGTGAATTACGCAGGTCAATTACTGTACATAACTTGGCAGTCAAACAACAGATTGTAATCATTTAACATTGTAAAGGCAAAAGACAAGTTATAATAATTGAAAGCTTCCAAATGCACGTAATCTTATCCATTGTAATGGAATTGAAATTTACTGCTTGATAAATAGCATTCACATCTGTACAATAAGTCCAATTAAATACTATGTGATCTCAATGCAGGCACCGTGAAGCATTTTTGGCATATGCTGGTTGTAATTTAATATTAGCTGCAGCAGCTGCAGCCTTATGTGCTTACATTGCTCCAGCGGCTGCTGGATCTGGCATACCTGAAGTGAAAGCTTATCTTAATGGTATCGATGCTCACTCTATATTGGCTCCCAGCACACTGTTTGTGAAGGTTATTCCAGTCCTTACCTTTTATTTGTCTTATGTTTCTCATGCCACCATCAATGCAGAAATATGATACAAATAAGGATACGAGTTAAATGCAATGCACATAAGCATCCAATATCTGTTTTTATCTTTATACAGTACATAAGAAAAGAAATTTATAACACAGAATTAGCATGCAAATCTTCCTGTCCGTCAGATCTCCTTAACACTAGTTAGTGATCATTCACAAAATAAGTTGTTTATGTGACCTCTCAGTACTTTTAGAGGTCCATTTCATCATTAGCACATATGGCCAGTTCACCAAAGAGGTCATGGTCATCATAATTGGGACCTGGCAGTGGTCAGATTTGAACTTCACTTGGTCACCTGCCCAACCTAATCGACAAAAAATATGTTGGGTTACCAATTGCTTCCTTACAATTTTCCTGCCTTCTCAGTTTAACCCATCTCCACCATGCTTAGTTGTCTTCCTTCTGTAAGGACCACACATGAAGCACTCCAGACCATCAATAACCTTTTTGTCTGTCCCAGAACCTCCATGTTGACAGAGGCCTCATAATAAATTCTACAATATGCTCAAAACAGTAGTTACATCTGCTCTTCCTATCATGGACTGAAAAATTGTCAGCATAAAGACATATTAAGGATTTAATACTCTTAACTGTTATTGCTACTTTCATCATATGGACATCTAGGTCAGTTTATATTTAATTTGCATGAAATTATAAGCACAATCTCGTTTATTTAGCAAGCTATTCAAACTTGTCCTTATACTTTGAGTATATTTATTATTTGCAACTTGGCCAAGGATCAGAAAGATTTTCAAACTTTGTAGTACCTCAAGTCATTTAGTTTCTCCATGTCATCACACACTAGGATTTTGGGTCTGGTAATAATCTAAAAAGCTTATTTTCTTTTAAGGATCCTCATGGCTGGCTGTTGTCTGCTGGCATTATCCTACCTTCAAAGGCTTTAATTTTGGAGTGTATTTGATGCACTGATCTACAGATATTTGGTTCCATTTGTGGAGTCTCTGCTGGATTTGTGTTGGGTAAGGAGGGGCCTATGGTGCACACAGGAGCATGTATTGCAAATTTTCTTGGTCAGGGTGGATCTCGCAAGTATCATCTGACATGGACATGGCTCAGATTCTTCAAAAATGATAGGGATCGACGAGACTTGATCACTTGTGGGGCTGCTGCAGGTGTGGCAACTGCCTTCCGAGCACCTGTCGGTGGGGTCCTATTTGCCCTTGAAGAGGCAGCCTCTTGGTATCATCCTAATGCTTTTATTTTTTATTTTTATTCTCATATTCTTCTTTCATATCTTTGCATTCAGTTGAACTCTGGTTCTTCAAGGGAAAAAAAAATCATATTTTTTTAGGAGTTTTTATCACCAAACAGAAAAAGATGGTTCAAGAAAATCCCAGCAAATACAGCTTTTCTGAAACAATCATAAGATACAGAAGGCGTCTATTATAAACTCAAAATAATGATCCTATGACATTGTTACTGTCACACCCCAAATCCGGGACATAACACGGCCATGCTACCGAGGGATGGAACCCACGATAACACGAAGCCAATTCATCATAATCATCTAAAAATCCGTCAAATAAAAAAGATTCAATTCTATTATTCATCAAATAATCGAACCAATATGGGTTCAGAGCATCTAAATCCAAAAGTAAGTACTAACCCGAATCTCAACATTCATGAATAACTACAAATCCATGATTATAAAATAAATTAAACTTCTGCTGTCATTTTTTTTTTTTTCAGCTTGCTATGCCGATCTTCAAGCTTGGATTCCTTTTGCCGATCCTAACCTTATTTCTCTGTTCAAACAAAAAGAAAACAAAAAAATATGAGCTACACTAACTCAGTAAGTAGAACTTGTACTTCCTTATCGGATCAAGCATAAGTTTTTCATGATAATGCAATATTTAAAATAACAGATAATATAAAATAAAGCATTTCATAGAGCATATAACAAAACAAGTTATAAATTCATCATGCATGTATAAATCATGTATATTTCACAATCATGAATCGTAAATCATTTTCATCTTGATTCAGGTCATATTTCAAAACATTGCTCACAGATATTCGTGCTAAGGTCACTATTATACCCGTGACAGGGCCATATTTCTTAATCGACAGAGTTCTTAATTCATGTGCCAACTTTATACCCGCTGGCTGAGCCATGTTTCGTGTGGATGCTAGCTCCGGATGTCGACCTTCCGAAGGGATTCATTCATAGCCATCTAAGAGCCTTTGAAATTATTATATCTTTTTCTTAAAGCATACATATACATAGATGGAAAAACAATGAAATTCATATTTCATAATCATGCTATTTTCATAAGACATATTCATAAAATCAATGCTCATAATAAAACATGCTCTTTCTTATCACATATGCCGATCCTTATTTTATGAAAAATTATGATTTCATCAATAGTAATTCTTTGCATAAAAACATGATCATTTAAAAATAAATAAGGAGCATAAGATTCACTTACCTCGTTCATCTTAGATCTTCAGACTTTGTTAGAAGAATCAGCTAATCCTATTTAAAATATCAAATCATTATCAATTTCTATTCTATAAATATAATAAGATTAAATCATAAAAAAATAGGACTGTTGACCGGATGTGTCGGACCATCCAGATACCAAAGTAATTCAGGATCTCTTATCTGAGAATCAGATTCAAGTGACTTGATCAAGAAATCGTGAAGCACAGATCGAATTAAAGTCAAGATCAATGAATAGGGTTCTTTAATAATAAATTTGAAAGATCTTTGATACGATCAGATGAGGTTGACATACAGCACGGATATCAAAGCAAGTTCAGATCATCTTGTTAGAGTTAATATAAGCTTCTAAAAGATGAAGGCATGACTTGATACAGGATTCATAGACTTTTTTTTTAGAGAGAGAAAGTCGGTCATGAGAGAGAAAGTAGAGAGAGAAAGTGGAGAGAGAATCTTCGTATCCTTTAAAAGTGACAATCATGATTGAGATCATCAGAGGTTATATCAGGATGACTTAACATGGATTAACCATGATCGATGTTATCAATTTCGAAGAAGGATCGGATCAGGATCTAATCTACTGCACGAATTTTGGAGCAGTCTCAGATCATCATATTTTCATCTCAAGTTTATCCTAGGGTCTGTGATGCAATCAGAGAGAGAATGATTCTAGAGAGACAAAATCCATAATGAGAGAGAAAGGTCTAGAGAGAGAAAATAGATAGAGAATCTAGAGAGAGAAAATATAGAGAGAAGGTAGAGAGAGAAAGTCCAATTCTAGAGAGAGAAAGACTTAATAGAGAGATGAGAAAAACTTTCTCTCACATATATTTTTTATTATTATATATATATTTTTTTTTTCTTTTTCTTTTTAGAGAGAGACAATAGAGAGAGAAGAGAGAGAAAGAGGGGAGAGAGGAAATTTTTCTCTTTTCTTATTATTTTTTTTTTATTTTATTTTTTTATTTTATATTTTCTTTTCTTTTCTTTTTCTTTTTCCTTTTTCTTTTCTTTTCCTTTTTCCTTTTTCTTTTCTTTTCTTTTCTTTTCTTCTTCTTCTTCCCGGGCTTTCATTGGGCCGAAACAGAGGAGGGACACGAGGCGGGGGAAAACTTGGTGGCTCGTGCTCCGGCGAGGTACTGCGGTATGGCTGGAGGTCCAGCAGTGGCAGCCGACGGCGGGGGTAAGAGATCGCCGACAGTGAGGCTCGGCCGGCAGGAGTTTTATAAAAAAAATCGGAAAACAGGAAACCCGATCCCTTTTCTTGAATTTCTCCGGTCATTGACCGATCACCGACGGCCATAACCCTCGGAGAAGGAAGGTGGGGAGGTGGGGGTCATGCTACAGGGGTGTGGCACCCGGGCGGTGGTGCCGGTGGCCCGAAAAGAGGAGGAAATGGCTCGACCGAACAGGGTAGAACAGGGTCTCGCCTTTTCATCAATTTTTCCAACGATCCCGACGGCCGACGAGGGTGCACGAAGCCATGGGAAGGAGGGGAAGGAGGAGAGGAAGGAGGGCCGGGGCTTACCTTCGACTTCGGTGAGGTTTCCGGCGAGAAATTGAGGTGAACACAAAAACAGGGTCGAGAGCTTCAACGGAGAATTCCAGAAGAAGAAAGAGGGAGATCTCACGGCTGGTCGAGGCTGGCTTTTGAGGGGGAGAAGGGGATTTATAGGGCTCTTTTCAGGGGTTTTCGATGGCCCCGGGGAGTTCTTCTCCTGATCGGTCTTAGGGAAGAAGAAGACTCCCGTTGGGAGTCTTCATCCTCTTTTTTTTTTTTTTTTTTTGATGGGCTTTGTGGGCTTTTTGGCCCAACAGGCCGGATTATCACAGTTACATAGTTACATACATGCAGCGCTTATAAGTACGTCCAATGCAATGGATGGATAGATGACAGAGAATGATTCATTTCATCTGTTTTTAAGGAGAAAATGATACATTTCATATTGAACTAGCTTCTAGCTATAATGCACCTGCCAACGCATGTGAATCCTGAAGAATTCAGATTCGAGGAAATTTAACTGGAGTCTGAATTCTAATAAGATGTGAAAATAATGAATTAGTATTTTAATGCATTTTTTAGAAGTTAATGCTTTAAATCTCTAGATATACTGAGATATCACTTTTACCAGTTTTTCATTTCTTTTTTTTGCTAAATTAAATTTTCTGGTTTAAAAGTTAGCATGAGTTGGTTTGTTCCTTCATTCTATATCTACTCATTTTTTTCATTCTCAAAGTCCAGCAACATTATAATTCCTTCTTTTATGAAGTCTAGCATGTTTTAAACCTTTCGAGAGGAAAATTTAACTAGCTTTACATTTGAAATGTTTTATATCTTTAACAGAGTATCCTGATAAAGGTAATTTTTGAAATTGGAAAATTTGGAAATCAAGCCACTTTTATACAGTTTTATCTTTAAATATACATATATATCATTGCCAACTACAGTGCAAAATTTTCTACAAATCTACTTCATAAGATCTAAGCTATAAATTGGTATTTCATAGACCCTGTACTGTTTATCCACGTTGGAGAGAGTATCTAAGCCTAGTTAGCAGAGTGTATTATAAATTTTAACTGTTTTTCTTTGATCATTTAGGTGGCGAAGTGCTCTTCTTTGGAGAACATTTTTCACAACAGCCGTGGTTGCTGTCACACTGAGAGCTTTCGGGGAGTACTGCCGGAGTGGAAAATGCGGGCTCTTTGGAGGAGGAGGATTGATAATGTTTGATCTGAGTTCAACTGCTACCTCCTATAGCACACCAGATCTTATTGCAGTTGTATTTGTTGGAGCCATTGGGGGTATATTTGGAAGTCTATACAACTTTCTCGTGGACAAGGTCCTTTGCACATATAGCATTATAAATGAGTATGTCTCAATACTGCTTAGCTGGTTGTTGTCATTCTTGGATTGTGTTATATACTCTAGACATTAGCTTAAATCTTCTCTCATTGCCAAAGATTTTAGTTGCACTCCATTCTTGTTCTCCATGCTGTTTCTGACAGGGTCTAATTATTTTCAGGAAAGGTGCACCTTTCAAGATCCTTCTGACAGTCACCATCTCTCTCTTGACATCATGCTGCTCCTATGGACTCCCTTGGCTAGCCAAATGCACCCCATGTCCTCTTGGTCTCCATGAGCACTGTCCACCGTTGGCCGCTCAGGCAACTTCAAGAACTTTCAATGCCCCAAGGTCATTACAATGACCTTGCTTCTCTCTTCCTGAATACCAGTGGTGATGCCATTCGCATTCTCTTCAGCAGTGGCACTGACAATGAGTTCTATATTTCGTCTCTCTTCGTTTTTTTCACTGCCATATATTTCCTTGGCATTGTAACCTATGGCATTGCTGTACCTTCTGGTCTCTTCATCCCTGTCATACTTGCTGGTGCCTCCTATGGTCGCCTGGTAGGTTCTCTTCTTGGCACCATATGTGGCCTAGATAAGGGCCTCTTTGCCCTTCTTGGTGCTGCTTCTTTTCTTGGAGGGACTATGAGGATGACTGTCTCAGTTTGTGTTATACTCCTTGAGCTCACCAATGACCTTCCAATGCTCCCGTTGGTGATGCTAGTTCTCCTCATCTCCAAAACTGTAGCAGATGGTTTCAACAGAGGGGTCTATGATCAGATTATCATAATGAAGGGCTTGCCTTACATGGAGGCCCATGCTGAACCTTACATGACAAACTTGGTTGCTGGGAATGTAGTCTCAGGCCCACTCATTACCTTTTCCAGCGTCGAACGGGTGGCAAATATAATGCATGCACTGAAGGTAACTGGACATAATGGATTTCCAGTGGTTGATGAGCCACCCTTTTCAGATGCACCAGAGTTGTGTGGCCTTGTTTTGAGGTCTCATTTGCTTGTGCTGCTGAAAGGCAAGACATTTACTAAGGACAGGGTTTTAACTGGTCCGGCGGAGGTTTATCAAAGGTTCGGTGCCTTCGACTTTGCCAAAGCTGGGTCTGGGAAGGAGTTGAAGTTTGAGGACTTGGCCATTGATGAAGAGGAGATGGAAATGTATGTAGATCTCCACCCAGTTATGAATAGGTCCCCATACACAGTTATTGAAACAATGTCTCTAGCCAAGGCTGCAGTGCTCTTCAGAGAGCTTGGACTAAGACACCTATGTGTTGTGCCAAAAACACCAGGGGTAAGAATTCTTTCCTCCTTATTTCTAATTCTGGACTTTGTTGCGCTTACATTATGCCAATACCTGATATCAGCCTAAGTGATCATATATTTGAATGTGCAAGAGCAATTTTCTTGATCTATGTTCTGCTTATATTCTCAAGTGAGATAGTAAATAAATATTTTGTGATAAAGTTTTTGTAATTTCTGACCTCTTAAATTCTGAAGTCAAAATTTTTCAGCATTTTCTTGATTATGTTAATTTATATTGTGGATGGTGATGATTGCATTCTAACTTGATCAGTTCAGATTTTGGACTTTGTCCAATCTTTATAAATAAATAAATTAAAAAAAAATTGATCAGTTTAGATATGTAGAAACGTTGACCAACACAAACAAACAATCTTTACAATAAAATATACCATGCGAGTGTCCCTGTCTTCTTACACTGTTTGACTGTGACCAAGGTTGTTCATGGGCTCTAGTTCATAAACCAATCGATATGGCAATGGGTCGGGTTTGGTTGGTTTCGCATCAAGTCAAGTTAGGACACCAACATACAAAACCTTAGCCTATACCCAACCTCACCCAACATCTGGTGAATACTTCTTGATGCATACCCACTCATGGATAATTTTTGGTCACCTATTTGACCCTAGCCTGATCTATTTTGAAATTTGATACCTAATAACTCTACACTAACCTACCAAATCCAATATTTATAATTCTTACCGGTTAATTTCCAAATTTAAACAACTAGTGTTGAGAAAAAGACTAATTATAGAAAAGATCTTATCCAAGATCATGACTCAACCGAACTTAAAATATTTTGACCAAATAGAGCTCTAATCCGATGACCGAAGTCAGGTCAAAGTTTTGACCCATGCAGGAATAGTTCAGGTCAGAAAATCTAACCCATATTTTAACTAAAAAAATCTTGACCCAAACCTGAGCCAGATGCGAAAAGATGTAAAACAAAATGTTAATGGTGAAAAATAAATTGAGCTTGTACACCATTGAACTCTTAATACCATGCTAATCTGCCCTGTGGGAACAATTGGCTTTTTGGGTTTGGATTAAGCCGAATTGATATATACCTAGCTTAAATGCTACTCATTCTCCTTCAAGTTGTTTAGGTTATAATAGATATAGGAATTGTAGTGCTATCTTATTTTTGAAGTTTTCTTGCCCAAACATGCCTTGTTAAATGAAGTGTCAATGCTCTTCTGAAACCTGAAATCTGTTTTCTTGCAGAGGCCTCCCATTATTGGGATTTTGACACGACATGACTTCATGCCAGAGCACATTCTAGGACTGTTTCCTCAACTCAAGCATCAAAATTAACCATACAGCATTGGTGTGACATTCTTTTCCTTGATCTAATTGCTATTGCTGCTACACTTAAAATTTGAGTTTTAGCATTGTTACCATCCTTAATTACCATTTTTTTTTCTGGAAGGTTGGTGAAGATCTAAGCTTGGAGCTGCAGATTTATTATTAGAGAAATCAACATCAAATCTCAAATGTATTCCAAGCTACATTTCTCTTTGTAACATGTTTTGCAATATATTGTTGATGTGAATTTGACATTCTGCTGCTCCAGAGCTCGAACCTGTACAGTTGATGTGAATTTGACATTCTGACAGTAGTTACATATTGGGAGAACATGATATTCTCTCGGAGAAATTGTTTTAATAGGGTTGTATATATAATTGAAGAAGGGAACTACATATTCAAAGATTCTAAATATTTTCCCATGTTAGCCTTGAGGATACATGATTGGGTTTTGACCTACAGGTAGAACAAGAAAACAGGTCATCTATTTAGCTCAAGAACTTTGTTACTTTTCTAGCCAGTCATGGCCATATCAAAAGGACCAACAAGCCTTGTCCAGTTTCTCCAAGTCTCTTCTCACAGCTTCCATAGAGTTTTCACAGCTCTCTTTGGAAATTGTTTCACAAACCAAACCATTTAAACTAGTATTTTGATTGTTAAGCTTTTTAAGCAGTTTAGTTATCAGGATGCTAAGATGTTGACAAGTAATATTATTACTGTCATGGTGGCAGAAAAATATTAGGATGGACTCTTGATATGCTTTTTTTTTTTTTTTTTTTTTTTTGGTAAGATATGCTTTTTGTTTAACAAATTTTCATGGTGCTAGCAATTGGAGGGCATTGGTGAATAGTGGACTTTTGTTAAACTATCTACTTTGAAGACTTTCAGATGGAATTGTATATAGTGCTTTATGTTTTTGTTTACTTTGGTGCCTTTTACCTGATTTTTTGGTCCCTAACTTGGATGATATTTGGATTTTAACAAATCTTTACATATCAAAACGAAGGAGAAGGGGGTGATTCCATCTTATAAGATGCATCAGTTAATATTATTATTTTCTTGGAAATAATAAAGTTTTCTTTTAACACAGTCAGCATTACTCTAGCACAAATTAATTAGCTGCATGGGAACTGAAACTTGGGTTTCCCTGTGATTTTAGCGTTTGTTTTATAATTGAAGATATATTTGAATCAAGACTTGCAAGCAAAAAAAAAACAAGAAAATTTCTTGTCAATATACTGGTTAACAGTTCTATGGCTAATAAATCTCCAGCCCGGTGATTCTCTAATACTGTACAAAAATCTTACAGGCTATTTTTATTTTTTTTTTCTACTGTTGACTCATTGCTCAAATCCATTGAAGAATATCTAAGCAGTTGGTACATAGAATAGAATGATAGATAAAGGATCTCAACAAGGCGCAACTTCGCCAGCTAGAATCAGCACTTTGTTGGAATGACAAAAAAAAAGTGAAGGAATTTTATCAATGACCATGCTTGAGAAAGTATTTTGTTTTCATTGGCCTCAGCAAAAAGGAAAAAAGTTTCATAAGAGAAAGATGGCAAGCTTACTGCTTCATTTCGATAAGATAATCAAATCAGGTGTAACAAAATTAGAATTAAGCATTAAAAAAAAAAAAGTCTGCCTAAACTTTTGGATATCTTTTTCCTTTTTCTTCTTTTAAGCTATCAAAGAGCCCCCTCCACAGAGTTTGTTGAGGCTTTGAGAATCCAGCATCAAGCACCTTCCAGATTCTCCACCAGATAGCTGCATGATATTTCTTGTTGTTTCTGCTTATTGCCTAAACTCCTCAAAAGGGCAAAATTTTGCCTGGGCAACAAAATTGACAAAGTGTTTTTTTCTTTCTTTTTTTTTTTTTTTTTTTTTTTTTTAAGGACAACAAATTACAAGGTAGAACTAGCAAAAATGACTCGACGACTGCCAACCTTCTCAGCTAAGAAAGCAATGTTTTTTACCGCCCTAATTTGCCAGAATCAACATATTCTTTTATATTACTTCCCATGCCACATGTATCTCAAGAATTGAAAACAAAAATTGGCGTCAAAGTCATGCATTTCCAGGTATTTAGATCCGGAACGGTGGCAGGCACTGCCATCCATCAATTAGAATTTACTTGATGACAATCAGGAGGTAAGAGTCATATAGAAAATGACTCAAATCCAAGAAAACTAAAAGCATATTTGATTCATGATCGAAATTAGAATCAGAATCGAAATGAAAATCAGAATGGCCGTATCACTTAAAGCATTTGGTTAGAGGTTAGAATTGAAATCGAAATAAAAATGATATTTGAATAATAGAAGAAAATAAGGATTAGATTTTGAGAGATTAAGATATTTCTATTTTTTTTTGGGAATCAGAATGATAATAAATTTTTTCTAACCAAATGATTGAAATGAAAGCCACACATTCTTATTCCTATTTCAGCTCCTTTCAGAGTCCAACTTTTTCCAACCAAACATGCCTTATAGGAGCAAGGCAGAGAGAAATTCAGTGACTAGAACTCCCCCATGGAAGAAGAAAGAATCTATTCCTGAGAGCCAAATACAGTGAAAAAGATACTCCATTCCATTGAAGCCTCACCTTCACCCAAGCCCTTCATCTCTCCTCTCAAACACCCATATCTCTCCTCCCGTTTTGCTGCTTTCCTCCAAAAGTACAACTTCATCATTTAGTAAATTGCAGCTTTGTCTAGAAACCTGATCTCCAGCCCTGGCACATGATGTAATGAAGGGGTGCACCATGCAAGAGTGATACCAACTAATTGACTATTTTAGAGAGAGTAAGCTTAAGTGAGAAAGTCTCTTGACTAAAAAGATGAGGGTTAGGGTTTCTTTTACTGTGGCTTTCTGAGGGTCATCGGAGCCTTTTGACCCACAATGGAGCTTGATCCTAAGGGGTCCAACTGAACAAGTCTCTCATGACTAATCTTCATGAGGATTCGAAAAGGAAGGCAGAGTTGTCTTCATCGTCTTGATATTTTACTACTTCTACTGGTCCACCATCGACTGATTCTACTTATTCTTGGGCTCAGGTGGTGCAGAGCATCAGAAGATTTTGATAGGATACTCCCAAGGCTTCCTTAGAAGAGCTTGTATCTCTTCAAGAAAGATTCAAAGAGGTGGTCACTTTACTAATGAAGAATTGGATCCTATCTATTCTAAATGGAAAACTACTCCAATCAATAAGCCCTTTGATTGTAGTTTATCTCTTGACTTCATTTAGAAAGATCTGTGAGCCAGGTGGGGCTTGGGGGAGCACCTCCAAGTCGTGCCACTCTTAGATGAAGTTTACTTATTTAAGTTTCCTTCAGAGGAAGTTTGTGATCAAATTTTTGCTCGTGGTCCCTTTCCTTTGGCCAATTAACTTATAGCTCTCCAAGAATGATGATCTAATTTTAGACCAGGTAGAAATACTATTAATCAAGTAGCCATTTGGTTGTGGATGCCTGACTTGCCCATAAAATTTTGAGAGAAGGATAAAATCCTCTACATTATCTGAATGACAGGTGGATGGTTGTTTCTTAATGATGAGACCTCTTCAGCTTCTCAAGCTAGATTTGCTAGGGTTTGTATCCAATTAGATTTAGATTGTAGCATCTATCTTGGACTTATATTATGTTAAAGAGAATTCTATTTGCTAAGAGTTTGTTTATAAAGAGTTACCGAATCTCTGCTAGCCATGTAACCATTTCAGACATCTCTATGCTTCCTGTAAAAATCATGAACTGGATAGCTCCTTGCCCAAGCCTATTTTGGGAACTTGGATCGATACAACTTGACTCCCAATGACAGAGCCTTCCACTGCTACTACCAGATCATCGTCTATTGGTGTTGCTCTTTTTGTGTTTCAAGCTTCGACTAGATCTTCTTCCAATAAAGCCCAAAGTACTCCACAAACTTAGCCATCCTCATCTACCACTTAGGTCTTTAAGGAAGTTCATGTATTGGAGGGGTCACGGTTTGTTCCTTTAGCTCATTGCGTAGTTGAAATAGAACTTAAAACTATGGAGGAAATCGACTCATCCAAATTCTCTGCTATTCCATCCTTGGTGTCCAAATCCAAAATGAAGAGGAAGAGATCTCCTCCAAAGACTCTAAAAAATTCAACAGATCAAATGATTTGATTCACCCACTTAAACTAAAGTAAAGACTGCAAAGGAGGGTGCTGCTACTGAAGAACCTGCTTTATCACCCAAACTGCTGCTTCTTTTATACATGTTTCTATGCAGTCTGTGCCATCCATGGAGCAAGGATAGTGTAATGTCGATCCTGATCTTACCCATTCTTTAACTGCTTCTTCTTTATTTTCTTCTAAGGCCAATAACCCAAACTCTCGTACCATTTTCTTTGGTCAGTTACAAGTTGAGTTGGGCCTAGAACACACCTTGATTGAGCAGTATGTCATTACAATTGCTTCTCTGAAGCTTTTAGTGCCCAGACTCAATCTCAAATAAGCTCTATAGGGGCGTCTGTTTCCATATCTTAGTATGAAAATATTATTATGAAATTGTCGGAATGCTGCTAAGCACCCCTTTTGTTTATTATATAAAAAATCTAATACATATGCATTGTCTAGATATTTGTTGTATCCTAGAAATATATTTGTCTAATGCATCTCTACTAAAAATTCAATACATACTAGGTTCTTCTTGGCAGCTATTTATCATGCTAGTTATTATTCTGAGGATATTCTGATCTTTTGGCACAAGAGTTTGGGATGTCTAAGCTTTTTTATTTCTAATCATCAACTGTTTGTGGTGTTATTACACCTGCTTCATATTTTTATTAACTATTTGGTACAATTTATACTAGCCAGTATGAATGGTATTTAGTGTAGGCCAGTTTGGCATTCAGTTTTGGTTGTTTTATCATTAGCTTTACCTACTTTGCTTGTGGAGGATTTTAATTGCAATCCAAGTGCTAATGAAAAGAAATGAGGCAGATTTTTTTGTTTAAAACAAGATATAGGGAGTTTTGATCTTTTCTTCAACATATAAGTTTGATTGATTTGGGTTTTCAAAGACCTATGTTTACCTGGTGTAATAATCAACTAGGATCTAATAGAGTATAAGAATGCCTTGATAGGGCTTTGGCTAATGTTCAATAGGTTGATTCATTTTCTGAGCTCATGGCCGGTCATTTTGCTTCTAATCATTGTCCTTCATTGATTCTGTTTCTAATACTTATAATTATAGGCCTAAACCTTTTTGGTTTGAGAAATTTTGACTCTCCGAGCACATATTTATGATGTTATTCGGCAAGCTTAGCACTACACAAGGAACCATTCTTCTGGTGTGCGACTTTCTATTGTTCTACATAACACCAAATTAGGCCTTAGTTGATGAAATCATTGTCACTTAGGTAACTTTTTTCAAGTTGGTGAAGTCCTTAATAATAAGTTGGAGTATCTTCAGTTGAAGGAAGTCTCTTATAGTGGTTTGCCTCATTAAGATCATAAGGATTTACTGCACACCCTTAGGCTTTATAATCTTGACTTGAATCAATAAGAAATCTTCTGGCAACAAAAGTCTAGAATTTCGTGGCTTAAGGAAGAAAATAGTAGTACTAAATTTTTTCGCTACTCTACTATACAGAAGAGAAGAG
The DNA here is from genome assembly GCF_000442705.2 of Elaeis guineensis. Lineage (NCBI taxonomy): Eukaryota > Viridiplantae > Streptophyta > Magnoliopsida > Arecales > Arecaceae > Elaeis > Elaeis guineensis. The sequence continues at coordinate 3,687,222 of NC_025993.2, forward strand.
CTACTAAAATTACTAAATTTTAGTCATTAGATGGATCTAAAGTTGACGACGATGTTATGATTCATCAATTTGTATTCACTTATTTTAAGCTTAAATGAACTTAGCAGATTGAGCCACTTTTTGATTGGTTATGTTTGGTATTACCCATTTTATCTTCTACTCAACATGAGCAACTAGTATGCGCAGTCACTAACAATGAAATTAAGGAAGTTGTCAAACAAATAAATTATGATCGCTTTCTGGACCTAATAGATTTCCTCCTCTCTCTTTTTTTAAGGTTTTTGGCCTCTAATTAAATCTGATGTTGTTCTTATTGTGAAGGATACTTCACAATATATATCTATGCCATGGTCTTGGAAACAAACTTTTATTACTTGAATCTCAAAAAAGAATAATCTTATTTTAATTTTTGATCCATTAATTTGTGTAATACAACTTAATCATTGCAAATTTTTTTACAAACAAACTACTTATCATGTCTTCCTTAATCCATCCTGTGCAAGGTGCCTTTTTTCCTACATATAAAATTACAGAATATGTTTTGATTACCCAAAAGATTATGCATTCCTTGATGCATGCACCTGTAACTCAAAGTTTAATGGCACTCAAGATTGATATGAAAAAAACTTTTGATCAAGTTAATTGAGTATCCCTCTTTTGTGCTTTACACCATTTTGGCTTTCAACTTGGATTCATAAAGTGGGTACAACTCCGTGTCAACTTTATTAATAAATGATAAGCTATCTTCTTGGTATCAAACTACTATGGGCTTAACACAAGGGTGTCCATTATCTCTTTATCTATTTATTTGTATTCTTATATATTATCTAATATACTCTAGCTACCAGTAAAAAGTTAGGCCCTTAGAGCATATAAATCGGCTAGAAATGATCCAACTCTGCTCATATTTTTTCTAATTTATATTGTGCTTTGTCTGAATAGATTGTTAATGCAAATAAGTCACACATTATTTTTAGTCCATCCACTAATGTTGTCACAATACAATAAATCCACCACCTAATGCATATGTCTTTAAAATATGATACTTGGTTATACCTGAGTGTTCCCCTTTTAGGGATTAGATTGAAATAATGTGATTTTACCTATTTAATAGATTAGATAGAAGATAAAATTGAGAGCTGGCAATGGAAGACTCTTTCATTTGCATGAAGAGCAATCTTAATGCAATCGATCTTAACTTCTATCCCCATGTATACAATGATTTTCCTTCATTTCCCTTCCTCCATTCTACATATATTAGAGAAGTACTTTTGTGCCTTCTTATAGGGACACTCTATTGATTGGCATGGTCTACACGTTCTTGCTCAGAGTATTGTTTGTGCCTCCAAATCAAAAGGTCGTTTTGGTATTTATTCTTTATGATTAAAGTAGAAGTATATGCTGGAGAAACTTGTTGCTCAACTTATCTTGCAACCCCACTTTCTTTGGGTTTAATTGGTCAGATCTAAGTATCATTTTCAGGGATCTTGAGGTATGTACTCTCCTCTTCAATAATGTTCCTCCATTTGGCCAGGGATTTCTTCTTCTGCTTGCTCTATTGCATATCAATTTCAGTGGGTTTTATCTGCTGATACTCAGGTTCAGTTTGTATTTGACCCATAGATTTCTATCCCATTAGTTGCATCGCTTACTTGTCTTAATATTCAGGTCGATATCAGGAGGTTCAGCTTGTTAAGTTTATTACACCTGATCACTCATGAGATATGGCAATCCTGGCCACTATGTTTCTAGCTAACATGGTCTCCTTGATACTAGATATTCTTATAGCTGCTGGATCTAGACTTGATTAGTTATGTTGGAGTGCTATAGGGGCTACTCAGTCTCTTTGCATAATGTTTCAGCTACCATATCCTCTTCTACCTCATCAGTTGTGCCTACATTTTATACTATTTGGAGACTTTCGATTTGTATGAATGTCAAGACTTTTTGTTGGAAACCGATTTGGTTGAAGCTCCCGACCAAAGAATATCTATTTCATACTCATACTCTACCACATCTAATTACTTGTTTTGATTTATATCATGACAGGAAGGAGGATTTACAGTATATTTTTCTCAGTTGCAAGCTTTCACTCCTTTGTTGGACACATGTAGTCCAAGTAATGCAATGTAGCCCTCAACTCCAATCTTTGCTGGTATTAATCTCAAAGTTGATTGTTGTTTTGGCAGAGAGATGAGTTGGGGCTATAATGGCTCACACCTTGTGGTTATTTTGGCTATAATGGCAAGAATGGGATTGTTGGTAAATTCTATAACTCAAATTCTTCAATATGGAGAATTAAAAGGCCTAGAGCTAGCAATCAAGATGCTTTGTAGGAATTTGACAACTTACATCGGATACTTGCTCAAGTTTCACCTCTTCAATGTAGAGATGAAGTGGCATGGAAGTTGGAATCAAAAGGATCCTTCACTACTACTTTATATAACTTCATTAATACTAGAGGGATCAAATATAAGTTTGCTAACTCTCTTTGGGACCTTTGTGTGCCTCTCAAATTAAGTTAAATGTTTTCTTTGGCTTTACTGGAAGAAAAAAATTAAATACCCAAGAACTTCTTCGGAAGAAGACTGGAAAAAATCTAGGTGGTTGTGTGCTTTGTGGCCATGGAGAAGAGTCAGTTGATCATTTATTCTCAACTTGTTTTTTCTTCTCATCCATCTAGAAAGCTGTTTGTTCCTTACTTGGGATACTACACCGACAGTCTTCCTTTGAGGATCAATGTCTTTCATGGAGAAGAAGGACCTTCTCAAAATATTTACAACCAATTATTTTGATGCTATACTCTGCCTTCATTTGGGTCACTGGAATGAAAGGAATCAAAGAATTTTTCTCAACAAAAGTTCATCGATCCACTCCACTGCTATGAAAGGACTCACCTTGTTCAACGAATGGTCTATCCTATATAATCATAAGCTACTACCTCCTTTTGGAAAGATTTGGGACAAGGTTCGACATCTTCCAAGGATGCTTGCTGATGACTGATATGGTGAACAATGCAAACAAATGAGATATTTATGTCCCAGTACCCATCAACGACTGTTGAAACATGAAGGGGCAAATGGATATGACATTACCACTTATGCAGATGGGTTCTCTAACCCACCTTAATCAGCATTTTTTTTTTTTTGATAGAAGAGAAGGTATTACTACCCATTATTATTAATAATTAGAGTAGTTGGTTGACCAAGGTCAACCAGAAAAGGACATAGTTTTAGGCTGGCGGTTTTACAGGTTTTGCAGATTTTTAGATTTTCTAGTGTCGTTTACAGATTTTCAGATGAAAAATTCAGAATAGCCTTACAGGTTTACGTGACTTCAGTAAACTAAAAACAGTTTGCAGCTATCCAAAAAGCGAACCAAATGGGATGAGAACAACATCTTTAGTTTCTCTATTCAATAGTTTCGATCCCAAGGCAGCTAGTAAAGCTGTTGAATCATTTTTTGAATACTGGATTTGTGCTTATCCTCAGTGATTGCAGACCAGCTAGTGAGCATTTGAATAATTCTTAGAATCAGGGTCTTTGCTGTTAGAGCTTCAAACTTGAACAGCCTTCTATTCTTTTCCTTGCAGATCAACTAACAGATGGTTGAGACGATGGTGTCCCAAGATTGTCTATGAATTATTGTTGGAAGACGATCATGCCAGCTTTTCCAAATATCTTCAGCCGAAGATGAGGTATACAAAATACCTAGCTTTTGAGTGATTCTCTACCAAATGGATTCAGCATAGATGCAGATGGTGAAAAGATGGCTTATGGATTCTGGATGTAAACAACACATTGGACAAACATGAGATGTCCGAACATTCCTTCTTTGAAGAGTTTCTGTAGTAAGGATTTTGTTGTTTTGCAGCAACCAAGTAAAAATTTTAATTTTTTCAGAATAGGTGGGTACTAGATTTTCTTTGCAAAGATAGACCTGATACTGCCGTCACTGAAGAATTGATAATATTTTCTAACAGAGAATTTTCTGCTTGCACTCCATTTTCAATTGGCATTATATGATGTCTCCAAGAGAGTTATACTGACAACATTTCTATTGAAACTTTAAAAGATTTCCTCCATGTTCAAAGATATATCTTCCCTGAAAGTCATCTCAATATTCTGAATTCTTTTGAATTCATGAACAGATAGAAGTTGAATGGAGAAAAGATGAAAAAGAATTGAAAAATTGGATTTCAGTGGCATAATTCCAAGCCATTGGTCATCCAAAATGAGATATTGGTTCCATTGCCCAGATTAAAATAAATGCTTTGATGGAAGATCATGCCTGTTTTCACCACATTTTTTCAGGCTATAGAGACCTATTTCGGAGCCCTTCCTTTTGTTCTGTTTAGCAGTCTGTTATGATAGTGCGGCTGTGAATGAGGATCTTCTATGTCGCATTGTGTTTTTGGTAAAATCTCCATCATCATTTTTGTAACAGACACAAGTTCAAGAGCTTGAGATTTAAGACCCCCAAGCCCCCAAAGAGTTTTGGTCTGCACACCTATCTCCAATTGACTACAGTGTATACCTTCGCAGTGGTCATCTCCCCTCCACAGAAAGCTCCTGCTTTTTCTATCAATGACTTCTTGAAGGATTAGTAAGGAAGACATCTAATATATTGGTATCCTACTGAGAACGTGATTAATAAGAGTTAGAGGACCCCCTAGAGATAAAACTTTACCTTTCCAAGCAGCAAGCCTTCTCTTAATCTTTTCTTCAAAAAATTTTCAGTCGCTTACAGCTGATTTACGGTGGATAAGTGGAAGTCCCAGGTAAGTAGTGGGCAATGTTGATAGCTTACAACCAATAATTTACATAATAATATCACTTTCTCCTTCTGAAGTTTCCAGGGTGAAGAGATTATTTTTTTTGAAATTGATGTTTAACCCTGATACAAGCTCAAAGGAGTAGAGAATAAATTTCAGAGTGGAGGCATGTTGTCGACTTGCATTGCACAAGAGGAGAGTGTCATCTGCATATTGAATGCACATAATTTTTTTTTGATAATTTCATTTGTTCCGATCCCTGAGATGAGGTTGTTTGAGGATTTCGTGAAGTAGACTGATAGGTCTATAGTCACTTATTTGCATTTAGATTTTTTTGAGACCAAGGTAGCGTAAGAGTAGTTCAATCTGTGCAGATCTGTTTTATTACTGTATACATCTGAAAAAAAAAAAAAAAATCTGATCAGGTCTACCTTGATTGTATCCCAAAAGTGCTGGTAAAATGATATTGGAAATCCCTCTGGTCCTGGTGATTTATACTTGGCCATACTGAAAAGGGCGTTTTTAATTTCTGTTTCAGAGAACGGAGCTTCGAGGTCACCTAGGTTCTCAAGAGGTTCCGGGTATAATACTTCCCAGTTCATGTGATAATCCGGCCCAATTGGGCCCAAAACCAGCCCACAAAGCCCACCAGAAAAAAAAAAAAAAAAATCAGAAACAGGGAGGAAGACTCCCGATCGGAGTCTTCCTCTTCCTCATTTCCGATCAAAAATCGGAGTCCTAGGGCCATTAAAAGACCCTAGGACGAGCTCTATAAATGTCACGACCCGAACCCAACACCCGGGTCGGATACGTGATGGCCGCACACTCCTTAGAGCAAGCCCTAAAGAATATGCAAGGCCAAATTAAATCATTACAATCTCATCAACCATAATATTTAATTTCAATAATAATTCATAAAATCTTGCATAATTACAATTTAAATTTTTTTCAATTTTCTGATCAGATACTATGACACTCTATTTATCCTTCTGCTCACCCGTAAATCCAAGCCATAGCCAATCTAAGTCATCCTGTAACTCTGAGAAGAAAAAGAAAGATGAAGGGGTGTGAGCTTTACAGTCCAGTAAGAATTCCTATATCACACTGATATAGTAATATAGTCTGAAAATAAGGATAAGCAATAAAATATAAAATCTCATGTTCAATGTCCAGAATAATGCAAACATTCATAAATTTTCTGTCTTGTCAAAATAGATGCATCATCATATGTTAACAGGTAAAACACTTTTGTTCAACAATTATTTCATGTCTTATCTTTCATTTCTTCTTTCACAATCACATGATTTTTAACAGTTTCCTTCTGGCTCTGGACTATCCAAGTCTATACCTCAGTCATCATCCGGATCGAATCCATTTAAAAAGTCTTTCAAGACTGTCCCAGGATGAGCTCCTGGCCGGCTGTCCCACGTACCAAAGCCCGTGAGAGGCTGTCCCAGGCATAAGCTCCTGGCGGGCTGTCCCAGGCATGAGCTCCTGGCCGGCTGATCCACCCGTAAGCCAGTGGGGGCTGTCCCAGGCATAAGCTCCTGGCGGGCTGTCCCAGGCATAAGCTCCTGGCCGGCTGTTCCACATGACAAGGCTAGTCCATACCATATATCTCTTTCTTTTCATTTAATCATTATGTATTGATTTCATCAAATCAATTTCGACTTGCATTATGATCAACTCAGATATGTCATATCCATATAATCATGCTATAAATCTCTGATACAGATATATTGACATAACATACTCATGCTCAAAATCAAATAACAGTATCTCAGATATAATAAATTCATCGATCTCAAATCCGATAATGCAAAACCAATAATGCAAGACCAACAGTAAAATAGCATATATATAATAGTGATCATGTACAGAGATTCTTACCTTTACCGGTGACTGATCCAAATACAGAAATCGATGTTCTTCTTTGATTTATGAATTTCTTTAACAAAATATTTCACTCGATATCATATGCAGACAATCATCTCTTCATAACCCTGATCAATATAAAAATCACATATATGGAGAAAATTACCGATAATTGATCCTAATACACAAATCGAGGATCTCTCTTAGGATTAATCAAAATTAGGATTTACCTAAGTATCTGGATCCTCCACTGATCCATAAGACTTCTAGAGAGAGAAAATCCATGAAGAGAGAGAAAATTCTAGAGAGAAAAAGTAGAGAGAGAAAGTGGAGAGAGAAACTTTCGTATCCTTCCGATGAGGCACTCATGATCGAGATCATCAGAGGTCCTATCAGGGTGACTCAATATGAATCAAGTGTTACAAATTTCGAATAGGATCGGACTGAGATCAGATCTACCGCACGAATTTCAGAGCAATCTCAAATCATCTTATTTTCATCTTCAAGTTTATTCTAGGGTTCATGATGCAATCAGAGAGGAAGAAAAGATCCTAGAGAGACAAAATCCGTAAAGAGAGAGAAAAGTCTAGAGAGAGAAAATATAGAGAGAGAAGATAGAGAGAGGAGAGAGAAAAAAAAGAGAAAAAAAGGAGAGAGAAAGGAGAGAGAGAAAAATTCTCTCCTTCTTCTTCTTTTTATTTTATTTTATTTTATTTTTATTTTTCTCTTTCTCTTTTTCTTTTTTTTTTCTTTTCTTTTTCCTTTTTCTTTTCTTTTTCTTTTTCCTTTTTCTTTTTCTTTTCTTTTCTTCTTCTTCTTCTTTCTTCTTCTTTTCTTTTCCCGCGGCCTCCCTTGGCTGAAACAGGGGGGGACCGTGAGGTCCCCCCCTGGTGGCTCGGGCTCCGGTGGCTTGGCCGGAGATCCGACAACGGCTGGCGATGGGGTTCGGCCGGCGGTGGCTAGCAGCGGACGGCCGGCGGCAGGGTTCGGCCGGGGAGCATCAAGAAAAGATCGAAAAACAGGAGGATTCTTTCGCGACTGATTTTCGGCAAAAATGGTGGCCGGCGGCGAGGCTTTGGGCCAAGGGAGAAAGGGAAGAGGGAGAGGAAGAAGGGAAGGGGCTTACCTTGCTCCGGCGGTTGAGAAGAGCTCCGGCGAACCCCTTTTTCCCATCTAAGAACCCGCGGATCCTCTTGGAAAAATCCCTCAAATTTCTAAAAAAATCTTTCCAAAACCAATTGTAGAGACATAAGGGAGGGAAAGAGGATTTTATAGAGGTGATTTCCTACCCCTAATCGGACTCTATCGATCCGATTTTGCCGGAGACGGGAAGGAAGAAGACTCCGGCTAGGAGTCTTCCTCCTCTATTTTTTATTTATTTATTTTTTTTTTTAAATCTGGGTTGTTACATTCTCCCCTCCTTAAAATAATTTCGTCCTCGAAATTAGATTATGTCGTTTGAGATATCTATTTCAAAGTATACATTCTTCATGTCATTCTCAAGCTTACGATAATATCATATATATTATTTATTTCTCATGATCTTGTTATAACAAAAATTATTTGAAATCTCAAACTCATCCCTTCTTATTGATTTCTCAACTTTTTGAAGAACTGTAACATTTTGGACTTGTATTAATATACTACCATTATTTGTCTAATACATTTCACTCGAAATTCATAATTATCTCAGACTATCCTTGATAGAAAAATAAATAAAGGTCAAACATCGGACACTCTTCACAATCATCGATTTCTTTCTTCACTTGACCTTCTAACAAATTTTATATATAGACTCTCATCTTAAGAAAAATCTCAATCTTCTATATCAGTTTAAGTAACAATATAAAAAAAAAAATTTAAAAATATGAGATGTATGTCAGGACATTCTAAGTTTGAACTAATAACAAAACTATCAAGCTTGTTAATAAACTTAAGATATCTAAAATTTCTTGACATTATCTATAATGAAACAACCTACTGACAAAAATTATCCGGCTATGATCAGATTAGATCAAAATTTATAGTATCCTTTCATTATCAATAAAATCTTTCCTTATTTGCAACTAATATATTTCATCATAATATCTTTTGATTTTTAAAGATTAATATTTCTAATCAATTTAATCTACCACGCTTTTGCTGCACATTCTGATCTTAATTTATCAAATTATATAAGTCTATCAAAGATAAAAATATATCCTTATATGTTAGATCAATCCAGGATAGATCTAACCTTCAAATTTCATATAAGACTTAGGGTAAAATTTTAAGTTTCTTTATCTTTACTACCTTTGGGTATAGCATATAAAAATTAAATCTTGATCCACTTCCTATGTTTGAAATCATTGCATAAGTTTCATCACTCTTCAAGAATCCAACATGTCTAGAATCAATTGGAGTTAACCTTAGATTTACCTTACAATCATTTAGATATATATATATTTTTTTTTTAAATTTAACAACAATATCAAAATACTTTTGATCCACTTAGAATAGTAAATTTTTGACTTGAAATTCAATGCAACTTGAAAGATCAAGGAATCATATTCAGAATATGATATTTTGAGTAACCAAAAATTTTACCAAGATATGTATCTCATATTCTCATAATAAAATTCAAGTATATTTTTCATTTAAAATTGAGTTTCATATATGATCCTCTTATAGATTCAATGTTCAAAAAATATTTCTCTCTCATATGATGAAATTTCTTCTTAGACCATACCCTAATTAACTTTCTTTTGATAAATCCAAAATTCATAACGCATCAGACAATTATCATCGAAATTAGAAAAGTATCATGATCTTCAATCATAAAATCATCTAGTATACTCAACATAACTTATCAATACATCCCACTTCATTCCAAGGTCAACTCTTTTCATACTTAGGTCAACCTTACTAATTGAAATCCAAGATATAACTCGTCAATTTTATTATAGATAACATATGCCACTTATGCATAAATTCCATCTTAATATCTATTGATTCGAAATCTAAATATTGAATCTTCTCTTTCATATCTATCATGTTCCTCATGATCATAACCTAAGTTTAAATATCACTAAAGTCATAATTTCGAATAATTATAATCTTAAGCTTAAATACCACTTAAATCATATTCTCTAATGATCATCACCTAAACTATAATATCATTCTATTACATCCTTAATGATTATAATCTTAAACTCTGATATTATCTATCATACTCTATTGATTATAACCTTAAAGTTTTGATATCACTTATATGACAATTCCTAGTGACCTTAAATCTGGGCTCTAGTACTGTTCTGTCATATCCTAATCACTTGTATCAATGTCTTCAAATAAACATAATCTAACCTCTAAGCTCAGATGCCACTCTATCACATCCTACTGATCTTACATAAAGTTTTAATATCTCTTCATAATCTTTAGTGATCTTAAACCTAAGCTCTGATATTATTCTATCACATCCTAATCATTTATATCGTAATCTCCAATGATCATAACCTAAGCTCTAATATCACTCTGTAATATTCTAATCACTTATATCATAATCCCTAATGATCAAAACCTATGCTCTGATACCATTTTGTCACGACCCGAACCCAACACCCGGGTCGGATACGTGATGGCCGCACACTCCTTAGAGCAAGCCCTAAAGAATATGCAAGGCCAAATTAAATCATTACAATCTCATCAACCATAATATTTAATTTTAATAATAATTCATAAAATCTTGCATAATTATAATTTAAATTTTTTCTAATTTTCTGATCAGATACTATGACACTCTATTTATCCTTCTGCTCACCCGTAAATCCAAGCCATAGCCAATCTAAGTCATCCTGTAACTCTGAGAAGAAAAAGAAAGATGAAGGAGTGTGAGCTTTACAGCCCAGTAAGAATTCCCATATCACACTGATATAGTAATATAGTCTGAAAATAAGGATAAGCAATAAAATATAAAATCTCATGTTCAATGTCCAGAATAATGCAAACATTCATAAATTTTCTGTCTTGTCAAAATAGATGCATCATCATATGTTAACAGGTAAAACACTTTTGTTCAACAATTATTTCATGTCTTATCTTTCATTTCTTCTTTCACAATCACATGATTTTTAACAGTTTCCTTCTGGCTCTGGACTATCCAAGTCTATACCTCAGTCATCATCCGGATCGAATCCATTTAAAAAGTCTTTCAAGACTGTCCCAGGATGAGCTCCTGGCCGGCTGTCCCACGTACCAAAGCCCGTGAGAGGTTGTCCCAGGCATAAGCTCCTGGCGGGCTGTCCCAGGCATGAGCTCCTGGCCGGCTGATCCACCTGTAAGCCAGTGGGGGCTGTCCCAGGCATAAGCTCCTGGCGGGCTGTCCCAGGCATAAGCTCCTGACCGGCTGTTCCACATGACAAGGCTAGTCCATACCATATATCTCTTTTTTTTCATTTAATCATTATGTATTGATTTCATCAAATCAATTTCGACTTGCATTATGATCAACTCAGATATGTCATATCCATATAATCATGCTATAAATCTCTGATACAGATATATTGACATAACATACTCATGCTCAAAATCAAATAACAGTATCTCAGATATAATAAATTCATCGATCTCAAATCCGATAATGCAAAACCAATAATGCAAGACCAACAGTAAAATAGCATATATATAATAGTGATCATGTACAGAGATTCTTACCTTTACCGGTGACTGATCCAAACACAGAAATCGATGTTCTTCTTTGATTTATGAATTTCTTTAACAAAATATTTCACTCGATATCATATGCAGACAATCATCTCTTCATAACCCTGATCAATATAAAAATCACATATATGGAGAAAATTATCGATAATTGATCCTAATACACAAATCGAGGATCTCTCTTAGGATTAATCAAAATTAGGATTTACCTAAGTATCTGGATCCTCCACTGATCCATAAGACTTTTAGAGAGAGAAAATCCATGAAGAGAGAAAATTCTAGAGAGAGAAAGTAGAGAGAGAAAGTGGAGAGAGAAACTTTCGTATCCTTCCGATGAGGCACTCATGATCGAGATCATCAGAGGTCCTATCAGGGTGACTCAATATGAATCAAGTGTTACAAATTTCGAATAGGATCGGACTGAGATCAGATCTACCGCACGAATTTTGGAGCAATCTCAAATCATCTTATTTTCATCTTCAAGTTTATTCTAGGGTTCATGATGCAATCAGAGAGGAAGAAAAGATCCTAGAGAGATAAAATCCGTAAAGAGAGAGAAAAGTCTAGAGAGAGAAAATATAGAGAGAGAAGATAGAGAGAGGAGAGAGAAAAAAAGAGAAAAAAAGGAGAGAGAAAGGAGAGAGAGAAAAATTCTCTCATTCTTCTTCTTTTTATTTTATTTTATTTTATTTTTATTTTTATTTTTCTCTTTCTATTTTTCTTTTTTTTTTCTTTTCTTTTTCCTTTTTCTTTTCTTTTTCTTTTTCCTTTTTCTTTTTCCTTTTTCTTTTCTTTTCTTCTTCTTCTTCTTTCTTCTTCTTTTCTTTTCCCGCGGCCTCCCTTGGCTGAAACAGGGGAGGACCGTGAGGTCCCCCCCGGTGGCTCGGGCTCCGATGGCTTGGCCGGAGATCCGACAACGGCCGGCGATGGGGTTCGGCCGGCGGTGGCTAGCAGCGGACGGCCGGCGGCAGGGTTCGGCCAGGGAGAATCAAGAAGAGATCGAAAAACAGGGGGATTCTTTCGCGACTGATTTTCGGCAAAAATGGTGGCCGGCGGCGAGGCTTTGGGCCATGGGAGAAAGGGAAGAGGGAGAGGAAGAAGGGAAGGGGCTTACCTTGCTCCGGCGGTTGAGAAGAGCTCCGGCGAACCCCTTTTTTCCATCTAAGAACCCGCGGATCCTCTTGGAAAAATCCCTCAAATTTCTAAAAAAATCTTTCCAAAACCAATTGTAGAGACATAAGGGAGGGAAAGAGGATTTTATAGAGGTGATTTCCTACCCCTAATCGGACTCTATCGATCCGATTTTGCCGGAGACGGGAAGGAAGAAGACTCCGGCTAGGAGTCTTCCTCCTCTGTTTTTTATTTTTTTTTTTTTTTTTAAATCTGGGTTGTTACAATAAAAACCCCCTTTTCTCCTCTAAGTGTAGATCCTTCAGTCACCGACGATCGCCGGAGTTTTTCTCCGATTTTTTCGTTTGAAGCCGCAGCCCCTCGACCTGTACTCGCCGCGATTTCACGCCGGTGGGGGTCACCGGAGGTTGTGGTAAGGTCTCCCTCCTCTCCCTCTCTTCTCTCCCTTCTTTTTCGTGCCTGTGGGCACGATGGCCGGCGACGGGTGTCGCCGGATTTTGTTGGTAAGAAAAACCCCCTGTTCTGGCCTCTTCTTTTCTCCAATTTTTCTGGCACGACGGTCACGCCGACTGCCGGCTCTGGCCTCTCCGAACCCGGGAGAGTCGCCCGTTGCCGCCGGCCACCGCCGGGCATGATATGGCCGTGATCGGCCGGTCAAGGCATGGGGACCTCTAGGTCCCCTGTTTCGGCCCAACGAAAGCCCGGGAAGAAGAAGAAGAAGAAAAGAAAAGAAAAGGAAAAAAAAGGAAAAAAAAAAAAGAAAAAAAAAGAAAAAGGAAAAAGAAAAAGAAAAGAAAAAAAAATGCAAAATAAAAAAAAATAATAATAATAATAAATAATAAATAAATAAGAAAAGAGAAAAATTTCCTCTCTCCCCTCTTTCTCTCTCTTTCTCTCTCTTTCTCTCTCTCTATTGTCTCTCTCTAAAAAGAAAAAGAAAAAGAAAAAAAATATATATATATATATAATAAAATATATATATATATGTGAGAGAAAGTTTCTCTCATTTCTCTCTTAAGTCTTTCTCTCTCTAGAATTGAACTTTCTCTCTCTACATTCTCTCTCCATTTTCTCTCTCTAGATTTTCTTCCTATTTTCTCTCTCTAGACCTTTTATCTCTTTTTATGGATTTCGTCTCTCTAGGGTCATTCTCTCTCTGATTGCATCACAGACCCTAGGATAAACTTGAGATGAAAATATGATGATTTGAGACTGCTCCGAAATTCGTGCAGTAGATTAGATCCTGATCCGATCCTTCTTCAAAATTGATAACATCGATCATGGTTAATTCATATTAAGTCATCCTGATATAACCTCTGATGATCTCAATCATGATTGTCACTTTTGAAGGATACGAAGATTCTCTCTACTTTTTCTCTCATGATCGACTTTCTCTCTCTAAAAAAAGTCTATGGATCCTGTATCGAGTCATGCCTTCATCTTTTAGGGGTTCACATTGACTCTAACAAGATGATCCGAAATTACTTTGATATCCGTGCTGTATGTCAACCTCATCTGATCGTATCAAAGATCTTTCAAATTTATTATTAAAGAACCCTATTGATTGATCTTGACTTTAATTCGATCTGTGCTTCATGATTTCTTGATCAAGTCACTTGAATCTGACCCTCAGATCAGAGATCCTGAATTGCTCTGGTATCTGGATGGTCCGACACATCCGGTCAACAGTCCTCTTTCCTTATGATTTAATCTTGTTATATGCATGGAATAAAAATTGACGATGATTTGATATTTTAAATAGGATTAACTGATTCTTCTAACAAAGTCGGAAGATCTAAGATGAACGAGGTAAGTAGATCTTATACTCCTTATTTATTTTTAAATGATCATATTTTTATGCAAAGAATTGCTATTGATGAAATCATAATTTTTCATAAAATAAGGATCGGCATATGTGATATGAAAAAGCATGTTTTATTGTAAGCATTGATTTCATGAATATGTCTTATGAAAATAGCATGATTATGAAGCATGAATTTCATTGTTTTTCCATCTATGTATATGTATGCTTTAAGAAAAAGATATAATGATTTCAAAGGCTCTCAGATGGCTATGAATGAATCCCTTCGGGAAGGTCGACATCCGGAGCTAGCATCCACATGAAACATGGCCCTGCCAGCGGGTATAAAGTTGGCACATGAATTAAGAACTCTGTCGATTAAGAAATATGGCCCTGTCACGGGTATAATAGTGACCTTAGCACGAATATCTGTGAGCAATGTTTTAAAACATGACATGAATACATGATGAAAATTATTTACGATTCATGATTGTGAAATATACATGATTTATGCATGCATGATGAGTTTATAACTTGTTTTGTTATATGCTCTATGAAATGCTTTATTTTGTATTATCTGTTATTTTCTAAATATTGCATTATCATGAAAAACTTATGCTTGATCCGGTAAGGAAGCGGAAGTCTACTTACTGAGCTAGTGTAGCTCATATTCTTTTTGTTTTCTTTTTGTTTGAACAGAGAAATAAGGTTAGGATCGGTAAAAGGAATCCAAGCTTGAAGATCGGCATAGCAAGCTGAAAAAATTTGGCAACAGAAGTTTAATTTATTTTATAATCATGGATTTGTAGTTATTCATAAATGTTGAGATTCGGGTTAGTACTTACTTTTGGATTTAGATGCTCTGAACCCATATTGGTTCGATTATTTGATAAATAATAGAATTGAATCTTTTTATTTGACAGATATTAGGTGATTATGATAGGATTGGCTTCGTGTTATCGTGGGCTCCATCCCTCGGTAGCATGGCCGTGTTATGTCCCAGATTTGGGGCGTGACAGTTCAGTTCAGTTGAATGAGAGATTTTTCCTAAGTGCCGAGTAAACTTGAATAGTATTTCAGAAAGGTGTCTTTAATTTGGTGTAGATTGCCGATGATCCTCCCTTGGTCCTCTATCCAAGCGATCGTATTTTTTCTTTTTCTGGCACTTACTGTTATATGAAAAAATTTGGTATTTTTGTCCGCATATTTTAACCAATTTGCTCTGGATCTCTGCTTCCAGTGAATCTCTTCTTGATGGAGAACTTGCTCTGATTCCAACTTAAACTTCTCTCTTTGGCTCTTCTCCTCGTTTGAGAGATGGTTGCTGTCCTCCTTGATGTCAAGTTACTGAATTTGATTCGTGATCTCATCTTTTTTTTTTTTTTTTTTGATGATGTTTCCATTTGCTGATCGATTCTATTATTTTAGTCTAGCTCTGAGCAACCTCAATTTGCTAACCAGGTTTGAAGCTGCATTATGATTTTTGAAGCTGGTGTTCCACCATTGTTTCATCATGTCGGCAAACTCACCTTAATCAGGTTTCTTGACAAGCTGAATACTACCAGGCAAGTGAAGCTAACAATACCCAATTCATCCTGAGGTCTAATTTGTGGAAGCACCCTCACAACCTTGAGATCGTGACTGGCCTTTTCTTCTCTTTGTAATCTAATTTGATGTATCTTCTGGATCATCACTCCCATCTTTTCTATTACTTTTCCGCCTTTACTTTGTGGATCAACACTTTGTTTATGCTGAGCAACCTTCTGTAAATACCTTAGACTTCAATAAAAACCGGATGGCAGAATTCTACAGCCTCCCTTATCCTCAAACAAAAAAAAAAAATGAAGAAAGGCTAGCAGGGAATGATCATATCTTTGAAGGTATTATTACTTCTCACCAGTTGCTCCATGAGCATTATTGTTTTCTCCATGATAGCTCTTACACTTACGTCTCTCATGCTTTGATAACTATATAAACATACTGGGATAGCTCAGCTTTTTTATTTTTTACATCACCATTCTTTCCCTCTGTTAGATGGCTTCCCCCTCACTTTGCAGTAGTCAAAATAATTTTTGATAGCTTAGTTAAGCAAGGAACTGCTACAGATGCTTATCTTGTATGAGATCATTTGGGTGAACCTTTAAAATGCAGCCACTATCAGAATAAATAAAACTTCTACTCCTATTGCAGGTTGGTACTTGGGCTAGTCTCAAAACTACAATACATTGCTTAAAAAGGGATTAGATTTTCTTAGGAGGATATTCAACCACTATCATTTCTTGGATTAACTCACCCTGACTATCAAAATGTGCAGGACATCCACTCTTAAGTGATATTCTCCAATGGAAACAGATTCTTACAGTCTTTACTACAACTCATATTCTGCGAAATCCAACAGATTGACTAGCTGGCCATGCTTGTGACTTCAATCCTTTGGATCCTATTTCTTTGGAATTGAAAATGCTTTTATAAGCTGATATAGTGGGAGTCAATTATTATCGGGGAGATTAGTTATGGATTATTCTTTATCTTTGCCCTTTGTTTTTTCTTTTTTTTCCATAGATCTTTATATCTTTCTAAGATAAATCATGCAGTGCTTCTTTTGATTTTTAGCCCTAATCTCCTATGTCAGTTTGTTGCATGTTTTAGCTCTACGGGCTTCACCAAATATTAGTTTTTTTGCAAGCTGCACCTTGTCTTTCACTCTATATGCCAAAGATATTGCCTTTTTAATGACTATATTCATAGCTTTCATTATATTTCTTCTACTCCTTGCAATCCACTCTTTATTGCAGATGGGCTGCGTGTTATGGAATATATATTGCAGATGGTTCCTTCTACTATTTCGGATTCTGATTTTCAATTGCCAATGTTCTTGCAAAGCGGCCCGACTTCAAGCTTATTGTGTTCTTCGTTGCTGCTATGCCACTGGCCTAATTGCTGATGTTCTGTGCTGCTATGATGCTATGCATTTGTTTTGTGCTGTTGTTTTCTGTATCCACGTAGCTGTCATGTTTCTTGTATTGTTCTAACGACCTGCTTCCCATGCTGTGCTATTACATGGTCCTAATTTTACCTAATTTATGTTCGTTATACTTTCAGCATATTTCAGCTACAGATCTTATTCATCCAGTTCTTTATTTCAGTACTTCTGCTTTCTATCTCATATTTTAGCACTCCGCATTATACCAAATCAGCTTGACAATCGTTCGACATTTATTCTTATTGCGCTGTTGAGCAACTTGTCTCATATTTATCTTGCTGCACTGTTATGTATATTATTTCTCTAACATACTATGTTCCCGAGTGTTTTCGGATTGCTTGTTTTTTATTTCTGTTTTTAACCTTAGCTTTTCTTTTGTATCAACATGGGAGTGGGAGTCCTGCAACGCAACTACCAGAGGATTTTTTTTTTTTGGGTGGTGGGGGTTGGGTGGAATTCCGTTCCTATTATTTACCCAAAAAAAATAAAAATTAAAAATTAAAAAAATTATAAGGAAAAAAAAAAAGAAAAAAGAAAAAGAGGGGTGCACATCTTACCTCCTGTACCATGAGATCCGGCAGCTGTGATTGCTCGGAATCGTCCCGGCATTGTATCTTGCTGTTGAGATTTGAACAGCCCAAGCAAGCCCTACAGAACATATTGTCGGTTGGTCCCGCTTGCCAACGAATGTATAGGTGACACGCAATCCGAGGTGGCCGTGGGAATGGTGGACAGCTAAGCCCGAGTCCATTTACCCACCACCCCATTCCCCTTTCTTCTTCCCTTGAACGGGAAAAAAACAAAATACCCGCCTCCATTCCCCGTCTCCCCACCTTTCTCTCTCTCTCTCTCTCAAATCGTAAAGCTAGAGAGGGAGGGGAGTTTGGGAGCAGGGGAACGAGGGAAGATGGGGGAAGCGAGAGAAGGGGAGGGGGAGGAAATTGGAAACAAAGGTGGTGGTGGTGGCGGTGGTGGTGGAGGGGGACTGGGGGTGGTGAGGGTGTTGGTGGTGGATGACTCCCCCGTGGACAGAAAGGTGGTGGAGATGCTGCTCAAAAAGAGTGGGGAAATGTTTGAAGGTAAGATAAGGTGTTCTCTGTTTCATAGTGATCTCCTTTTTTCTTTTTTTCTTTTTTCCTTAATGGTTGTTTTTGTTGTTGCTATGGCGTCGCATTGAATTATTTATATGTTTAACGCTGTTATTCTTGTTGCATTTTTTTTTTAATCGTTGAGGCAATTGTATTCTTTAGCGGGTGAAATAAATTGGAAGTTTTGATTTTTTGTGTTTCATTGCTATTTGTGGAATTAAATGGATGGAATTCTTGTATTTCCACTTCTTTTTGAATGTCCATTGGTGCACAACGATATGTCTTTCGTTGTTTGCTGGTTGGGTTTCTACCTTCCAATTATTTTACAATTTTTCCTTCTTTAGTTCGTTTTGTGTTTGGTTTGGAATTTGGACTAATTTTTAGCTTATCTAGTGTCATCATTCTACGTTTACATGTATGCACTGGCACTATTCTCTTAAATCATAATTCATAGTTGTCTCTTTCGGATTGTTTCATTACATTTTCGCTCTCGGTCTTGTGGTAATCTTATCTTCTGCAGGATGTTAAAAACGCTGAGATGTAAATGAGTTGAACTTATGAAACTCCATTGATTAAATGTCATCCTAAGTCATGTTATTCTATAAGTTGGTTCATTTCATGATACTTGATCTACCTCCTTTATGATTGTATGGCCTAGTCCAATTATTTTGACTATTGTCAGAGTGCCTCTGTGATGTCTAATTGCTCTCTCTCTCTCTCTCTCTCTCTGTATGTGTGTGTGCGCGCGTGCGCGCGCGCATGCAATCCATGGCCCTTCCCCTTTTTTTTTAAAACCACAAAGTGGTATATTTTGATATTGGTTTAGTACACTTGTGATCTGCTTGTTATGCAGACAAAGAAGATGGACCATGGAGACTGTTCCCTCTCTTTCCCCTATTCATGTTCGATAAGGTATTATCTTAGACATGATGGGACCTCTGACAAGGCAATAGTTATTTATCTGTCATCCCATTTGGTGGTTCTGTCAGATTAAACACCTTTTTAGATACTGTTTCCTTTTTTGTTTATGACAGTTATGTTCTTATGCTTCTCCATGTGACCATCATTCTTTCTTAATTAGATTCTGTCTATAAAGCATGGATACGGATGTGACACGATACAGATGTGCCGATGTGACAAGTTTGGAGAAGTATGTTACAACATGGCCATGAGTCGGACAGCGTGAGTCTGGCTTGAGCCAGCTTGAATACAAGGTGAATCAGGCTTGGCTCGAAGTTAGCTTGAACTTGTTTCTCAAGCTCAAAATCAACAATAATTAAACCTAAAAAAGAGAATAAAATGAACAGCTCGAATAGGCTTCACATTATAAGTCTTGAAGTAGGGCATAGAACATATGTTTTAAAGAGTGATAGCACGTATTATTTGATAAACATAGAGTGATAATACATTGATAGTATATTAAGTAGTTCTATTTCGACATTTATGATTCATAATTAAGTTTGGCTTGCAGTGTTTTCAACTATTAGAATCAAGTTAGTTTTTGTTCAAGCTGGAACCAGCTTGAATCAAATTCATACCAAGCTTGGTTGAAGTTTGATAAGAGCTTGAATTAATTTTGGATTGGTTTGTTTATTAAGCTGATGGAGATAAACTCGTGTTTCAGCTTGATTTGAAACTAGGCTCAATTTAAGCTTGAATAACAATTGAGTGGAGCTTGATTTCAAAATTTAGGCTCAAAATTAATTTGAAGTTGAGCTTGACCAGACCCAGGCTTGATTAACGTCAGTTAATCACAAGCCCTACTGCAGCTTATTTTCTGCTGCTATTTTTGCTACTCCACTGCTATCTTCTTCTATGATTAGTATATCCCAGTGTCATAGAATAATGAATTTCTTGTGTTTCAGCTCATTGCAGTTTTAATTTGATCGGTACTTGTTTCTCCACTTACATGCTTCTTTCCATTTGAAGGGTTTCATTGGATTTGGTTTCCTTTCTCACTTGTACTACTTGACTTTCGACCATCTGTTAACATGGAGACTCATATGATTTTAATGATGCATTATAAAGCCGAAGAAGCCATGATTCTTGTGGTTCATTCATTTTTAATGATGAAATTATTTCATTGGTTGCACTGATGTCAATTGCTTTTGAGCTCTGACTGATATTCTTATTTCTATTTGAAGGGTTTCATTGGATTTGGTTTCCTTTCTGCTGTCACTTGTACTACTTGACTTTCGATCATTTGTTAACGTGGAGACTGATATGAGTTTTAATGATGCATTGTAAAGCCAAAGAAGCCATGGATTCTTGTGGTTCATTCATCTTTAATGATGAAATTACTTCATTGATTGTGCTGACGTCAATTTCTTTTGAGCTCTGACTAGGTGCAAACAAAATTTATTTATTCCAAATGCCTGTGCTTTTGTCATATTAACCAATATATTAATGTTAGATGTGTTCTCAAATTTAGGATCTTAGATGTTCTAAGCTTTTCCTCTTTCATTTCAGTTATTGCTGTCGACAGTGGAAAGAAAGCAATGGATTTTCTTGGCTTGAATGAAGGGAAGGCTGAATCTCCCAAAAGTGATGTAAGTCAACTTTCATGGTAATCTTTTATCCTACATTTCATAATTTACTTATTGTTCTACATACTTACCCAATTTCCATACAATGATCTCTATCAAAATATTGGATTGCTCAACATCTTTGGATGATTACACATAGTAGTCTGCCTAAAAGTATCATGGGCTTTGCCAGTATAATGGGCAACAAAATGTTTTTAGGGAAAAGCTAAAAACTTTAGCAGCAGAATAATTAAGAAAAAAATGAAATGACAGTTGTAGTTTGCAAGTGTTGTCCACTATCATGTTGAGACTTAAAATTTTGGGAACTCTTGCAACTTCTAATTTTAAAATGGAAAGGAAGTACATTCTAAAAATAAGGAAAAAGAAAAAACTTTGTAATAAAAGTCTGCTATCATAGACTTCATAAAAAGAAAAATGTATCAAGTGGGATCTTCTTGATGAATTTCTCTAATGAGATTATGCAAATGCTGAAGCTACATGTGCTAGTATATTAATGAAGAGCAGATGGTCTCATGCAGGTGGCGAAACTAATGTTTCAACAGGGCATGTTTTATATTTCATGAAATTTATGCAAGAAAATGTGAATGTTGGAACAAGCAGCCAAGAGGCAATTCAGTGTCTCATATGAGTATATTTTAGTTTTAACATAAGTTAGATTGCATGCAGGTATATTGTTATGACCTGATTGAAAAATAGAGATAGCTGAAAAAAGGAACTACTAACGTTACCAGAACTACATGGACTCATCAAGATGTGACAAAAGATAGCGAAAGATTGTTATTTATTGTGCATACAGTTAATTAAGGTGGGATATTGGAAAAAAGTAGGTCAGAGTTTGATTGTGTGTTTGACTGTACTTTTATAGTTTAGAGAGTTCTGCTGTAATTTGGCTTGAGGAGCATAATATGGTATTCCAGGGTGGACCAAAACTTTTGGGCCACCTGTCTTGACCTGAACCGGGCCTCCAGTGGCTTGGCAAAAGGAGATAAACATTTGGCTATGAGTGTAATGCATAGGAGTTTGTGGATTGTTATTCAACAGGAGTTAAGATTTGTGGACGGGAAGTGTTGATCCACCTGGTGTACCATGTCATGTACCACACAGGAAAGATGTTGAGTTCCAGATGTATCGCATATGAGGTTTATGAAATCTAAAGGTTACTTCTTGTATATTTGTGGATTTTTTTGGGGGTAGGGGAAATGGAGCCTCTTGCTCTCGTATATGCAAGCTCATAACATCATCTCTCATGCAATTTTGGAGAGCTGAGGGGGAAGTTTCCCCAACAAAAATAAAAATAAAAAAATAAAATAAAATAAGATCCTTGAATTCAGCTGCATGTTGAACAAGTCAAACTACAGGCTGATTTCCACCATGTAGGATATGGGATGCGTTGGATGGCTGGAGAGAGGTTCTAATTTGCCATATATCAAGAAGACATGAATGGTATGATGCTGTCAGAGTCCATTCTACTCAACAAGGAAATTACAGTAGATGAATCTCCTCTCCATATTGCAGATGCCTTTCAAACCCGTGTGACAATCATAATCCCTTTCCAAGCAACATGCAGCTCAGGTATAGGAACCAAGACCTTACTAAAATGAAAACCGGCCACCACTGTAACAGCTCCACCCATATTTCTAATCATATAAATTAGATCAATACATCCACATCTAATAATATGTCTGGAGTAACCAACAAGGGTAGTCTAAGAGTTAAGTCATCTATAATGGGGGATTTGGTGTAATTGAAGGAGGACATAAAACTCAGCAAGAGTTTGAGCTCATACCGTGAGGAATCTAATTACTAAGAGTTTAGTCATCTATAATGGGGGATTGTTGTGTAATTGGAGGACAAATTCAGCAAGAGTTTGAGTTCATACCATGAGGAATCACAGCTCTATTTGACCACCTAGCTTTAAATCTCTTTGTATCGCTTCTTGACAAAGAGCATCTTGAATTTTCATGACTTCTTATCCACTTGCAAATGAGAGCTATGGCAGGAAGTCAGCTGTATGGTTAGTATAGGTGGTGATAATAGCCAACGGATAGTCTGGCCGGTTAGGTGGGTATGCTGAAGGGTGGAAAATGCAAGAGTGCATAAAAACGTCATAAAGATGATAATTGAGGTGGAAATTTTTTTGTAGAGAGGTTGATGCTGTTGGCAGGTTTAGCAAGGTAAATGGAGAATGTGAGAGCAAAACAGGTAAGAACATGATAGAAGAGTGAGATATAGGGTTTGAAAGATGTCAAGAAAACAGATATGAAGACCTAAAATTGACTTGATCTTACTTCCTTATTCACCAAGGTTGTGTTCCAATGCTGGTTATGCAGTGGATGGCATAAAATTATCCAGCTAACCAGCCAAACACCACTCGAAAATGGTGAATAAATTATTTGGCCAACGAGTGAAAAAGGTAGCTAACTAGGTTAAAGTTATTTCAGGAAGGAAAGTGAAATAACTTTAACCACCAAAATATCTCTCCCCCTCTCTATTTTTTTGCTTTTCCACAACTTTATCCACTAATCATTGGAGCACCAACCAAACAGCAGATAAGTTTATTTGCTGGTTAGCTGCTTAGGAGGTGAATACCAATGGCTAAAGTTATTCTAGGGGTGGTTATCTTTTCGGCATCCAAATGCAGCCTTACTCTTTGGTTACGTGGCCTTCTAAAAGGCTATCGAAAGATGTGTCTCGAGCGAATATTTCATTTTCTGGTCAGGCTGAAATGTCAATGCCCTCAGTTGTTTCTTCTTTACTGCAGTAACAGTTTGTACCCAAAACTTGTATAAATTATGGTGATTCCAGTAAAATCAGCTGGTGCTTTGGTGACATCTTCAGTTTATCAGCACATTGCATTGTTCCTCAAGTTGTATTCAGCTAATTTCCATTGCCCATAACCCCACTGACCAATCTTCCCTTTTACAAAATACTCATCAATTTGGTTGGGAGGAAAATCATTCATCGGTTTGTCTGGCCACTCATTAGGAAGAATTCACAACCTAATCAATTATGTCATGTGATGCAGGACCAGAAGATTGATGTTATCCTTAGTGACTATTGTATGCCAGAAATTACCGGCTATGACCTTCTTAAGGCTGTAAAGGTATGTTGTTGTGGTCCCAATTATCTTTTATCACCTCCAGACTGTTCCATTCTACTATTACGAATACCATATGAGCAATATTAACAAATCTAATTAACTGGATTGACCTTGCTCGCCTACTTCATGTCATTTAATAACTTACTTTTTCCCTTGTGTATCAGGATAACATTTGCTCAAGATCCATGCCAGTAGTCATGATGTCATCTGAAAATGATTCCCAGAGAATTAGCAGGTCTTGTAGCTACTTCCATCATAATCTGCATATCCTTCTGATTATTCATTTTTTCCTTCTCAAAAAAAAGGGGGAAAAAAACTAAAGAAAAGAACTTGTGCAAGCCAACATTCACTTTACCTTGCACTATCATACATAGTATTTCCAGTGATTAGTGAAACTACAATAGAATAGAATTGATTAAGTACAGTGGGTTGTGCTTTGGAAAACCATTAGATCTTCAGAATCAAAGTCAGTCTTAACCCACATCAGAAACATTGTCCTCAACTGAAGCCTCTGACTTGTCATAACCTTTTTGCGAACAATGATCATAAGTCCTTAAAATGTTCTTACACCGAAAAAACAAAAAACAAAAAAACTTATGATTTGCTTCCCAGTACATCAACCTTTGCTGAACCACAGGTGTTTCCTTTTGCAGGTGTCTAGCTATTGGAGCTGAAGATTTCCTCTTAAAGCCTCTACAAGTGAAAGACATACAAAGGTTGAGAAACTCTGCTAGGCCAACAGCGCCAGCACCCAGCCAAGACCCCAAGAGAAAGCTGCCTGTTGATCTGATAGCACAGAGCAATGGTTCTGAGCGGCGCCCACACCTTGCTGGAGTTGCGGTAGCGTAATCGTTCACTTAATTCCACCTTGTTTTTATCATTAAGTCTACGTAGTGAGATTCCATGGAGGTCTGTGTTATCAGGATCTACTGGTGATAAGCAATATCTTATTTTTATTTTCTTATTCTTTCCCGCATGCTTACAGGCATTTTTGCTGGAATTATGAGAATGGGAGCCATGGATTTATGTTCTTTGCATGATTGAGACCTCTTCGGCAGGTTTTATGCATCTATTTTGGGATATATGAGGGAACAGGATAACTAGCTGCAGATAACAAGCTATGATATCTTTTCACTTGATAAGATTATTGCAGCAGGTGAGAGGGGCTAGGTGGAGTGAAGATGAGGCTTTGCTAACCACTAGGGTCTGATTTGGAGGGCTCTGAGATTGGAAATTGAAAGGAACTACAAGTAGACCGGCAAGCTTGCATGAAGGGTGATACTGTGATGGAAGCCTTTGTGTTTGTTGGTTGGGTTGAGCAAGGTATTGGTTAGATAATTTGCTTTTAAAATTACCACCGCCATCATCATTTTCAGCACCGCCATCACCATCATTGACATTACTGTCTCTACCACCGCCGCTGCTCTTTTTTTAAGGCTCTTAAGCTTTTCTAACACTTGAAGTAAGCATTTGATAAAACTGATTATAGGGGTAAAAGATGGCATGGCCTAGGTTAAAATGTGTCTGAATAAGACAACATAGAGCAATGGTGTCCAGCTTCATAGAATAGTTTTGGGAGGACACGTGCAATTACAATCATGTAGCAAATTTGCCTAATCAAGTTGAAGCTATTCAACCTAACAAGCTAAGCGCCATATGTTTCCTTCCTGGATGAACAAAAGTACTGGAAAATGGCAACTTCAAACAAATTTGTCTGAATTTAACTTTAACCATGACTCTGCTAATGACATCAACATGTTTAACTTGCAGTCACTGATAAAATTTTTTGAAGAAATAATTATCAGAAAATCTCCAGCATTAGAGAGGCGGCTGCAACATCATATTCTGCCTGTCATGAATAATTTAAGAAATGCTCTTTTTAGGTAAGAAATTTCATAAAATGTTTTCAATTTCAAGAGATTATCATTTTAGTACTTGGCATGATCCACCATCATCCAGGCAAACAAGAGCTTCCTCACAAGAGCAGAAATGACAACAATGTCACATGCCTTATAGAACAAATCGCTGGATGAATCAAGTTTTTCAATCAGCTCAACTTATCACAGCTAACTGATCAATTTTTACCAAGCTATTTAAATTCACAGATTAAACCAAAATGCTACCATCCATTATTCCGCATCTTAATTAACAGAAAGCTCAAAATTACTTTCGGCGAGTGTTTTTATCATATAAAAATAAGAAATTATGCACAAGAAACTACACAATTGCAGGGAAGAATATAATTAATATTATAAGTTAAGTTTATAAGCACCTTCTGTACAAATGATTCCAGTATTTGCCCTGAAGGATACCACATGCAACCTTCTTCAAGAGCCATCTTGCTTCGGCTTCCGGCTCATTTCTGAATACTGCCCCCCCATCAGCTGCAAAATCTCCTGCCACAGATTAGTTGAAGAATCTGCTAGGGCACTACTAATCAACTGTAAGCTGCATGCAGCAACGACCCAATAATCCGATTCAATCTCCTCTTGCAGTTGATCAAACTGCCACCCAGCATATCCAACAAAGAATCTGAAATCCTGGGGCCTAAGCACCCCTTTCTTGACAAGTCCCGCAGCTTCATCTAAGCTGTTCCGGGCGCCAAAATAAATGCCTGGAACCACCTGTTCGAAGCCTGGAACTGATGAATTACCACTGGCCTTCAGTACAAACATGCTAGCATCAAGGGGGCCCCCAAAGTGAAGTGAGCAATCTGCAAAGGTGGTTGCGAGGTCAGGATTGGATGGCTTCATATGCTTGATCTTCTTGTTGAGAGGGCGGTTGAGAATGACTCCAAATGGGCCCTCTCTTGGGTCTCTGGTTCCTAATCTGAGGAGGAGAACAACAGTTCTATCAAAACTGCTTACCCCATCAAGCTTCTCAGTTGCAACTAACAAGCACCCTGTTTCTGGCACGGAGAGCGGGTGGGCCCATGTTAGACCAAGCCGCTGGGATGGCACATCTGAGGCTGTGTCCTCTATAGGAGCATCAGGATCTACCAACTGCACCAGAGTAAGCAAATTAAAGGGTTGGCCTTTTTATTGGACACTGTCACTATGTGTAAATACATTTTGTACAGGGAAAAATACATTTTGAACCCTCAAGGTATTTTGAAGCTTCAAGATTATTCAAGGCCATGACTTCCCCATGGACTTCAAGATACAAGGATGGACAAGATTATTCTGAAGCTAACTAAATGATCAAATAAACACACTTGCTGCAATGTGTATGTATTCAAGTCCCCTCAGTGGACTTCAAGCTATTCAAGTCAATACTACTGACCACCAATGTTGCCAGAGTGGACTTCAAGATATAATGGTGGAGAAGATTATTTTGAAGCTAATTACATAATCAAATAAATATACTCATTGATTCTGATTCTAGTGTAGACTACAACATTAAAAGTTTAAATGAGTTAAATTTGACCATGACAAAATCACCATAGCAATAATTAATAACTAAGCAAGAAATGAACAAGAAGCATCATGAAATTTGACAAGCAGCATGAGTGGCATCGAATATCCAGAAGCAAAAAATGGCTTCTTATCATTATATGAAATGCCAAACTTAGCCTCTTATCATTATATGAAATGCCAAACTTAGCCTCGCCGTTATATATAAAAGATTCTCTAATGGAATGATATGCTTCTCTATTTCGACTAGTCAACTCACCTGCTCATCATGCACAAGTTTGGCTCTGAAATCTCGCCAATCAGACAATGTATGATGGGACTTGCGGGAGGACTCACTGGATTTTGATTTGTCGTGTAATGGACGAGTTCCTTCAGAGCCATCTCCCTCAGGAATTGATGGATCATTATTTCCTGCTAACCAAAAACAAGTACAATTACCAGTACTTAATCAATTCAAGAGTACATAGCATTGAACATAGAGCATATTCAGGTGCAAGAATTCACTAGAAGATTCAATTCCATTAAACTAAACAGTAGTTAGAAATTAAAAAAGTGCAATTCTGGATGCTAGGTCATTTCTGATGTTTGATGATTTATAAAAGAAATGAGATTTGAAATGTTGGTGAACTAACAAGTAAATGGCTAACCGTTGGAAATGTGAACAGCTAGATGACCGCATCTCACAGTGTTTCCTGAAATACTCATGATCTAGAGGAAATAGAGGCGGTCATCTTCTTACCTTGGAGTCTCACCATAAGTAGATAGAAATCTCAAGTTCCATCTTGTTCTGGCTCAGATTTGTCCCTCTGTTATATGTGCATATATAAATTTTTAAACAAAACTTAGCGAAAATGAAATTAAGAAGTTAAAATTCCAAAGATTTCATTTCAGCATAAAACATAAGACCTTATCAACCTTAACTACCTACATTTAAAATCCTTATAAGAGCAGGATATGTCTCCGGCAAAACCAGTTCCAACTGGTTCATCTTTAAGCCCCATACTAATTTCTCTGTGTCGTTTATAAACCCATAACCTGATAACCATCCAGCAAACTCCAAACCTCCAGTTTTCATGATCTAAATCCTATTAGCTCTCATTCAAAAAATGAAATTAGTTTTTTCATCCCTTGTTAATCATCGCCATTACATAAGATGCCCCTTGATATGGATTCCACATCAGCAAGAAATTATAGTTTAACAGATGATTGCTGTTGCATGTGCTGACTGTGCTTGAAGGCACTTTCATTGCATCCCTAGGAATCCTTGAAAGATTGATCAGCAACACTAATTAACTTTCTTAGTTCAAGATTTGCACTATTTATTTGGAGCTCAATCCATAGTTTTAATAGGTTAGCTTGCTAGATTCAAATTCTGAGTATTTGTTGCAGATGGGTTAGGTGGTCATTTTCCTTGTATGAGGCTCAGGAAACTTTGATGTTTATATTTTCCTGCATCTTACCTATTTATCGCATTGTCCTTGAAATGCATTGCAGTGCATCACTAACGAGTGCATTTAGGTCATTCTTTGAGGTTTATCCTGTGTCACTTCGTATAGGAGATTATGTTATGCACAAAGTAACCAAGCAATGAGAATAATAACAACATAATTGACTGTTGGTTTGCAATCAAGTTGATGCAACTCTGGGTGAGCTTAATCACTATACCTCAAGGCAGATTTATAACAAATGGATTATCAGAATTACAACCATGGAGATTTGTATGTACATGGTACATAAAGCACTACGCACCAACACCAAAAATAAACCATGGGAAGAAGGCAGCAGCATCTACAGCCTCAAACACACTCTGAGTCATAACTGAACAAAGAGAGCATTTAGTACCCAATTGAAACACAAGGGGTGCCTCTAGATATTCAAACAAAATCATTATTCCTATGGCGTTGCATGCTTTTTTTTCAAACTACAGGTCCTTATGCATATCTAGGTCTTTGATTATACAATAACCTATAAAGTATCATAGAAGTCCCAACATCATGAATTGAATTGTCTACGAGTAAAAGTTTTCTGAATTTAAATTTTTCTGTGTCATCTCACACCTCTCCCATTTCTGGACCTTCCCTTTTTAACAACAAGGCACTTTCTAGTATAGCCTTATATTTCAATTTCAAGAAAGGGACAAAATCATGATTTTGAAATTTGAAACACCCAAACGTAACTTAGATTTGACCGAAGAGGCGAAGGAGGCCCCACAGAAATTCGCCTATGAACAGGATCCTGTAGAGTATAAATATCATGAAAAATCAGATAATTGAGAAAGAATCTTCATGAGCTCGTGAAGTCAGCATGACACAACTGCCCAACATCTGCAATTCACTTCCAGGAGAGGTCCAGGAGTTCTCGTTGTTCAAAGACAAAAGGCATGTTCCCAGTTTAAACTTGCAACTATTTTGCCGAGTTTTCCAGCAGACAGTATGGAAGATACCAATCAAAAAGAAAATGGAGAAACTTTTGACAGAGGGTACATGCAAGAGAGCCTTGGACCCAGTTTTTGTGCTAACTGCAAAAAAAGGAAATGCTCCCTGATCCTCCAATAAACACAGACACATACATACCTACATACATATATATACATATTAAAAAGGTCTTTCTCCTCATTACATGTGAAGGTTGGAGGAGGACTTGAAGCATGTAAAGGGAGTTCTATATCCATTGTTCCGCTCATGAGAGATCGGGATAAATTAATGTAGCAACAGTTCTGCGACGATTAACAGAAGAAGAAAAAGGCAAAAAGAGGATGGAATAAGAAGAAACAAACAACATGAAGGGCCACGTTTCCTAATTTGCATAGCTAGACATTTGGCGATCTATGGTCGGACTTGAAATCTTATTTTGACAAGGTAGTTTTGGTCAAAGATGGTGAAGAGAAGTGTGATGCTGTATTGGCATTAAAAAAGGTCATTAAAAAAAAAAAAAAGATAATGTTGATGGTTCCAAATAGTAAAAAAAAAAAAAAATCTAGTTGACGTTTTCCTTGCGAATTTAAGAACCCAACATGCTAAAAGAGTCTTGAAGAGGAGACAGACATATTTTCAAATAAAAGAGCCTTGCTGCTCCTTTTCTTCTGTTTATTCTCATTTTCTTGAACAGTCTTCCTTTTAGGCTTCCTTTGGGTTAACAGATGATTGTTAGCCACCTTTGTCCCTTCTTTAGTTTTATTGTAACAAGTTCTAACAAAAAAAGGCCTTCAAAGGGATTTAGCAGTCATCCACTATTAGATTATCAATAGGAGGATTTGACCACCTGAAGAACGTAAATCTAATTCCTCCTTATTCAGTTGTTTATATAGCTATTCAGGAATCATATACTAGCAATAATTTGTATATATGAGACTCCTTAGTTCCTACAAGAGAGTTGCCAAACATTTCTATAAATGGGGATGTTGTTTAAAGATTTTAATAACTGCTGAAGCTTATCCCCTACTAAGGCATGGACTTAAAGTGAGACTAAGCCCTAAGAGAAATTCACAGATCCAGAGTGAATCTTGGTACTTTCTTTTTTATCCTCTTACACTCTTTTCTTTATTTAATGCTGTCTGCTTTCATATCTTTATTCTTTTGGCAATCTTGAACCTACCAGCTAAGCTCCAGAATCCCACCAACCACTCTTTCAGATCTTGTAAGCAGCCATCTTTACAACCATTTAAACCCAGTCAACAACTAAAACCGAGCTTGGAACCACAAAGACTGAATGCCATTGAGAACAGATCAAATCTGAACAGTCTTATCGGCTGTTAAAGTGGCATGATGCTGTGCTCCTAACAATCCCAATGAATGCTAAAACAGCCTTGATGTGCCTTCTTCAGGCCTTACACCATCAATTATGAAATATTCTCATGAATGCCTGTAGTCTCTCTCTTTTCAAACCAAACTAGTCCTCTCTTGCTGCTTAATCATTCCCTCTTTGAATGCAAACCTGAAAACCTGCTTTCTTTCCTTTATAAACAGAAAAAAAAGGATGAAAAGAAGTCATCTTTTATGATGCAAAAGGCAGAAAGAAATAAAATGCAAAATTAATTGGTCAACAAAACTCAACTTTGATCACTATCTACATAAGGGATGAGAAAGGTTCATAGCTATGAGCGAATTAGGCCCAAAAGTGTCTAGCATCGGACAACTTAGAGCATGGCCTGCAATAGCGCAGTAGGGCCTAAAAGGTGGGAGAAATTGGAGAGCAAGTAATTTGATTCCTTGCTGATCTATAGCAGAAAGGCAGAAGTTGAATAGTTTAGTGGGTTGAAGGAAACAACGAAGATTTCTAGGTCCTTTCTAGGATTTAGAGATAGTATTTGGTGCTAGGAAAAGCTTTATTAGGGTTCTAAAACTAAAGAAGTTCTAATGTTGACTTAAAATTTAATTTAGGCAATAGTACATGTACTCACACATTTAAAGAGAAGATAAGATGGGGAAATATGAGAGGAAGTAAAAGAGTTGAGAGATAAGAGAGATAGGGTGGACAAGAGTAGAGATACAAAGCCACTTGAGAAAAAAAGAAGAATAAAAGGGAGACGAGAGAGGGATAGGAGGTGAGAGAGAGAGAGAGAGAGAGGAAGAGAGAGAGAGGCACACAAGAGGAAAGAAATCATTTGCCGACTTCAACCGAAATTTTTCAAAAAAAAAAAAGGTGAATTGGGCAACACAGTTGCCGACTTCGCTCGTTAAAAACCAAAAAAAATTGAAACAGAGACGACCCCTATTTCGAATTGGAGTTCAAAGGTCCTCCTCCGGCCTCAGCCGCCCTCCGCTCCCTTGACGCTGGCTCGCCGGTTGTCGGAGAGCTCGCGATAGCGGCGCCATCCATCTGAAGGCCTCCGATGATCCAATGAGGTCTCCCCCGCTTTTCTTCCCTCCCTCCACCCTTAGCAAGCTCAGAAAGAGCTCCGACAGCCACCTAAGGCCCCCTCTCCCTCTCCTTCTCTCCCCCCTCTCTCTTCCTCTCTTTCTTCTCCCTCCCTTCGAGATGGCTGCTGTGCCGTTTTTCATGCCAAAACTAGATCCATATCCCCATCGATATGGTTCGACATGGCCTGCGTCGTCCGATTTGGGATAGTTCAGCGGACGGTGTTTGGAACATTAAACAAAAAATGGGCAAATTCATTTATTTAGAAACATCAAGCATGGATAGTTTAACATGGACTAACCTAGATTATAGGTTAATCACGGCATTTTAGTCAATCCTGCTTAGTCTTTGATGCTCAAGATACCAATCCTATATTTGTTAAAATTAATATGAAAGAGAACGGAAAGAGAACAGAAATAAATAACTTATTCCATTTCATGTTAATCAATGCTTTTACGTGGAGCTGGTTTCAAATCTAGTTCTCAATTTTCGCATTCTAACTTACATCACATGATGTGTTATTGACCATTTCAGCAAATAAAAGAAAAACAAATATCAAAGTGTATCCAAAAATATACAATTTGTAGGTTTACATCCACAACTTGTGAAAGCCATATTGATAGATATGGAATACACTTTCAAAAATTTTCACTAGATTTTACACATAATTAGGATATTTAACAATAAGGGCATGCAAGAAACCTTTGATAAGTGAATAGACAAAATAAAATGATATCAAACATGGTGGACTCTGAAGTATTTCAAGGAAAAGAAAAATATAGAGAAATTCACCAAATCTTGAATGTAGCTGAGATAAGTAATAACAAACTACAAGTCAAAATGGTTTTAGATTGATATTAATCAGAGCACTTGTTTAACATGGCACACCAATTCCAATGAAAAAAATGAACAAAACAAGTTATTATAAAATCCTGAAAACCTATAATTCAAATCCAAAAGAAGTCAATCTCTTAAAAAATTGTAAGAAATTCATAAGGCAAAACTACCTGACAGACACAAAGGATCGAGATGTTATTTTCTTTTAAACACAATAAGAATAATCACGATCCTAATTTTATGAGAACCCCAACAAGAAACATAAGTCAAAATATCTTTGAGACTGCAACATAACATTCTACTTAAGAGAAAAAATGATCAGTATTCATCTGTATGACTAGTCCCATCATAGAATTTTTGACCTGACTTACCAAAATCAAGAGCATGTGCAAGGTCTGGCAGGTGCAAGAGCTAGGAAGCAGAGACTTCCCATGATTTTGAGTAAGGAAGAACCTAGGAAGTTGATGCAGGCATGAGATTTCAAATAGTTTTCAAGCAAGGTATGACACTAGCAAGAAGAATCTCGCAAAAAAGAATTCAATTAACCATAGTTAGCCTCATGACAAATTTAACTAAACTTATGAAAGAAATACGGGTCTTGAATTAAGCTTTTAATCAACTGCTTAAATGCCCAAAATGGATGTGTGCCCACAAGTTGTGCCTCTCCATAGATGTTGACTCAATCACCCTCAATAACATATCTAGCACCTCCAAAAGGCCTTAAACCAAAAAGAAGTTATAGTCACAAGCTTTTATGAGCAACTGTAACTAACAATGATTAAGGTATCTAATTTTTTGCCCTGGCCTTCATACTGGGGGGAATATTATCATCTTGGGTTGCTCGCTCTCCAAAACTTGCAAGCTTGTCTCTCAGAATAAAATCACTAAATTACTGTCTTCAGTTTTCACCACAATCATTTTGCAGCTAAGGGTTCAAAAAATCAATATAAGTCGCTTGGTAATTGAGCCTTATTGAGCTAGACAGCTCAACGCCAAACCACTGCAGCACCGTGCCGAAGTAGTTTGTCCAGGTTGGCCCCAAGCCACATATTGCATCCAACTTCACTGCCTGAAGATCAATTTGGCATAACGTGTCTCTTTTTCTGCAAACCATCACTTTGTTTCCGAGCAATATCTAAATCAACAAGCTGTCTATTGCATGTTACTGAAATCAACAGAGAGACCTCCTCCAGTACCTTTTGGAGTCAATCCAGTTTTCAATCAAATCTTCACTTATTTATTCAAACCTGACATCTAATTTCATATTCAGAGGGAATATATATATATATATATATAATAGGTTGAACCAGGCAAATGCATGCTTGGATCTAGTCTAACAAGGATGCTCAAGGTAATGTAGCGAGGACCATTGAGGAGAATATTCACAATCTTGTAGGCGTCATTAGTAAAGATATAACTGTTAAAAGACCAGACAAGTTTCACGGTAATTCTATTATCAACCATTGCTGCAGTGAATAGAAGTGCTTTCACATGATTAGAAACGGGCAAGATCTGACCATATTATTAAACTAGGAGAAACTATGCTACTCTGATCCCTTGGAAAAGCCGAACCATTTGTCTAACAATGTTAGCAGAAAGCAACACAAGTTGTGAATTCATCTCTATAATGGCAAAAGAAAAGAAACCTATATTCCCAATATTCAGTTTTTCCTTTTTTTTTTTAAAAAAAAAAAACTTTTGTTTTCCGTTTGGACTTCCAAGAAACCGATGAACCTAATCTAAACACCGAAACACGAAAAAGAAATTTAAAAGCATGCTTTTTTTTTCTACATGCATCCTGATCAAACACATCCATCACCTTTCCCATCAGATCGCACCCAAACAGCACCACCCATCTCAAAAAATCCTATAAAAACCAGCACGAAATTCGAGGAGCAGATCACCAAAGAAAACAAAAGAGAAGACCTTTACCAGAAGAAGGGGAGTTATCATGGCTCTTCTTCTTGCCCGTAGCCCTAACCACAAGAGATCGGTACCTAAAGGAAGAAGTCCTCCCCGCCCTCCTCGACGAAACCCTAATCCCGAGACCTCCACCGAAGCCGAGGACCTCCTCCTCGCCGCCAAGGACCCCCCATCCGGCGCTCCGCCTCACGGTCAGCAGCCCCTTGTCCAGCCTCTTCGTCGCCGCCCCCCAGACCGGACCTCCACTCTTGGGATTGAGAGCCAAGACGTCCATGGCCGAGCTATTGATCTCGGAATTCTCCTCTTTTCTAGGGTTTTATTCTCGAATTTTGGGTTGGAGTAGGGAAATTTGGGAGAAAGAATCGTTTCCGATGGGGAGCGAGAAAGAGGCCAGGGATTGGGAAGCTACAAGAGCGAGTTACCGGAGTGGGGAGGAAACCTTGGGGTGTTACTCACCATCCGGTGAGGGTAAGCGACCTTTTAACTTTTTTTAATTAAGCGGGGCTCGGCTGGATGACCGGACCTCCACTCTTGGGATTGAGAGCCAAGACGTCCATGGCCGAGCTATTGATCTCGGAATTCTCCTCTTTTCTAGGGTTTTATTCTCGAATTTTGGGTTGGAGTAGGGAAATTTGGGAGAAAGAATCGTTTCCGATGGGGAGCGAGAAAGAAGCCAGGGATTGGGAAGCTACAAAAGCGAGTGACCGGAGTGGGGAGGAAACCTTAGGGTGTTACTCACTATCCGGTGAGGGTAAACGACCTTTTAACTTTTTTTTTTTAATTAAGCGGGGCTCGGCTGGGTGTGTCATCCAGCTAGGAGTCCAGCAGGAGGACGGCCGTTGTAACGGTTTCTAAAGTCCATCTAATAAGTTTTCTCCAATAACTGGTGCGAATCAAACCAATTCTCAAAAATTGAATAGATTTTCTCGTGCGTTGTATGCTATTAAAAAAATTGTGTGATTAAACGAATGGAGGGTGTTCGGATCCAATTGAGTTTGTGGTGTAGAGTATTAATCCTTGTATAATGCCTTGCCTTGGAGTTTATCATTTTTTATGCAAGGATTAGTTTGTCTCCTTTAATTGGGATGCATGGAATTATGGGATAATTTAATAGTTCATAAAAATTATTTATCTAAAATATAATTATAAAAAAAATAATTTTTATTATATTTAACTAATAAAAATATTATTTTAAAAAATAATATTAAAAAAATTACTATATTTAGTTGGAGGTGATCGTATATAGAAATATGATAAAATTTATAAATATATTTTTCAATATAAAATAATTTTAAAAAAATTATACAGATATCTCCTTAAGTTTATTTCAATTTCATTTATATCTCTTTAAATTTAAATCGTCTCAATTAGACCTTCCAAATTATCGAAGTGTATCGATGTGCTCCTTCCGTTCATCTTCGTTAACCAAATGCTATCACATGACCGTCACATGATATTCTATTTTTTTAAAATAATAAAAATATTCTTGATTTCAATTCTCAGTCGAGCATTAGCCAAAGCGTCAAAAGGTAAAATCACATGCCTCACGTGAGCCATTATTTTGGATGCCCTAAATATAGAGAGGAGGAAAACAAGCGAGTCTATGGTCCTTGCTGAGAGAGATCTTCGATCAAGCTAGCCGTGGTAGAGAAGGAGTCGCCATGTACGCCGCAGGTGGAGAAGAAAAAATTCATGAAAGAAAAAGAAGGTTACCGATAGAGAAAAAAGCAATGAAGGGTTTCCAATCGAGCTCTTCCAGTTACACCTCCTCTCAAAGTATTGATTTTTGTCATTGTGGAACCAGATTGCTACTGAGAACCTTTGGGACCACCGCAAATCCTGGTCGGCATTTCTTTAGATGCAGAATGTATGAGGTACAGCAATCATTTTTGTCATTTTCTATCACAATGTCCAATCTTTATGTTTAACTTCGAATTGTTTGTCAAGTAAATGGGGGCTCTGGGTTCTTCCATTAGCATAATCTCCCTTCAAATGCTCGGGACAATGGATATTATTAACAAGCTTTTGCAACGAAACAAAAAGCTTGATGACCAAATACTAAGCTACAAAAGAAGGACCACCTACGCTGTTTGGTGTATGCTAGCATGCTGGATTGTTATGCTTTTTTATATAATCGATTTTCTATTTTAAATATACTGATTGTTCTCGATTGAATGTCTCAATTTTGTTTTAAAAGTCTTGTACTTTGTTTTTGGGACATTTTGAGTAGGTTGTTGTATTTTGTAATTCTTTATGAAATGAAAAAAAATTTCTCTAGTTGTTAGCAATGATGGTTGTTATAAGTGCTACATTGTTAATGGTACAGTATACTTATAAGTTTCGATGAACACCCCTGATATTTTATTGCTATTACGCTTACACCCCCTATACTATCAAAGCGTTGAATATACATCCCTTGCTTTCAAAAAAAAATGAACAAAGATATATTATCTTATACAGTTTCAGAATACCTATAAGAATTTTTTTTGTCACACGCATCAAAATATCACAACTTTTAATAAAATTTTACAAAAAATATAAAAAATTTGACTGACAAATCACAATGTATCAGTGCATAGACAGAACAATCCAAATACACCCAAGTGGATTCAAAAATACATACAAAATACAATGAAGTCCCAAATATATCTAAAATGGCCTTGATACAACCAAAATGTCCTTGATACATCTAAAATGGCCATGATACATATCATGGTTGAGATGAATGGGGTGCTACTGTCTGAGACAAATAACCTACTGCTGACTGGAAGGGAGCTGGTTGGGAGAAAGAATGAGAAGGTTGACATGTAGTAGCTTCTGGCTGGGAGGACAGATGCTGGGAGGGAGCTGGCTAGGAGGAAGTCGCTCCTAGCTGTAAGGACAGAGGTTGGGAGGAAACTGGTTGGGAGAATGTACCCACTGAAGTTGCTGTCTTCTTTCTTCTCCCACTATCTTTGGTCTATAAAAAAATACAAAATGATAAGTAAATATTTATTAATTTTAATATTAAATATAAATGTACCAGTGATCTCTCTCTTTTCCTACTAATTTGACTCTCAGTTTGACTAAATGCAGTGGTATCTTGGTTTTTCTTTGCCTTGTCCTTCCTAGAACCTTTGCAAGCCCTGGAGTTATGGACCCATTGTTGACAATTCTTGCACCTTAAGGATGTACCCTTCCTATATCTATTAGAAATTTAGAATCTTTGGGCTTATCATTTTCTTTTCTTCATGCCTTCTTGGGTCTACCTGGAGGAGCCCTTAGGGAAGGGGGGATATAATGAAATATTCTGTCCTTGGCCAAGATTTTATGCTTGGTACCGGCTCAATAATATGTTCATAGGCCAATGCCTATGTTGCTTTAGTGTACCATGTACTAACAAAATATTCTGCTTCCTTCCTAATATACATAATAGCTATTACAGCATGGCAGCATGGGATGCCAGTTAAATCTTATACCCTACATCCACATATACTCTCCTCTAAATCAACAACAAATCTATCATTGTGATGCTTAATTTCAATTTTGTAGCCTCCTCCCCATATGCAGTGGCAGTCCATGGCCTCTAACTTTGCTTTTTCCAATTTCTTTTGAATCTTAGGACATAGGGATCTTATAATTTTCTGCAAGCATTCTCTTTTGGATTGAAATCATTGTATCAATAGCCTCCAAATAGTCTCCAACAAGATGATGATAGGTTTGTCTCGAGCATCAATAATATACTTGTTGAATGACTCGCATATGTTGTTCAAAAGCATGCTAGACTTCCTTCTATCGCTGAAAGCATGCCTCGCCCATAGCTCTGGTGGATGTTGTCGAAGCCACTGCCATGTTGTCTCATCGAACTATCGTAGCTCCTCCATGGCAGCCTCAAAGTCTGAAAGTGTGTTTGCTCTAGTACACTTTCAAAGGACATCTCTATAGTTCTTACTCTTAAATCCAGCAGTTTTAAAATTGACGTGCAAGTGTCACACGCAAAATCTATGATCAGCAGTAGGAATAACACTCTTGAAGGTCTCCACAGGACCCAATAAAAGAATTGAAAAAAATAAATTACGTATAAAATCAAGTGTATTAAGAGAATTGAACAAGTTTTTTAATAAGATAAATAAACCTTCTGTCTGTCAGACATAAAGATCCATCCATGCTCTTCTAATGGACTAATATCCTATAGTAAGTTAAAAACCAACTCCATTCTTTCATCTCGGTCTCTACAACAGCCCATGCAACAGAAAAAATATTTTCATTTCTATCCTTCCCCACTGCAGCTAGGAGCTGTCCTCCAAAAGAGCCCTTCAAGTGGCAACTGTCCAAACCAATGATAGATCTGCAACCTTTGATAAAGCCCTGCTTGTATGCTGCAAGACAACAGTATAACCTTCTAAAAATGGGCTGGCTACTCTCATCGACCTACTAACATCCAACAACATCATGCTCTCAGGATTAGTTTGTCGGATTATCTGACAGTATTTCCACAAATGGGCATACTGCTCCCTGTGGCTGTCCTAAATAATCTCCAATGCTCTACTTTTGGCCCTATAACACTGTGCTATGAAAATAGAAATCTTTATATCTCTCCTAACTTGCTCTCGAGAGCCCTTGACACTCCATTTTGTGTCACTTCTAATCTCATCAAAATACTTCTCTGTTAGAAAGGTGGATGTGACATTGTGATTTTCAAATTGCCATCTACAGTTATATACAGGTTGGAATATCTTTATTTGATAGGTAAGCTCGCTCTGTACAGAAAAAGTATGAATCTTCCACCTACATACGAGCTTGCATACAGCAGTTATCCGATAGGCCTCATTCTTCTTGAACACATGATCAAAATCCTCCTATATGCTATAAAGCCACAGCACTTTCTTAAACTGTGTGACATTCTTAAAAGTCATTCTAACTGAAAGTTTTATATTTCTCTTAACATTTGTGGGTTCATTGAATTCAGGATATTCAGAACCTCGAATACCAGCATCTGAATCACTATCATTGCTCAAGCTACAGAGATGGGAGCTGCTACTACTATTTGATTTCCTACCAGTAGGCTGCTCCTCTCCAAAAAAATCAACTCCCTCATGAGGTAGAGAATGATGTGCCCAAGATCTCAACTCCTCCTCAAGTACATCTCTATTTACATAATCATCGAAAAGATCATCGTCATCCGAATCACTTAGCTGACTAAGTGATTCATCACTGCTGCTTTTACAGGCAACCGTAGGATTTGAAGTGACAGCTTCAATCCCTTTCAATTTCTTATCAAGTTTAAACCTAAAGCCACTTACCTTTTTCATTACCAATCTCTTTACCCAAGTTCTTGGTGTTGATGCATTGTATCTTTTTAGTGGGCATCTGCTCTCCTATGACTGCCATACACACCAACAAGCTTTGTTTGTCTGTTTCAGATAAAGGAACATCACCAGCATTTGCTTGGTGCTCAACATATACCTCAACCATATCAGCACCTCGCATTGAACCTAACATCTCCAATATGTCGGCATGACATCTTAATTTCCTCAAGCCATTTTGTAATGTCTGTCATGGCATTAGGTAATAAAAATGGTTACAATTTGTGTATCCTAACTAGCTCATCATGTTCTCTATCTCTGTGATACTAAATCTGTCTTTATCACAATTATCAAAGTATCGACTACTATCCTGACTGTAATGGTAGGTTAGATGGTATTTAAAAGATCTACTATAATGAATTTGTACAGTAAATAAGTTAGAGTCTATCTCTGCACAATGAATAAGAGACATAGAATACTAAAAATATGTTATGAGGGTCATAATTAGTTTCATTGGCTGATTACATTTGTCAATTAAATAAGTCAAAGTCCATGAGAGGTATGCCAGAAGAGAATCTGATCTTTTTCTTAATAATTGGGTTAATCTGATATAACAATTATATGGACATGTACAAAAGATAAAGGACACTAAAAAATACTAAGTTAATCAGAGTCTATCCCTACACAATGAACAAGAGATATAGGACACTAAAAATTACTGCTTGGCTAAACTGAAACATTTCTAAAAAGAGAATGATATTTGACTGTAGAAGGCTTCCTGTGGATCCTATCTGTCATGCTCACGTATATCAAAAATAGGACCACAAAATATATGAGGACAAAGGGACCACAAAAATCAAAGAAAAAAATCCTAAAAGTATCGGTTTACAACCATAAAATCCTAAAACTATCGGTTGGCCACTAAAGAGACATACATCAATAGAATAATCACCATAATCAAAATTTTATATGAAAAATATATTGTTAAAAGATGTATTATCGGCAAAAGAAGATATAAGGCTCATCCACAGATAAAAATAAGGTATTCAAGAGGCTATCACGCTCGTGCACAAGGGAGGAGACACTGCTCAGCCAAAATGGAGAGTGGGATGGAGGTCATCATCGAAATCTTGTCGAAGAACAATCGTCGAAAGCAACGGATGCAAAATGACGGATGTTGAAAAAGGGAGGGTCAGCATTGTAATAGATTTTGAAAGGAGGGATGGGCATTTTCATCTTTTCGAAGGATAATATAATGATGTTATCACTTAAATGGACGGAAGGGGCACATTAATACACTTCGATAATTTGAAAGGTTTAATTGAGATATTTTAAATTTGAAGGGGTGTAAGTAAAATTGAGATAAACTTAAAGAGGTGTCTGTATAATTTTTTAATACTAGGATAGCATTATCATTTTCAATTAATTTTTATATAATGAATATAATCACATAACTCTTTGCATAATGCTATCTTCATCTTAATTTTTTTACAAAAGCTCTTTATTGAATAAATTTGGATAGACATTAAAACAAATTTAATAATTACATATGTAGCTTTATTGAAGATATTTCTGTCAGGTATAGATTATCATCATTTAGAAATTTTCTAAATACCAACCTCTCATAGTATTTGTTTTACATTCTCTCTTAAACATAGGGCCCATCAATTTTTTTATCATTTTTTTATTTCATTTTTTATACTAAATATTATAATTTGATATGGGATTCATTTTTTCATACCAAATTATCCCCAACCAAAACAAACTTTCAGAGCATCTTCTTTTTTTCCAATGATAGAAAGCATTTTCATTTACAGTGTAAAATGCTTGTTCTTAATAGTTATATTATATTATTTGATCACATTTATCAACTTTAAAAAGTGATTATTTTAGGTATCAAAAATTTTTAAAGTATATTAAAATATAATGTTTTGTCGTTTTTGAAGAAGGATGTGGCAATAGAATTATAGTCAATGCCATTATAATGCATTCAACAAGACTATACTCTATTGCTTGCAATTGCATGTGTACAATGAACGATAACATATATCATCTCAAGAATTTAAGGATTGAAAGACTTCACCTTTATTTTGTTTTTGATCAAAGCTTGGGAGAAGAAGATTCATATTATGCTCTCAAGTTAGTGAGGTCATCCTTAACTTCGGGCAATGTTTGTAAAATTGGACTAAACTGACCGATTTGACTGATTGAATTGGAAACCGGTTATCTATCCAAAATAATATGAAAATACTTTAAAAATAATCAAAACTTGGTCAAATAGGATGAATCGGATGAACCAATCAGATCGACTGAATTTGATCCGATTCTCATGGGTTTAATTTTTTTTTTTTGAGCTCATGGCATGTGTTCATCTTGGAGGGCCTTTTCAAGCATTCTAATTTCACCCATGAGTCTTGCATGCCTCATCTATCTCCTTAACCCTAATGCTAATTTCACCACTCCCATCCTCGTCCTAAATCTCTCCCTCTCTCCTTCATCACTGGAATCTAGTGCCTCCCAACTTTGCCCTCGAGAGTTTCTCCAAACCTTAGCTTCTCTCACACCTAGTCTCTAGGGTTTTGTGGTGCTCAAGGCCTTTGGTGGTGGGGAAGATGGAGCTGTCATCATCATCGTTATCTATGTCATTGCTAGAGTTGATGCAAAAGAAGCTCTTTGATGAGATAGGAGGTGCTCACAAGTTTTACATCAACACCTCCCCCCTAACAATATCCTTCCCTTGCTCTATCATCCTCCAAGTTATTCTTTAACCCAACCCCTCCCCTCTCCCTCCTTACCCTGCTCTCCCTCTAATCACTTCCTCATCGAAGCCTCCCTTTCTGCCTTCTTTAGTGCCACCACCACCACTCATGGTACTCACCTCAAGGTTATCTATATTGGGTCCTTTCTCATTTGCTGCACTACCATTCTCGACAACACCACTACTATCCACCACTTCATCGCTAGCCCTCCCTCCTTCGTCCCTTCCACCCTACAAGGACTAAACAAGCCTGCTCTATTGACCACTCCCTTCTCTCCTCTTTTCTCGACTCTGGCCAGCTCCCTCTCCTCTAAACTTCTTAAAGAGAACCCAACAGGGAGATGGTGATTGCAGCACCAAAAGAGTGGAGACAATGCATGAGGTGGATAGTGGGGGAGCATAAGAAGCACTTGAGAGTAATAAAGGAGTAAGGAGTGGACATGAGGGGCAGAGAGGGGAGAATAGTACTGCATGTGATAGTGGGGAGGGACATGTGAGATATACAACGGCATTGGTGGATCAATCAAACTGACGTGCACCAACCATGCGTGAAGAGTGAGGAAGGATGCTTTTCGAGCATGTGAGATGAGGGCAATTAAATTGGCCAATCAGATCGATTAGACTGGTCAACCCAAGAATTGGATAACTTGATGGTTCACTATCTAATTCGATTTTAAAAATATTACTTTTTTATTATCTTTTATCGCACTAGGCATTTATACTAATTAATATTTACTTCAATGGATAGAAACAATATAATTAAAAGATTGGATTTGTTCTCTAGGAATTTGCTTTATGAGAAATAGAGGCATGAATGTATATTAATGCTTGACATGCTATTGAGGAGATGTGTTGTT
The DNA here is from genome assembly GCF_000442705.2 of Elaeis guineensis. NCBI lineage: Eukaryota > Viridiplantae > Streptophyta > Magnoliopsida > Arecales > Arecaceae > Elaeis > Elaeis guineensis. Next base: position 3,731,148 of record NC_025993.2, read on the forward strand.
ACCAAAAAAAAAAAAGAGACGAGAAGACATGTTTAGGAAAGTGGATTTAAGGCTGAGAGTTTGCTTCATTGATAGTGCAAAAATATAGATATGGATCATGGAAGTGTCAATAAATGCATCAACACTTCTCGTGAGCCACACCAATATATAATCTGTATTCGTATGCTCAAAAATATAACAGGTATCATATTACAACTCCAATGAAAACAATGAAAGAAGCTTCGGGCCATTAATGCGCACATGAGAAGTTCACGACTCACAAATCTCAGGAATGGTAGCAGATCCTATGACCTGCACCGACCCAAGTACATTAGCTTGCAAGAAAATTATTTAAATATGCACAAAATAGGAGTCCTATAACATTACTTTAAACGATTGATATTATATCAAGAATGGCAGCTGTTGTCATATACTTTACAATATTTACAAAATAAAATATTATTTTGGTATCAATGCAATAAATACAAATATACAATGAGGAGTCCTAACTGGGTTAAATAATGTGTTTTTTTGGCTATTATAATCAATCTGTTATGTCTCTTTATAACAAGTCAATAATAACTTTTATAATAATATATTGACAGCAACAAAATTAGGATGATCTTATCAATTGAACCAGTTGGCAACCCCTCTCTCCGAACTGGTATTTGGCCTTCTCTGAATCTTTTTGCCCCGTGGGGAACGTCGCAACACGCCAAAAGCCGTGGCGCAGGTTTTGCAACCTTGAATGGTAGATATTAAATATGGATAGGCCAAACAGTGGGGTCCATGCCATCCTACCCGAATTAATCCAGAGAAGCGGGGCTCCAGATTGGAGAAGCATGGGTATGCGGAGGCCGTGACCCTTTTAGAACCTCGAATATGCTCAAATATGTGAGCGCGGATCCTCTGCGGTACCAGTCTACGAATATTTTGTTGGGGATGGTATGGCTACAGGTAATGGTATGGCTCCAAACAATTTACCAAGAAAAGCTCCATGCTCGCATGGCATGTTGCGGTGCCAAGCACCCTCCCAACATGAGAAATTATATCCTGTACCGTATCCACCACATGATGATCACTGGGGCCGTTAGTTCATTCGATCTTGATAGATCCGATCCGATCTGAATCAATTAAATTTAAAAATTAAAAATTAAAAAATTAAAAATTAAAAATCGATCTATATAAAAAAAAAATTCAAATCGAAATCGAACAAAAAATTTTGATTTAAATCGATTCGATTATTTATTTTTTTTATTTTTTTAATTTATAATTATTTATTTTTGATACAACATATTCAAACAATTATTGTGAATTCATTGGTTTGTTACATGGCATTTAATTAAATTCAGAATACATTGAATTTATAATTTTTAAATTAAAAATTAATAATTGATAAATAATGATACATTGATAATTAATAAATAATAAATCGATAATAAATAAAATATAACATATCAAAAATCACATTATCTACAATACAAATAAGTAATTAAATATTACAGTAAATTTTAATAATAGATCAAATCTAGATATCCAATCATCCATCTATATAACCAATAAATTCTCAACATGGTAAACAATATAAATTTAAATTATAATTTCAATTTTTCGTTTGATTTTTAAATTTTTTGATTTTTAACCGAACCGAATCGAAAATCAAAATTCTTGAAAATGAAAATAAAAAACCGAATCGAATATAAGAAAATCGAAAACCGAATCGAACTATATTCGATTCAATTTCTGTTCGATTTTTTGATTCGATTCGAACTGATTTTCGATGTGAAACCGAATTATGAACAGTCCTAATGGTCACCATACCAACCATCTCACTTCATTCCTATGTACTCCATTTATCATGTACTTAGTGATTAGCCTACAAAAATGATATAAAGTGATAGATGTGGTGCCCTACCATCTGGTGTATGTGATGTAGGATATAATTTTTCTAAGATTGGGCCTAAAAACTTTTTTCTTCTTCAATTTAGTGATGGAGATAAAATAAGTTCTTGAAATCTCTTAATCTGGACAACACACAACTCTAAAATTTATATTGACATGCTGACTCTCGAAAAATTTAAAATATATTTAGTTGAAAAAAATTGGGCTCTAGAACATAAAAGAATGACTCTCATTCTTGCCATTAGACAGTTAGACTAGGAGGAGACATATTGTCATTTCGATTTCAAAAAAAAATAAAAATACCTCAATCCCCCAAAGCCCAATGCCTACTCTCTTTTAATATTCAAACTCTATCCTGATTTCAATTCTAACCACGAATTAAATACATCAAAAGATATTGATATTTTGATTTTCATTCCAATCCATTTCGATTCTACTTCCGACTGTGAATCAACACCCACTTAATTGAAATTTCAAAAGAATCCCCATGCTACAATGGCTCAAGGATACAAAATCACCACCCGTTGAGTTCCAACATAAAACCCATCAAACGACGCTGAGTTACCCTCCAATTGCCGTCATGTTCTAGACTTAATGCACGTAGATGCCTAATACTCATCACCTGTAACAACCAAATTTTTGATGATATTTGAACTAGCTAATAATATAGAATTATAGAAAGTATCAGTTTTTCTAAGCAAATGATCATCATACCTACATCCCACATCTCTCTCACGAAAAGGAAAAATAAAAATACTGGTTGAAATGATTCCGAAAAGGTAACCATATGAGAAGAATATTATGAGAATAGGTGCAAAAGGCTTTTCACATGGAATCTGGAGAATACTTCTATCAGGAAGATGTGAAAATAGACCTAGAAGGGATTTGGTAAAACAAAATGCCACAATTTTGGTATCATATACTGAGATTATATGCTTTCATCTAAATCTTTATACATCATCCAAAAGATGTTAGAAGAAAAAAGAAAATATTGAAGGCTAAAAAAGGACAATGAATTAGACTGACGTAGAAAACATAGTATAAGTGGGTGCAAAGGTGGCTATCTTGGTGCCTTAGGAAGTCTTTTGCTCAAGATGAATATCCCAGCAATCAAAAGCCTAAATATCGCTCAGCAGTTGAAAAGAGAAGGGACCTGGCACCGTCCTACCAGCAACAAGTAAATATACTACAGTGACCATCATGCACCAGGTGAGATAAATTTCTTCTTAACTATCAAAAAAGGCACAAAATAGGTGAACATCTTCATATCCCATGTTCCTTCTTCCTGTGTGCACATCATACAATGCCCAATTCCTATGAAAAAAATTGCAGCATTGACTCCATGAAAAACTCCATGATACATGAGCATATGCTCACCAAAGGCCAACCCTATTTTTGTGTGGTTTCATGTGCACTCCATGCAAAAGTCTTGGACTTTACACAGGGATAGGCATGCTTGAGGCACTTATTCTAGCAGGACACTCAGGCCTCAACCATAAAATAAGAACTAAAACAAACAGCCTGATTGGTGCCATCTGCTTTTCCCTTCGTGTTCTTCATTAGCACAGGCACCCAAAAAGGGCAAAAAGAAAAAAAAAAAGACTTAAAGCTCCACCCTATCACAAATCTCCTTAGCTTCAACATTCTTTCTTGTTCTAGACCACTCATCACTCTATTTCTTTGTTTTCATCATCCAGATGGAAAAATTATTGCCCCAAATCTTCATATCAAGCAAGTAATACTCAAATTAAAAATATAACTTGTTGAATAACTTGAAAAATCAGCATAATCGAACATTAAAAAAAAAAAATTAATGTACAAGGTTAACTAAAGTGCAAAAGAATAAAAGGATACCCTGCAGATTGTATGTAGAAAATATCCAGAACATTAATCATGGATAGAAAAGAAAATAATAAACAAGAAGTTCATTTATCAAGAAAGTCAAAGCAGTTCACACATTGAGACATATAAAAAATTGTTTTTTATAACATAGGTAGCTAGATCCAAGCTACAAATCCTCTAAAACCAAAACAGTAAATAGATAAAAATCAAACCTCCAACAGTCTCCAAGTAATAAGTTTCTTGCTTCGGTTGATATTTAAGCTCCATTCTGAGAACCAACTGTAGAAAATTCTGACTTGCTTAAGAAGACAGCAACAGGATTACCAGGTGAAGGGGGATTCTGAGTTAGCAATGAGATATGTGGGCCAGCTTTACTACGAGCAGCATCATCAGAAGCAGACAAAACTTCAACATGCTCAAGACCCAGTTGCCGCTTTATCAAATCGGAGTTCTCCTGAAGAACCTCTATTTCACCAAATGGCAGCTTCAAATCCAGAGCCTGAAGACCAACCAAGCGTACCTCATCCTTCTTAAACTTCAGGAAAGGCATGCAGAGTTTCAGTATGTTCTTAAAGTTTGCATCCTGCCCCACAGCGCTTCCTTTTAACGCTTCAAGTATTTCCTGATCAGGTGCAAAGGAACCTTTAGCACTGTCAAATTTTGTTTGAAGTATCCTAAGGCATTCTTCTTTCCAACCATCATATTGCTCGCTCACATATATAAGACCTACTGTGAACTTGTTTTCCTCTGCTGGAGTAACAGGAGCACCCTTTTTAGCCTTCTTAGGGCCAGATACTTGCTTCTGAAGCAACTTTCTCATCAACGCTATTGAATCCTGCAGATATTTGTTCGCTCTTCTGAGAAGAAGATCAGGGGCATCTGCCATGGGCCAACCAGCATTCACTACAAAGCCATCCTTCTTCAAGATATTCTTCCATACATGCTCGGCATAGTGCGGGCAAATAGGAGTTATAAGTCTTGTCTGAACATCCATAAACCTCCACAACAAGTCACGGTTCATTCCTCCTGCCCCACACGAAAACCTATATTCATCTCTGGCAGCCTGAAGGTCATAAAATCCTACCTTGAGAGCATCCCTAAACATGAAATCATTATAGTGCTGTTCAGCTGTTTTAATGGCTATGTTTATTTCATTTGCAAATACACGGTCGGCATAAGTAGTTGGGGGGCCAGCTCGCAAACATGACTCAGAAACCAAAACTTCTTCCATCCAAGCAATTTCCTTGGTAAGCCTCAAAATTGCAGAATTTGCTGTTTCAAAGACAAAATTTGCATCATCCATTCCATCCCCAGCATCTGCAAGAGAAAATCTGGTGGCATCAGAGGAGAATTCCTCTATGGCCTGGCGAAGGGTTCTAAAGTTCCCTGTGGATTTGGACATCTTCTCTGAATTCAGCATAAGATGCCCATTGCATCGGAAACCACGGGGCCACTGCTCTTTTGGCAGAAGAGCAGTGTGGTTATAGATGCAAAATGTAAGGTGGTTTTGTATCAGATCCTTGCCAGATACACGGAGATCGAATGGATACCAATATTCAAACTCATCCTTCATTTTCTTAAGGAGAGATGCAGGGATGTCTGTTTTGGGGACTGGCCCTAGACCAAAGACATAGTCCCATACTTCATCTGTCATCTGTTCTGGCTTTACTGAAGAAGTATCTAATCCATACATATCACCATTTTGCAAAAGGTGAGCAATGGTGTAGTATGCCATGTATAGGGTTGAGTCAGAAAGTGATTCAACAAGAAACTGCTCATCCCATGGAATATGGGTACCAAGTCCAAATGACCTTGAACATGCCCACTGGTTCAGCCAGCTCAATGTGTGCTCAAAACCGTGCCGTGTCTCTTCACTATAGAGCATCATGCTGGCCAAACAGTCCTCTGATTTTTCCTTCCACTCTGTCTCACCATAAGTAATATACCACTGATCTGTAAGTGCCACGACACACTCATCACCTGATCTTGACATAACTTTCTTCTCAGGCTCACTATACATTACCGCTTGTCCGGTCCCCAGAAGGTCATTCCTTATCAAAGGCTTTGCTTCTTGAACTTTCTTCCCTTTAAACTCCCCCACCAGCATTGTACCATCAGTAAAGCCTTTCAAATATGTCAACCTTTTCGCCTCTGCAAGCTTATCTTTATCATTCTGGCTCTTGATCTTCAGATCAGTACAGACTTTCTCTGCAGATACATCTCCAAACTCTGGAATATTAATGATCGGTATGACCTGAAAAGGCATGACCCATTCATCCTTAACCCCAAATTTTGATCTCAAAGCTGGTTTTGATTTCAAATCTTGCAATGCCATATAGTCATCAGGTGAGTCACTGGGCACACTGGTCACAATTCCTGTTCCCTTGTCGGTTAAGATAGTAAGCATGGGAAGTGAGTATATGGTTTCGTTGAAAGCGAGAGGAGACTTTAAAGACAAACCAATGAGATCATGACCTGTCAGCTCAAGCAAACAAGTTGGCTTCTCTGGAACCCTTGATAGTTTCTGATAAGCCAGGTTAAGTGCAGCCCTCTGGGTAATAATGAAAACATCAGTCTCATTAATCTCATATGCTCCATACTTCCCATCTGGCAGTACCCAACAGTTTGTTTGCCCATACATTGTCTCAGGTCTCAAAGTAGCAGCTGCCAAGTAAACTTTTCTACCTTCCAAGACCTTCAACTGCGGAGGGAAAGGTGGGGTTATCTCCATTTTGATTAAAACATACTCTTGTGGCTGAACACCTTCACCAGAGGCTCTATCATGATCAGCACATGGCTGGCCATCCAACGGAGAGTAAATTGTGTACCTCATATCCTTCACAATCTTCCCCATGCCCTTCAACTTCCTCATCTGCCATCTAACAAAGGAATCATAGAAAGGATTCATGTCTGTAGTTATAAAAGAGCGTCTCCAGTCACAGCCCAATCCAAAAGCCTTGAGATCCTCTTTTGCCAAAGGTGGAAAATAAGTCAACCAGTGATATGGGTCTTGGAATTTTGCAATATCACTGTCCGATAGACCAAAGCTTCTCATTATCTCCCATTGTGACTTATTTCCACCAGATTTGGCAACAGCCTTGGACCTTTTGCTCTTAAATTTATTGGGGGCAACCACACTACTGTCTTCAGGTTCGCTCTCTTCAACAGCTTCAGTAGTAGAATCCTCCTCTGTGGAAGAAAACACAGGTGGATTTCCAAACTGCTGAACCTCTCGTGCAAGCTTATCTGCTGAGGCCTTGATAGGCATCCCGGTGCAATGGAATGCAAAGGGCAGGAGAACATTACAACCACGCAGACGGTGGTATGCAGCAGCAAACTCTAGCTTGGACACTGTGAAGGCATGGCCCAAATGAAGCAAGCCATTCATGTATGGGTACGGAAAGTTGCCAAAGAACTTCTCGTCGGGCCCAGGAGGCTTGCTTCCAGGGTTGGCCTCGAAGACTTTGTGTTCTTCCCATTGTTTTTGGACTTCTGACTGTATCCTAAGCAGTTGGTCTCTCCTAGAAAAGCTCCTACCTCCCTCAGTGTTTGAGGCCATTTCTCTGTTATAGTATTGCAAGAATTCAGATATTTTTTGCGATCATATTCGAATAATTCAATCCAATAATTGATACTGGGTATCAAAATCAAGAGCTTCTTTAAACAGTAACGGAAAAAAAAGGATCAGTCAAGACACAAACAACAAGAAACTCAAAAGAATATCTCAAAATCGATTTTTTTTTCAGATTATCCACTCTATGTCTCTATTATTTTTCATTACAACTGTGACGAAAAAGGGAGAAAACTTATATCATCAAAAAAAAAAAAAAAAAAAAGAAAGTAAAGAAACTTCAAGCAACATAATATAAAATCATCAGCAATAGCACATAAAGTGATCACTCTAGCTTTGCTTACAGCCACCATATTCCAGCCAACCCTAATAATACTAAAATTCGAGCAAAAATACAACCTTTTGTCCCGAGCCTTGAACAGCTACCGATAATCTACAAGAAATTTCAACCAAAGGAAAACATCAAGAGAATCTAAAACATTACAATAGCCTGACAAATACAATAAGACCCAGCCATAATAATGCTTTCCCTCAAAATCAAAAGATCAGGCTCGCAAACAAGCTTCGGATTGAGAAAACCAATAAAAATCAAATATTTTCCTACAGAAAAGCATGGAAACAAATAGGAGAGCGTCCAAACAAAGAGATTGGATGGAGATTGGGATTCAATCCTAACCTGGAGAGAGTCGGGAGTGGAAACCTGGATCGGAAAAGGGCGGGCCTTTGAAGGAGCCGCTTGAAGAGAAGGGATGAAGCCAGGAGAGACCCAAAAGTGATCTAGGGTTTCGTTGCGAAGGACTGCAACCGGAAAAAGACTGGTGCCCACGGTCCTGCAGCGGTAGAATTAGCCGCTCTCTCAAGCTAGGAGAAGAGGGTTTAAATAGTGAACAATCTTAGCCCTCCATCCACCAAAACGGAAGACGTTTAGAGGATGAATATCAGCTCGTTTCTATTGAAGATTGTTTAATGTCATAATAATAATAATAATAATAATAATAATAATAATAATAATAATAATAATAATAATAATAATAATATATATATATATATATATATATATATATATATATATATATATATTCTTACATATTAATTTTTTCAATTTTCTCTAATATGTTATTGCCATATAGTTTTATTATTAAATTCATAAGGTTTGTTTGTTCAGACAGATAAATTCATTGATTTATATTTATAAATTATGTAACGTTCTCACACAGAATGTGTAGACAAATCCCACAGAGTCAGTTCACATAATTTTCACAAATCCACACTGAAAAAACCACTTTAGCCATTGGCCGCTCCAAGTCTCCCACTCACGGATCTAAACTTCTCTACTTCCCATTCAAACAATCCCACGCTAACGAAAAACAACGAAAACAAAGAAGAATATAGAAAAAATCAACGAAAACAAAAGAAAGGTGGGAAAATTAAAAAGCAAAACCTTTTCCCGCATAGATTTGATTTTTTTTTTTTTTTTTTTGCTTTTTCGGAGATGGGGAAGCGGAGGCAGATGACGGCGGAGGCCGGTCGGAGGTGGCGGCGAGGAGAGCAAACAGGAGGTCAGCGTTAAAGAAATCTGTGGGAAAGAACGCACCTGAGAAAGATTGGAGAGAAGAAGGCGACGACAGAGACCAGCGGGGGGTGACGGCTAGGAGAGTAGGGAAGAGGTGGGCATTCACGACGGCTCTGCCAGACGGTGGCGGCGAGGAGGTGGGCGCTCGCTTAGGGCTCGAGAGGAGTTTGAAGAAAAACAAAAGGCTGCCGCTGAAAATACACCAAACCCAGCTCGCAAGTGGCGTCCGACTCTCGTTCGTTGTATTGTATAGATATTTTTAATTTGGGTTGGAATTGGGTCAAGCAGTTCGACCTATCACGGGTCAAGAAAATCCCGATTGGGTCACTTTGGTCTACTATTGCAAAATATATTGAAGCTTTCGTTACTAGCTAACCCCATCTTTAGCTGACTTGACCACTTGTCATTCAAGTATTTCAAGGGTAGCACACTGATATAGAATCTACAACAAGTCAAGTCATGATGGTTTGAGCTGCAGTGAATTGGGTTTGGTTTGGTTGCGTTGGGTTGGATCACGTAAAACGTATGACATGAGTTTATTGGGTGGGATTAAGCCTACAAACTCTGTCCATGGACCGGTTTTTCAGGTTTTCAGTTAGGATACATAAAATTTATGCATTACAAGTCAAATTTAGCAACGTTTATGTTTTGACTCAATCCGGCTCATCTTGACCATGCCACCATGATTGTAGTACATTGCCCCATTTAAGAAATTAGATTTTCTTGGAGGTTTTTTTTTTTTTTTGCCCCCTTATATGAATCAGATCAGGCATCCGAGAATGTAATCAAGTTCGTAATGGACTTCTTTAAAAAAGAAAGAATAGTTCGGAATGAGAATTTGTTCCAAAGTTATGTTGGTCCCAAGCAAAATTTTTAGCCCACTTGTGGTGTGGACGAATGTTTCTTTTAGTAGTTGCATTGCTAGGATTGTATGTTGGAATTTAATCTGATTAAATTTATCCAGATATGATCCATACTAGCATGCATTAGGATTTGTTTACGTATTTTAATTTAATCTAGACTCTAATTAAAGATAAACTTTCAATAAAATAATATAGATATATTTGATTGTTATTGTGTTAAAGTCAAACTCTACGTAATCATTATGGATAATGTCTATCTCAATATTTAGATATTAGGAGTAGCAAAAATCGATACGACCTGCCAAATGAGTACAGATCGTAAAAAGTTAACCTATTTAATATGTTTAATAATCGAATCGAATTCAAATTTTAAACAGTTGATCCATTTAACCCATTTAATAAATGGATTATGATAGGTCAGTTTGGATCGAGTTGTAACCCATAAACTCGCAATACTATGGCTTAAAGTATTAAACAATTTAAACTGACCGTTGCCGTTGATCCTTCGCCCTTCGGTCCCATCTTGAGTATAAAAGGCTCTTACTCTCTTTCCACCTTCGATCCGACTTCTAGATCTAGGGTTTTTGGGTTTCCTTCTTCAGTCCTCTACTCCTCCTTCGATGACCAGTGCTTCTAGCTTTCTTTCCATTTTCCAATGGCGGCTGGAGGTCCTTCACTCTTTTGGTGGCCAGTGCTTCCAGCTTTCTTCCTAATAGCAGCTGGGCGAACTGTGAAGCCAAACCTCCTTCGGTTTCCTCCTTTGATTTCCTTCTTCGATCCTCCTTCATCATTGGTCCTTGAGAGGAAGAAGCTGTACTCATCAGCACTCGACTATCACTAAGGGAGCCCAAATCTATGCCATTTTATTTCTTCTTTTCCTCTCCAACAGCCATTGCTAAGGAAATTTGTATTGCTTGGCACCTCGGTCACTCGAGATCTAGGATTTTTTTTTTTCTTATTTTAATGGCTCATGCTTTTTTTTTCCCTAACGATCGTCACTGATATCTTGTTATATTATATTTTATTTGGAACTTCTTTTTAATTTTTGTTTGACTAAGAATAATGGATGTTGTTATGTTGTCTTTGTTTGAATTTTTAGGTACTTGTTTAGATTTTAAGCAATTTTGAGATTGCTTTAAGATTTATATATGGAGACTATAATGATTTTTCGATATATGTTTGATGATTCAGCTATTTCTAGCAGTAACAATCTTGGACAGCCTTCTTGTATAGGTAATCGATTATCGTCATTTTAATTTAGTTGTAGATTAATTATCGGATCTAAGCCTCATCTTCCTCTTCTAGATATACATGGGTCTTTCTTTTCCGTTCTTTGTTATTCTAATGATTTTCATATGTAGCAATATTATTGTCATTCTTGAGATGGATAAGAATTTGGATAAGTATTTCCATATATTTGAAGTTGTAGGATATATTTGAATTCTTCACTCTTTCTCTATCAATATTTTGTACTCAATTGAATATTACTAAAATATAAAATTTTCATATAGAAACCAAGATGAGTTCTTTCTAAAAAATCAATCAAAAATTATTTCTAGCTAGTTATTTTTGTTCAATTTAGGATGGTTTAGATTTTTTCTATATTTAATTTTCTATTTAAATTTTATGTAATATTGTACGATGGATATCTAGTTCTTAGTACCAGATCTTTTCAGGCTATTGTATTTATTAATCTTGGCAGCTTTCTATAAAAAAATAATTATTATTTTTTATATTATATTGATCATTTGATTACTGTTATTATTTAACTCTATTAATTTAAGTTTACTTATTTTTTATATCTATTTTTGATGTTTATATTTAAGTTTGTTATTAAAATTAAACTAAACAAATCAAAATTTAAATAGTATTGGCCCAAGAACAATCAATTTTCTTAAACAAACAAGCTAAACAAATCAGACTAGATTAGTTTTGTTAAATAGATTATTTATTTAGTAAATAGATTAAACAGATTGAGTCAGATCAGTTAAACATGTTACTCGTTTAATAAACAAGTTAAACGGGGAGAATCGGATGACTTATATATTAAACAGATCGGATTCAGATTTCGAAACCTGATCTGTTTAATAAACATGTTAGATATAGATTTGATATTTTCTGATTCGACCCGCATCTGGCCCGACCCTTTACGATCTGATTCAATTGCCATCCCTATTAGGTATTGTTTCTGATGAATGAGGCATGTTATAAACAAACACCCCTTATAGACTTGATTCCCAACTTATCCGAAAGAGCTTGTGAGGTCATTCTGATTAGGAATACTCAGTCTGATTAGGAATACTCAGAGTTGAGATTGGCAAATCAAAATGCTACTTAGAGATAATGAAGAGCACATTGAGTTCAATTTTTTTTTGTGATTGTAGGTAGACTGATTCCAAAGATCACAAATGATATTGGTAACTTCTTCATGTAAGTTTTATTATCGTATAAAATTTATTATCATAATATCAGAGCTATATAGATTATTTGGTTTGAATATTGAAATCCTTTTTATATCTATATAAAAATTTTATGAATATAAATCTTTGACCAGCCATCTTGGTTGGTTGTATGTAATTGAAGTTGTCATCATTAGTCTAACGATGCATTCATAGATTTTATGATTGTAGAAGTCCGTATTGTTTTATTGTTTTATTTATTTATTTATTTATTTATTTAATAAGCTTATGATTTATTTTTTTAAAAATTTAAATTATTTTTAAAATAAATAAATAAATAAATAAATAAATAAATAAAAAAGGATGACGACACTCATGATTTCTCACCGCCACGCCCTCCCTCTTTCATTCAAATTGGTCGGACTCTGGTCTACCCCGACAATCACCGCAACAATTTCCGCTCTCCAGCAGCCACCGAACTTTCAAATAAAAAAAAGGAGGGTGAAGATGAAACCGTCGGATCTTGATGAATTGACGGTTTCCTCTCTTGGTAAACTTTGTTACTTAGTGTAATAAAGTTGCCTCCTTACGAAGAAAAAAAAAAAAAAAAAATTGCCGACGGAGTCTGTAAAAAGTGCTTATTGTGTAATAAAGTTGCCTGCTTGCCACCAAAAAAAAACACAAAAAGAGGGGCACACTTGAGACTAAGGTACGCTTCAATCTCTGTTCATGCCTATCACAGTATTTATCCTCACCCACAGATTTAGTGCCGTCGAACTTTGGTAGCTGGCTACTTAATTTGATATCTTCAGTCGACCATTTGGGCATTGCCAATTTCTGGACAAAGTGAAAGTTTCCAGATGACTTTGTGTTCTGCAATCAAATTTATTCTCAAAACTTGTCTCTGTTTAGAAAGCCCCTTGCCCATTAGGCTGATTCGTTGCTGTGCAGAATGGGAAACCAACCCAGCTCAAAAGGAATCATCAAGCACAAAACATGAATCACAACCACATTGGCTGATGGATTTCCTCTGTATTTTGCTGGTCCTGTGTATTAGTAACAATTGGGAACCACTGCATCAGAACACAAATTCTCCTCTCTAAAATGTTCAATGACTGAATAAGAACTATCCTTTCTATAGCATGCAAACCTGGAGCAAGAACCACCAAAGTTCCATCATAAGTATCAGTAACTGCATTTGCTTGCTTATTCCTCTTTGCTTACAGGACAGGTAATATTCTGATGTGAATATGATTAAAGAGGTCTTTAGCATACCTGTTGAGTATTTATACCAACACTACGTGCAGCACTTCTGCATTCCAGTACCCAAGTTTGCGTGCCTCCTACTATTAAATGTCGCTGCAAATACCGGAAAAGCAATTGCCTCATCGTATAACCCCTCCAAACTTCACCACACACGAGGCACCACATATCAGCTGCAGCATTAAAAATTAGTTACATGATATAAAATAACAGGACAAGTAGAAGCCAGAAAGCTCCCTAATAGACCAGCTTCTTAGCTAACTAATGTGTAGCAGAATAGCATAGGAGTCCAGCACTGTCAACATATTTGGTGCTTAATTTTAAATCAGGAATCCTCTTATAAAGCATGAGGATACAACTCCCAGCAGTGAAAGCTTCCGGTGCAATATGATCCTTCGAAAACAGATAATGCATGGAGAAAATAAAGAGCGATGAGACAAACAAACCCATGGCATAGGGTACACTTTGCTCTAAATCACCACTCATCATACACAGCTATGGGTATGAATAAATATTCTACAACAGAACCAAGAAGGCTAAAATAAAAGAAATCACATTTTGCAACAGAAAGAAAGCAACTTTTAAGAAAACTAGCAGAAAACATGGTGACAGCGCAGGCTTGTGCAAACAACTGAGAAATGTTCCACATAATTCTTGGAGAATCAATTTGCAGTTAGCACCTGATTGTTCCCATAATTCCCTTCTCAGATTCGCTGTGGAACAAGAGCAACTCACTACACAATCTCATCATCGAAACATGCAGACAATTTCCTCTCTCTTTCTGGGATTAGGATCATACATTTCCATCCATATTTCTCAAAGGGGCTGAAAACTAAAAGCAAAATACATTGACATCCTAAAGATACGGTGGAAGGCCACCCAAAGTGAGCATATGATCCCAACTAATGCACACAAATTAGACCACAAGCTCTGATCCCAAAATTGTAGCATATCAAAACATAGGCCAAAGGAGCACCTCTATGAGGAGCAGCATTGCTTCTTTGCATTGCTGACATCCGTGGTAGACACCTCAATGGTCCTCCCCTCTTTGATGCCTCCAGTAGGTCCTAGTGAAGGCTCTGAAGAGGACAGAGGCTTCTTACTGATGATTCGATATATCTCTGAAAGGATCATCTGAAAGGCTTTCTCTACATTTGTGGCCTCGAGAGCAGAGGTCTCAATGAAGGACAGACCTTCCTTCTCAGCAAAGCTCTGTGCATCCTCTGTGGCAACCGCACGAAGGTGCCTAAGGTCAGTCTTGTTACCAATGAGCATAACCACAATGTTAGAGTCAGCATGGTCACGGAGCTCTTTAAGCCATCGGTTCACATTCTCGAAAGTTGTGGCCTTGGTCACATCATATACTAGGAGGGCTCCCAATGCGCCACGGTAGTAGGCACTGGTTATTGCCCTGTACCGCTCCTGGCCTGCTGTGTCCCATATCTGTGCTTTTATTGTCCTCCCCTCTACCTAAACATTAGAAAGAATAAATAAAACAAAATATTGGGATAAAATAGTTCAAAGACAAACATACCAAATGTCAGCTTTGTTGTCATATTTTGCTGCTTATGACAAACTAAATAAACAATAGATTCTATTATAAAGAGAAGAATAATCTGAATTGAGACCATAGAAATGAAATTTAGAACAAGATGAGCTGAAGCTTTGTTCTACAAAAGCTCATGGTAGCAAGCAGCTTGATCAACAGAATGAACCCCAATATATTTGTTTCCATTTGAGAACAATCAGTGAACATGAAAAACTGACTCAAAAGATGGAAAAAAGAACATCTATAAAAGAATAAGTCCTTCAAAAAAAGATAAGCAACAAAAAAAAAAATAAAGCAAATTTATATTAATATATTGACACTTGTTAGGTTATCTTTGCAGATCACAAAAATATATATATAAATCAAATATTCTGACATATCCTAACGAAAATGTTTCTGAAAAGCAGATAAATAATACATAAACAAGTACTAATTTGAACAAGAGATGTCGATGATAAAATCATGCACAAGTTTGCAGTCATATCTAATTATGACAGACACCAGGATAATTTTACACAAGCAAAGAAAAGAAGAGAGACTCCAAGCTCAGAAACAATTCATCATGAATCCTCCAAACAGAAGTCTTGCAGGTTGAACAGGAATAAAGTTTTCAGCTGAGGAAAAAATCATGACGTTGACCTTTCGAGTGAAGGAATATTGTCACTGGTTGATATGGCTAAAGGCAAAGGGGTCCCACATTGGTGACAGATGTTCAAGTAACACATATTTGCTACTCATGCAAATGAACTTATGTTTGTTTCAGCTGAAACTAATCATATAGCTGCACAGAAAGCTTCATACATAGGAACCAAATCTTCCTACTAATTTTTGAAAAACACTTCTACAGACACTTCAAATCCAGAGCTGATCAATAGAGAGATGCATCAAAATGGCATCACATATTGATGCAATCTTCGATAATTTCACTCAATAATATGTTTGGATGATTGAGCAAAGCATCATTTGTTGAGAATTCAATGTCACACAAACTTAACTATTCTAAGCTTCTATTTTCTCCCTTTTTTTTCATATGACAGAACAATAGTGAAGCATATCTTGTCTGGATGTTAAATCAGTCTCCATTTTTGTTTTATCACCTTTTGATTAAAAATGAATCAATATATAACATTGATCATATTTCGGAGTGTTATCTAGTTAGAACATGAGTTTAGAAAGGAGCTTCATAGATAGCACAGAGTGAGAGATCACGAAAATGTAGATGTCACCTTGAATTCTGGGATTTGAATGCCCTATCATTATGTGACATAAAGAAGAAATTAGAATAAGTACAGGAACTATAGTCTAGAAGAGAAAACTATGACTTATAATGGAACTGGAAAATAGATAGTATGCACATGCATTGTGCATGCAGATGGCAACAATGAATCGTAATGCTAAATTCTAAGGAAGAGCATCACATGAAGACATCACTCTTGGTTTACTTGTTGCTCCCTATTTTAAGGGTGGGGAGAAAGAAGACAAATGCACCACCAAAAGTGGAAGTATATTTATCATATAAATACTGGAAAAGATCTTTGATCCAAAAGGGCCATGGGCATTGATATTTCCTCTACACATCACTCTTGGTTTACTTCTTGCTCCCTATTTAAAGGTGAGGAGAAAGTAAGACAAATGCACAGCCATAAGTGGAAGTACATTTATCATATAAATACTGGAAAAGATCTTTGAACCAAAAGGAACATGGTCATTGATATTTCCTCTACACATCACTCTCGGTTTACTTCTTGCTCTCTATATTAAAGGTGAGGAGAAAGTAAGAAAATTGCACAGCGAAAAGTGGAAGTATATTTATCATATAAATACTGGAAAAGATCTTTGATCCAAAAGGATCATGGCCATTGATATTTCTTCTCACATGCATTACAGATACCAACTCTTGTAGTAAAAACTACACCTATGCCTCCAAATTGATCACCCATTAGACGAAAACCCAGTTCTTAGCTAAGATAATCTTGTGACCTGCCTCTAATATCACTAAATAAAAATACTGGCATGACAAACTAAATAATTGCTGAACATTTTATGACAAGAATTTAGAGGACAAGGAAGGCCTCTCAGATTATTACTTATATTTGATTATCAAATACAAATACATGCACATGTTATACACCAAGATTTGCAATCTTGGTAGCAGATCCATGACAATTCCATGTTAATACAGTATCAATAAACCCAGTATGGGTTTGGTTTGGCATACCAACACTTGGTACACTAGCCATCCTGAGTATCAGTTTGCTCCTGATATCATATGTTACATCCAGTATCGGGCAGTATGTGAAAGCATGGCAAACCTTGTTATACATTAACGAATAGCCAAGAAGAAGAAACATTATGATCATATCAATGATGATTGGTTAAATTCACAAATAGCTCCAGTGCCACTGTCACAAAGTTATTTCAACTAAAATAAGGACAACAACAATCAAATCTACAGTTAAGCCTCCTAAAAATTACACCAAAACAAATGACAAGACAAATTTGTCCTTAATCAACCGCTAGTCAAATGGGCATGTGCACTGCATATTCAATTTATGTTGGATAAAGTAAGAAGTATCATAAAAAATAAATTTCTATAACATGCAATTTTAACATAAAACATTTCACACTATAATTTATGTTATCTGGAGAAATAATAGTTCTAATATTTATCTCATGCTCATAATATTTTTGATAATTAGATACATCACAAGAAGTAAATGCAATGCATAATGAGAACACAATTATAGTAGCAGCCATGGTTCTGCACATTGTTTCTTATGATAGCTTTGAGCACACCTCAAAATAATAAGTACACAATGATTGCTGTATATCTGTTATGACAATTATAATAATGTTAAACAACAATCATGATGCCTACCACTTATTTAACCTAATAAAATGCATGAAATATAATATTTTTCTATATCGATATATAAATAAAGTATATACGAAAAAATATTGATATCCAAAAAATATCATTTATGTAATAATATTCACATACCCTCATGTCATGATGCTGCCAATATCCAAGTATAATTATGCTGGCCTAAATATTGATGCTTAATCTTTTAAAAGCATATTTTAGAACAATAAATGTTACTATATTATGATTGAGATACTTGTTTCAGATGTGCATTTTATAAAATACTTTTACAACATATTCTTATATAACAACCGTTGATTGTCTTCTATCATAGTAAAAACAGCCATTGTGTAATGGTAATAGCAGTCATACTTAATTTAGATCATCTCATTATAAGAAAATATCACTTAAACTTGAAATTTAGTGAAGCTTCAAAAAATATACTTTTAAAAAGTCAAATAAGGTCATCATAATGGATTAACAAAGACAATTATAATGATAAGATAATAGTTGAATATGTTATTTTAATATATTAAGATAGATTAGAAAATTATATATTTTTTTAAAAAAGCACATTGCTTAAATCTACTATAAAGATACAAGAAACATACACTAAGAAGAGCTGGAAATCCAATTTATATGTGATGTCACTCATTCCTGCAATCAGTTTGTTATTGGTATCCAAGAAATTTTGGAAAAAAAAAGGACTTTGTGTGGTATCTTGCATGGAATGGAGGACCAAGGTTTTAAATAATGTGTTATATTATTATAATGGACCCCACATCCATACTGTTTTTGAATGTTATGACAATTATAATGGCAATTATTTGCCTCAACAGTAGACATTCAAACTTTAAAATTTAATAATAATTGTTTAACAGTTGCTATAATGATATTATAATATCAAAGGAAATAACAGGAAAATAACATCATTATCTTTCCCTTCACTTTCCACTGAATAAAAAAAATTACCTTTTGGAGTGTACTATAAATTCTAGACAAAAATTTAGTATAAAATTTTGAATATCGAAAAATAATATTTTATTTAGAAAAAAGTATAAGCAAAAATAACGACCATTATTTATGTTATATCAAACGATTATAATGGTTAACAATATATTGAAATGTTTATTTTTTACTCATTAATGTGACAATGGGTGGTCGAAACCATTATAATGGGCCATTACAAGGGTTATAATACCATTATTGTATACCTTGGGGAGGACAAAAAAGAAGGAAAATAAAAAGATTTAATAACTTGCACATATAACTCAAGAAGACACTCAGCTATTGTGTTGTATTCTCATTGCTCTTTTTAATTAGCACCATGAATTGTGCCCCAAAATGAAGTGCAGTTAATGATGCAAACAGATGTCATTTTTTAGTGTTTTTTATGGATTACCACATCATTGTTCAGAAGAAAATAAAAAAAAAAATAAAATTAAAACTCCAGCCAGACCGACTGCCTGGGAGAGGATAAAAGTATCATGAAAGGAATACTCCCTTCCCACTTTTAAATATGGGTATAGGATATGCATGGATGGCTTCACTTCAGCATCAAATGTGATCAGTGCATTAATTCTTGAATGAGGTCTCCTCATTCTTTTATGTTAACATTAATCCTCAACGGTCATTTGAAAAACTCTATCCTCTAGAAGAAAGTCTTCAATATGTCAATCTCCATGGGTTGATTTCGTGACACTTGAGCTGATAATATGGGCTTATAGATCTCATATATACAACTTGAAAAGCAAATTCTTGACAAATGATAATGATGATCATTTAGAAGTTGAAAGAATACACTAGATTTTCTTTCTTTTATTTGGGAGGTGAGATACAGAAAAGGAATTTTGTATACCATGGCAAGTGCAAGGTCAATCATTTAGGCAGAATCAAGTTCGGCAATGAAATAAGTATAAGCCTTGAAGCAAAGGAAGCGAGCTGCTTGAAGGAGGAGATTTCAATTATTGACACTGAATGGACAATTGCATGATAAAGA
Organism: Elaeis guineensis; assembly: GCF_000442705.2. NCBI lineage: Eukaryota > Viridiplantae > Streptophyta > Magnoliopsida > Arecales > Arecaceae > Elaeis > Elaeis guineensis. Next base: position 3,750,951 of record NC_025993.2, read on the forward strand.
AAAATGGTGATGATGCTGTAATTTACATGTTTTTTTTGGTTGGAGTCTCTTCAAATTTGGAGCATTACTATCTCCTAAAGGTCCAATTCAGCCTTAACATGAACATTTTTAGAAAGGAGTGAGGAACAAAATCTTATTAGCACATAAGTTGAACAAGAGGAATCAGTGGACAGAAGCGCCATACAATTATTTGTTTAAGATATGGCTAGAATTCTTACCATGTGTTTCAAATTGTTATAACCAAGAGTTCGAGTCCCGATGGGACATCCCGCGGGACACCGGGATGGGGCATCCTCCCATGTGTTAGGATAGGACTAAGGATTCAGGTCCCAGCGAGACGTCCCGTAGGACACCGGAATGAAATACCATCTCATGCATTGGGATAGGACCGTCTCGCTAGCATCCCAGCATCCGATTCAGGACATCTTGGGACATCCTCTATCTCAAGTGTTGGGACGGACCAAGATAGTGGCACGTCCCATCCCATGAAAAAATTAAGATAGCCCTGTCCCACAGGATTTAAAACCTTGGATAGGACTATTCTACTATCGTCCTAGTATCCCGATTGGTATGTTTTGGGTCATCCCTATACCAAATGTTAGAATGGGACGGGATGATAGCGCATTTGTTCCATTGAAAAAATGAGATAGCCCATTCCCATGAGATTTAAAACCTTGGTCATAACAACAACTTATGAAGAAATGTGAATATCCATTCCCTCCTTAACATCAAGACTATGTCATCCAACAAATGTAAAAAATCCAAAATAATATTTCTGGGGAATGTCTACCAAGGCAGTGGAGAATTTGATTCCTTTAACACCAAATTCTTGGGAGATAGGGAAAAAGTCCCTCAAGTTATAAGGTATAACATCAACTGGTAAGAAAGAATTAGATTCTTGAGGGCAAAAATAAACAGCTTTAGTCTTTTGGAGCAATGTATCTTGGAGTCAATCCTCTAGTGCCATGATGTCCAATTTAAATGACTTCCAATTTCTTATCACCTTTTTCTAATGAAGACCTTGGACATTCATAAAAGAAGATTTCATAGACCAAAACACTGTAAACCAGCTACAAATTTTTCTTGAAGAATATCACATTGTAAACCAGACCACTTGCACTATCAACTGTTTTTAACAATTCTTCTATATTGTAACACTCTCGTATCTCCACCTATTCCACAGAAAAAAATATATCATACTTCCTAATTTAATTTTAATCTTCATCCAATGTTTAAGATAACGAATAGCTATATAAAGATTTTATAGTGCCAAAAAAAGTAAGCAGTGTGCTCCTTCAGCATCGATGTAGGACACAATCATAATACCTTTACAATTTCCTACATTTTGTCCACCATCAATGTTGTGTGAATAATGTACATTTCTATAACCTTATATTATTATATAGACTACATCTGCTCACAAATTGCATTGGCTTTATGAGCTACTGAATCAGCTCACTGTTTGTTGTGAATTCCACATGTTAAGTCACTAAAAGAGCATTCCCTTCCATCATTTAAATGCCATCGTACTAGTTTTACACAAAGAGGTTAACAATTAAAAATTAAGGATCAATTCCCTAATCAATAAACCTTTGGAGACCAACACCAAGCATCTTTTCTACCATAAATTTAAACCAGTTCTCCTTTGAGTGAGGTCCCAAAACATAGGAGGCATCTATTAGCATGGTTCTCAGAAATCTAGCATCTCAAGTATACAAGGCATGGTGAGTAACAACTATATTCGTGCTTATTTAATAAAGTTAGGGGATTCAAATGGTCAAACAACAGTATGAAGAATCCCATGTTATTATTACAGGTAAGCCCTCTAACATATCAAAATTGGTGAGAATGACATTGCAAATACACTGGAGAAGAGGGCAGAGGATAAAATAGTGAATAACAGACCTTCAAATGTCATGAAACCACCTATATGTAAGATTCATGAAGTGAAAGACAAGAGAACAAGCCATTGTTCCATACCAATACATTTCAAATTTATCATTCACCATCCTTGGAGTTTATCATCGCATCTTTGCAATTATTAACCACATCTCTACCTTGGATGTAAGATTCTTCATTTACACACCATAAATTAATCGCAAAAATAGATATAAATAAACAAAATAAGAAATTGACTTCCAAGTAGAAGAATGTAAAAAGATAACGGTTTCACTTTGAAAGGGCATAACTTATAGACTTCTTTCTCAAAATCCACCACTTTTATGGAATTCAAGAACATGACTGGAGACCTTGAACACATGGTCCTTTCCATATCAAAAAATGGTTAAATGGAGAAGGAATGCATGAAAAACTAGGTGATTTAGCTTCAGCACTCTTTTTGAAGTAATAGTTTCAACATTAGAATAGATGGAAGAAGGGTACAAGAATCCCAAAGGTTCGTCAGATATAAGGTTGTCGGTAAAGGCCCCATCTTAGAATGCACTTAACTTGAACTCCATAAGTTGCAATCCTAGGGTAAACTTATTTCGAAGTTGAAGAGCTAATAATCACGAAACTAGGGACAACCTAAATTCATGTTATTGCATGGGTAAGGATTGTAAAAGCTTATGTACTAAGCAAATCAAATCACGATTTCTAATTTTGGAAACAACAAGTTCTTCCATATCCAATTCCATCAAATTGCATTTAGGAGACCAGAGCCAAGAAACAAGTAGGGAAACAGTTCTTCTTTTGTTTGGAAAATTAAAATCAGATCAATCATTCCATGCACCCAGAACAAAAAGAATGCACGAAACATTGACGATTCCTGATGCTCATATGAAAGGGGCATGGAGAAATTACTCCCAACTAAGCCCAAATTCAACAAAATCCGAAACTCACGGCCAATTACAAGAGCCAAAAGAAACCCCAATTGGAGAGATCAAAGAGAAACCCAGAGAGAAATCTTCGAAGAAAAGAAACAGATAGAGAAAAAGGGGCGGGGTGGGAATCACTTTGAGGGTGCGGGTGGCGAATTCGACGCCGATGGTGGACTTGGAGTCGAGGAAGAACTCGTTGCGGGTGAAGCGGGAGAGGAGGTTGGATTTGCCGACGCCCGAGTCGCCGATCAGCACCACCTTGAACAGATAGTCGTACTCCTCCGCCGGCCCCAACCCTCGCCGCGCCATCGCTGTGATCTCTCTCTCTCTCTCTTCGTCGAGCTCCAACAAAAGTCCGCAGCAGTAGTTACGGATGACAGGTGATGATAGGGAAAGAAAGAGAGAACCATTTTTAATCATCCTAACGAACCCTGCCCAAATTCCCCACCTTAAATAAATAAACAGAAAAAATAATGACTGCAAATCTAGGCCTCCCTTTACCCTTTTTGGTAACGAGGTAATTCATTTTACCAGTTAAATGTATTTTATTTTTAAGGTAGCATTATATCTTCAAACTATATGATTTGACTTTTTTATGATATTAATAATATTTTTGTATTATTATTTAAAAATTAATTAGGTATAATTTTCTCAATTGGTTATTGATTTGAAAATTTTTAAAGATAATTTTTATTTAAAAAAATTAAAGAAAACCTCAAGAGAACGAGAGGGATGGCTTAGTTGCCATCGATAGAGAATAATATTTTAAATTAATTAGTAGTAAAAATTCAATCTCTCAATTTTTATACGATACTATTTAAAATTTATTAAAACTATAGAATGCTAACACATAAATTACATTTGTTCGAAGATAGGTAGCTTAGATAAAATACATGAAGTTAACTATAAATTAAATTTTTTAGAATCGATTACAATCAAAAATTTTGATTTCACTATAATATAATTGAAATATGGTGCTTCTTCTTTATCATATTGTTTCGATTTTAATTCAGACATGTTATCTTAAACTCTAATGCCCTCCCCCTCTCTCCCCCTCCCTCCCCCCCCCCCTCTTTTTTGTGGGAAATGGAAAGGTTATATTACTCTGTAGCCCAAAGATGTGTGTATAAGGAAATCTGGAAGCTCTCTATGAGTATCAGAAGTTCATCCGACCAAACTCCATCATGTTCCATCTGTACCTCACTGCTACATGATCTCACTCCTGACCAAGGCATCTTATGCTTAGTTTCTTATACATTCTAATGATTGTACCTATTTTTATTTTTAATTTGAGACTTGTCTCCCCTAGTATAATATAATATAATGTAGTGTTGTATACTTGTACCATAATTCACATTGGATAACCAATGCTCCCTGGCCCTCATTGAGGCTTTACATGCATGGTACTACCGAAATAGTCGCCGATGAAAATATATAATTCAAACTCAACTGATTGTTTTAAAAAAATAATAAATTTTATTTAAAATCTAAACATAATCTATCGATCTAAATATCATACCATACTGAGCCTAGATAGTTAAAGGTCAGAATGAGTCATTGGTTAACTCAATCCATTTGCAACCTTATTCAGGGCCCGAAAAATAGTTTAGAGCTAGGAACTCATTGTGCCCCTCTGGAGGAAGAATTGAATCACACATAAGGTCAAATTAAAGTCAACCACATGGAAGTTAGCAGAGGTCAAAATCCCCTACTTTTGCAGTTCTTTTCCTCGTACATCACTTTGGTTGCATGAAACTACTCCTCAGGTCCATCAAACCCCATCCTACTCTTCTTTTCCCTTACAACCATAAGACTAGTTGCTAGTTTTGCTCAAGGTCTAGGCTGGCAAGCTGCTTTATGTTCATGGGGTGCGCCACATCAGTGTTGCCCCTGAAGGCTTCCCTTGCCAATATGATGTTCACAGCTGCAGTTGGGTGGAAGGCATCCCAAAACACATACTGATCTCTATCAGAGCATGGAGTCTGGAAGGGAAGGCAGGTGATCTGCCCACTGTTGCGTCCGATGCCGCAGCACCCACGGTCGACCACGCTGAATCCTGCAACATTAAGGAAAGATATATACAAGAATTAATATTTAGTTATATAAGAATGAGATTGCAATGTTCTGCTACCTTCTTGGATCCACCCTCACTGTGACTTATTTGGCTGTATCTTTTGTTCTTTATATGTGTTGTTTCATTATCTTCAATGAAATGTGGTTTGGCCTTGCCCAACTCTCTCTCATTCTTTTTTGGTGTTTTTTTTCTTAATCTTCTAATTATTACATATAGCATTTTAGTTATGACTGCAGTAAAAAATATAGAAAAGGGCTAATGCCCATTTTAAAATAAAATCATGTACATATATAAGAGATTGCTAAAAGATTTTCATATTATTTTGAATGAAGAATAAAAGCTTGGGCTATCTTATTATTGAAGGATTTAAGGAAACTAAAAGACCAGACAATCAACACAAACCAGTGCCATTCAAATGGAAGCACTTACCATAAGATGTGGGATTACTGAGGATATCTTTGATCAGCCGGAAGTTGTCAATGTATGTGAACTTGGCACCACGGAGGTTTACATTGAGGTTGTCAACCATTAACTTGACATTGTTGTTGAAGGGAATCACAAGATTATCAACTTCAGGTGAGCAATGACTTGAAGGATTTTGTGCAAGGATGCTTGGAATACAGGCCATTGATCCTACTCCAGCGATCACAAACCTCCGAGCTCCAATGTTGTATAATCTCTACAAGAAAGCAAAACATTGTTCTTTTTTTTTAAAAAAATTTTGAGAAGATGCGTTTTCCTATAGATTCATTTCATGCGATAACTGAATGACTACAAGCTGAACTAAAACAGAACGTTTTTTCCTTTTTCTGATGAGAACTGAATTAGAACAGTCAAGTGAAACAAAGAAAACTAAAACAATCTTAATCATAAGCCAATTTAGCAGTTGCCGAAGTGCATCTCGAAATATCTTCAGGTTGCAGTCCACAAACCATATACTAAAATTATGGATGTTTTCATTGTCTAGCTAAGCTTCCCTTGATCAAATAAGATTTCACCTCTCTTATTATTATTTTTTTTCTTTTAGAAAAGGCACAGTGCAAAGAACAGTGGCATTAAGAAATTGAAAGGTTGATGCTAAGACTGAAATTAACTATTTCAAGTAGTCAATTAGTCCTTCTCTAACAAAGATTCCATTCAAAGCTCTCTCTCCTCCCCCTCCCCCCCCCCCCCCCCCCCCCTCCCCCTTTTTCTTTTGAGCAAAATGCTCATTCAAAGCTTGCAAGGCTGGCTCATTGGCCACATTATTGCATGGTACTCATGAAGCAAGGACATGAGCTTGCAGCCACATGATTCTTTAGCAGTTGCTGTGCATTTATTGAATCAAAGTTGGGTGATCAATAAACTGAGTCCTTGATTAATTTCAAGGTTGGCAAATTACCCATCACATGGTTACTAATCCAATCTAAAACAATGGGCTCTGTGACAAACCAACTTACAGTGAGTTGGCGGGTGTACTGCCGGACCAGAAGATCAGCAAACTGGTCGGCATTGTACACGTTTCGTGTATTATAGTTAGGCATCAGATAGTTGTTTAGGTAGTCATTGCTCCCCATTCCCACAAAGAAGATGCAGTGAGCTATGGCATTGGCAACATGATCAGCTCCTAAGTTCCTGGTGATCTGATCAAGCGTCGACTCGAAGTTCCTGATCTGCTGATTGAATGGTATCCTCCCCACCTGTGTCACCATTTTTGGTGAACCATCACAGAGACATCAGTGATGACGAATAGTGTAATCTAGCATGCAAGAAAGCTACCTAATTAGATGGTTCTTTTAGGGATCAAGAGTGTAGAGGGCTTACAAAGTTTCGTCCAGTGATGTCTAAAATTCCAGCAGCAGCCGAGGCATAGTTAACGCCATGAAGGAGGCCTTCACCAGAAGCTTGGGAGTAAGGTGGAATAAGAGGCAGTCCAAGAAGATCAGCTGCAAGAGAAGACAAAGGATGACTCAATAATTTGATGGTGTCATAAACTTAGAGCTGAGCAACAAATTAATAAGGCACATAACCTGCACACTTCATGGCAATGGCAGGGTAATTGCCATGCCTTGGTAGAGATAGATTAACAATAATAGGAGAAAAATACATGAAAACTGGTGCACACTGCAGGCACCATAAGTGCATGGAGTGAATGATGAGACGAGGGGACAATAAATGCAGTCTACGAATGTATTAAATGGAGAACTTGCTCTTATACCTTGGAATTCGAGACTAGACCTTATTTTCCTTTGACCAATGTAGTCATAGAAGATGAAAAATTGGTGGATATTAGAGAGTATTATTAGGCATAAACTCGAAAATTTGGTGGAAATTAATTAGCATAAACTCATCATACTTCTTATTGGCTTAGGCTGCTTTTTGTTCATAATTTATTATACATAAATCAACCTTAGACATGAACCATGGAGGATTCAAAGCAAAGTGTGTTCCAACAGGATCAACTTTAAATAAACAATGGTAACTAAGTACCATACTTTAAATACAATGCGAGGAAAGAGATCGAGTAAAGTTAGCCCTATGAGATGGAGACTAAAAAGTTTGATACAAAAATCCAAGGCACATAAAAGTTAAAAAAAGATTTTAGTATTTAGTGTGAATTATCTAATCTCGATATTTTATCAAAATCTAAAAGAGTTGGGAAGTAGCTTAGTCTAGCTAATATTAATTATAGAACAAGTTTGATCACTAGTTAATAATTAAAATAAGAAAGTTGGTTTCATCATGCATGAGATTTCAAATAAAACAGCTGAATGGGCATCCTCCAAATTTTGCACCCGAGCGGTTTGAAAGCCATCCTTCACTCAGGGAGAAAAGAAGTTGTGAAAAAGCTTTCGGCTCCTCCCAAAGCCCCACCACCACCCAGGGCTTCCACCTACATGCTTTCATATCAACACTTGTGACCCCCCTGTGAATGGTGTGGTCATACTGAAGGCAAGCCAAGTCACAACCATTAAAGACGAGAGGTTTAGAGGACTCGCCTATCTCATCCACAATGGTGTAGCCATTGGAGAACCTCCCTGTGGGTCCGCCGGCGAAGTCGATGCCATAAGGGTAGTAGTTGGCCTTGGCAAAGGAGGGGATGTTGTTGTTGTTGCCGTTGTCAATAAGGGAGTCTCCAAACACGAACATTGCCGGCACCAATTCCCTTCGGCCATTGCCACCATCTCCTGGTGCAACTGGTCCTACCACTCTTTGAGCTATAGAAAAATTAGAAACTGTTGATAAAGCTAGGACAACATAGAAGAAGAACATGGAGAGTATTGGATAGCTAAAGGTTGCCATGTGAACTGGATACAAGGTGGGGAAGAAAAGGAGATGGGTTGATATAGAAAGGGGAAGTGGAAAAGGATGGTGGGTAGATAAGGGTGGTAATCAATGCATTTTAACTGTGCTCTTACAGAGGAGTAAATGGGCATGTGGGATGGAGTGCAGAGAAGGTAGAGAACAGTGGTGTTTTTGGTATTTTACTGGAAAAAAAAAAAAATCTATGACAGGATTGTGACTAGAGGACGTACCTCCCATTTAAGGTCCTTGGCAAGGATTTCCTGTCGATTTCTTTGAAAGTGAACGATAGGCAAGTTCCAAGAAAGAGGTTAAGGTTCTTGAATGCTGAATTTGAATGGTAGTAGCGTCATAGGCTCGCAAGTTTTAGCCTAGAAAGTGGAACTTGATCAGAGTTTTTTTATTAGAAAAAGGGAAGGAATTAAGGAAATCTCGGGTAGATTCTTGTTTGACCTGACGAATCCTTCATGAATCTAGCTTTGGCTCGTAGATGATCCTCATCTCATGGATCAATGCTGGGGTAACTCAAAAAGGTCATTCAGGTGTTTTGATCCAGTATCACTTTGCTTCATCAAGTGGCAGACGACAATAATTCAAAGGAGCAATAAGAATACACTCCACCAGCTGAGGGAATTTTTTGAGTCATCTCAGTAAGATGAACAATTATCTACATAATCTTTTTCCTTTTGATTCATATTTTAGATATTGGAGACCAGTATAAAGAGTTGAATAACAAGAAGAGCGAAATGGCTAGTATCTAATATTATAGCTCAAGTTTCTTAACGCTTTATTTCGGAAGTTGTATATGTAACTTTCGTTCTAGGGTTCTAGTCATTTGTTACTCTGTTACTGGATCTCTTTTATATGTAACAGAAAAAAGAAAAACCCTTCTGGTTCTTGTGGATCCCAAATATTGATCACCTTACTACACAAAATATAAATATTCTCATTATTTGCTTTTTTTTAGTGTAATTTTTGCTTACTACCCAATAAAAATATGGATAAAAAGAAAAGTAGACTAGCCTAACATGTCCACCAAACAAAGACACGCATCATTACTTATGCACCCAAACATGGATATGAGCCAAATCTAACTAGATTTGTTTTCTCACAGAATGAGAATACACTATTAAAATTACCTATAACAAATGTTTTATTAGAAAATAATACCTCCAATATCTAGGCTCGATACCTCTTAAGTAACAAAATGGCTCATGCAATCATTGAGCTATAACCAACCAGATTGAAGGATTCTCACTTGATCGTAGTTAAATTTTTGGGTGATTATGAAAACAATCAGTAACCATCATTGGACTACTTCCATGAATTATGGCTTAGGCTTGGAACATAATAATCACCTTGCAAAAGATTTTGTTAGATTACTTGGTTTCCGGCCATTTTTTAAACTTGAATGCTGTGGCCATACTCTTAAGAATATCATTATGTTTTTTCTGAAAATATATGTGGTGAATAGAATCTTTAAGAGGCACCACTCGTTGACCACGTCTTCCGGCCCTCGGTCTCCTAAATATTTTCACGCGGAAACCGTCCAGTTGTCAGAGAGGCAGCAGAGACATGGCAGTTGAAGTGAATTATGAGCTGCTGTTGGAAACATTGTTGCAAGTCAAACAGAAATAAGTTTAGTCAAAGGACAAGTTGACTTCGGGGCCCGCCGTTGTGTTGCGGGTCCATGCATGGATCCAAAACTTAGGAGCACTATTCCTGGGAAACGTGGGTCCAAATTTACTGACCTCTTCTTATAATTGAGGTTTTTTTTTTTTTTTTTTTTTTTTTTTTTGATAAGGAATCGAGCAAGGGTTTGGTTTGATGATATTACCACCTCTCACGGCTGATGCATACCTTGCAAATAAGAAGTTCAAATTGGTTATAAATATGTTTCATATAATATGCGAGAAGACAGTGGCTCTATCATGATCAAATGATTTACATGTACGTAAAAAAAGTTTTGTTTTAGTTTATTTTTGTTTACCAACTCCACGATCAATCATGTGCTGCAGCAGCTCTTGCTTCAAAAAAGAAGAGGAGGAGCCATTAAACAAAGATGCAACCAGATGTTTTGAGAAAAAAAAATATTAATAATTATTTGTATTTTTAATATCTGATGTTTAGAACATTTTGCTGCTCTTCCGTGTAACTTTTTAATATTAGAAATAACTCTGTGGCTATTACAGCATGTTCCATCAAATTTGAAAATTATATCTAACTTGCCAAAGAATGTCATGAAGCATTCCATAGATAAGTTTTCTACGCATTGAAATAAACGATCCATCTTGAATCATCAAATAGATTTTAGATTTTTTTTTTTTAATGAATGTGCTGAAAGTCATTTGCATGTAACATGTAGTGTTATTAAATAAAAGGATTAGGAACATTCTACTAGCAGCCGTTATTAAAATCATCCCTAATAAAAATAAATAAAGATGTTCATTATCGTTCCTATTAAATAATTTTTTAGGCATGTGTTTCTTTATTCCAATAAATACTTATAGGAATGTTATCATAAAATTATTCTTAAATATAAAAAAAAGATTGAAAATATTTTTATATACCAGTCTAGAAACATTTCAACAAAAATATTCCCATATATCTTGTCAAAATATTTGGCTCCCAAAATTTTTGAACAAAAAATAGCCTACCAAAAAATTCTTGCCAAATTTTTTGCCAATTTTTTTGGCTCCCAAAATTTAGTAACCATTTAACCATTTAAGGTTAAACATCACTTTATTCCCCAAATGTTCATTGAGGTTTCGCTTTAGTCCTTAAATTTTTTTTTGATTTAATTACTAGATTCCCAAAAATCTAATTTGATTCGATTTAATGGATTGGGACTAAATTGAATTAGATTAGACTTTTGGAAATCAAGTAATTAAATTAAAAAAATTTTAAGAACTAAAATAGAACCTTAGAAAACCTTTGAGGACTAAGGTGATATTTACCCTAAATCCCATTAACTCGGTGATTTTTCTTTTTTCTTTATTCTTTTTTCTTCAAACACATTTAGTCATCAGATCTACCATCTAGTATACAACCAAACCCATTTAACTCAATGACTCCTAATTGCTTCAAGCTCACCACAGACACCATCTAGCCACTGCCATCACTCCACCATGATACCATGTTGGTCACTCTCTCCATGTATCTATCTATCTATTTCTTTCTCTTACTCTATATTTTTTATATATGTATGCACAGTAATATTGTGACTTTGGAGAGGATACTAACTCAAAAATCTCTACTTTGCCTTCTCTATTTGGTACATTCCTAGCTTCTTTACTCTCTTTCTTGTATATGTGCCTTTATATATTTTTGATGTATAAAATGATGTTTTAAGAATGCCTCCTTTTAAAGGTAATTCTCTAATTCTCACATTGTGATTTGGATTTTCTGATCAAGTTAGTTGTTATTCATATATTGATGTTTAGGCTCTGTGTATTGATTAAAGAAGAATTTGGGATTGGTGGGCTATGGTTTTATATTTTTTTAATGGGTTTTCAATTTTTCTTATTCTTCTTTAGTTAAATCGATACTTTTTCTAAAATGAGTCCAAATTCTCTATTTCCACAATCTTTTTGAATTTGGTGTTTGGTACTTGTCTTCGTTGATGAAAGATTTAGGAGTTTGGTTTGAGGGGTTGATTTTAGGTATGTTATGGGGTTGTGTGATTATAGAAACTTAAAAGCTCTTTATTAGTTTGATATATATTGATTGTTTAGTATAATAATACCTTTTTATTTTACTATAATAGCACTTCGAAAGAAAGTGATTTTGATGGTGAGAGATGCTTTTGGAATTGATGAACTGAGTTGAGTTTTATCTCTTCTCTTTTGTCTTCTCAAATACTTATTTTTAGACACCTCTCATTCTAACCTCTGGAGCAGAGGTATATATTAGCAATCACCATTGTTTCATAAATTGAAAATTTGAAATTTTATTTCTAATATTTATCAATACTTGACATTTTATATAGGTAATAGCATCTAATAAGAGTTGGATGCAAATACGTAATATGCTATCTGATAAATATAAAATAGAAATAGAAGAGTTTTTGAATTATGCCTTTGAATGCCCTGCTGAGGGTGGTAAGATTCTATGTCCTTATATCAAGTGTAGAAATCATAAGTATTTAAACAGGAAGGATGTTAGGTTTCATTTGTTGAAGTATGGAATAATCCATGATTATATGACATGAACATTTCATGGGGAATCTCCAAATATCTTTGGTTGGCGTCAAAGGGAAGATCCATTAATACTTCTCAATATGATGATATGATTGGATTGGTTAATAATATTTGGACTACAGTTGAGATGGTTGAAAGTATGCAAACTGAGGGGATTGAGACCTTTGAAATTGAAGGAGAAGGTGTTGGGATAGAAATCCTTTTCTCAAAATTGCTGCATGATATACTAGTGTTAGGATTTGATGCTTTGAGATTCAGTCCTCATTGAGCCCACAGTGAGGTTCGCGACGAAAAATGGAGTCCAACGAGATCAAGATCACCCCAAACGAAGCTTGGATGGAAGAGATATGAGCTTTTAAAGTCGGCACGAGATTCGAGACGACGGAGGATCGCCGGCTATCGGCGGCGGGCGGCCACAGGCGGCGGCGTGCGGGACACGCGACCCAGGTGTGTGGCCCAATCGGGTGCGTGGCCCAGCCCATGCGTGGGCCCACGCACGGGTGCGGTCCAGGCCCGCATGCGCGGGCCAGCCCAGGCCCAGAGGCCCTACCTCAGCCCTGTGCCTCGGTCCACCATGGATCGGGCGGTCCACGGCTGGGCATGTGGACCGTGTGGGTATTTTTCACATATTTCACGCGGTCCACGATACTATTTCGTGGATCGAAGCACGATCGAAGGGCCCAGGGACGTCCCGATCTTGATCCGACGGTCCAGAAGGTTATTTGACTTTGTTTAGGACTCCTAATCTATCTCTAATTAGGTTTAAGCCCTTTAAAAGGGCCTGTGACGAACAGTGAACAGCAGGGATTCGAATTTTTGCTGATGGTGCCGCATGGAACCCGAGAAGAGAAGAAAAAGAAAGGCGTGAGGCCACTGAGAGAGAAGGAGCAGGGCTCCTAGACAGCGGACGCCAGACATTTCAGGGGTTCAGGGGGTCTTCCAAGAGAGAGGAGAGCTTCTGAGAGGAAAACTTTTAGAGAGAGAGAATTGGGTGTACAAAGGTTGAGGGTGAGGTCTCCTCTTGTAAATTTTTTTTTTCATAGTGAAGTTTGCATATCCCGTGAAAGCGAGTCCTTTTGTGGCTAATCCACGTATTTTGATTATTTTGTTTTATTTCTTTTTTCTTCCTGCTGCATCGCGTGGTACTGAAAAGGTCTTGGGAAGTGGTGTCCTGGCCAGACATCCATCCAACAACTAGAAAAGTAATTTTTAGGATCTGGATTGTCAAGATTAGCTACTATTGTGAAGCTTCTCCACCTAAAAATAATGTATCGATGGAGTAATGCATCATTTGATGCATTAGTTGAGTTTTTGGGAGGAGTTAATTTCAAGTGCTAAGGAGGAGATTCCTAATTCCTTTTACAGTTGTCAAAAATATATATCCGATTTAGGGTTAACATGTGTTAAATATAACATATGCAAATATAATTATGTTGTCTATTGAAAGTTATTGATCGATGCACAGTGTTGTTCTATTTTCAAATTATCTAGATGGAAGGACAGTGAAGAAATAAGTATAAGAAAAAATATCCCACACAAGATGCTAAGATATTTTTCAATCAAGTCAAGATTACAAAAGTTGTATATGTCACCTAAGATTACAGAACATATAAAGTGGCACTATAATAAGAGAGTAAAAGATGGAGAAATGAGACATCCAGCTGGTACACCAGCTTGAAAATCTTTGATGGTGAATATGTTGAATTTGCAAAAAATCTGCATAATATTCGATTGGATATGGCAATAGATGGGTTCAATCCATTTAGACAAATGAGTTCTCAGTATAGTATTTGGTCTGTTATTCTTGTTCCATGTAATTTTCTTCGATAGTTATGTATGAAACAACTTTACATCTATCTCTTGTTGTTAATACCAGGACCATATAGCCTAGGAATGAGCATTGATGTGTTCTTAAAATAGCTGATTAAGGATTTGACTGATTTATGGATAAATGGAGCTAAAACCTTTGACGCTTATACAAAGAATAACTTCAGTTTGCATGCAGCTATAATATGGATGATAAATGACTTTTCAATATATGGAGATTTGTTTGGTTAGTCTATTAAAAGGTATATGATATATCCAATATGTTATAAGGATACATATAGTTGATACTTGAATGAAGCACAAAAAATGTGTTATATAAGATATAGAAGGTTTCCACCACAGGGCCATAAGTGATGCAAGGATGTAGCTCATTTGGATGGGACTATTGAGAAAAGAGATAAGCCTAAACCATTGTCTGGTGCAGAGATTTTAAAGATGCTAGAAAATCTGGATCAATAGTCTTTTGGGAGCAGAAATGTGAGAGCTAGATACAATCAATCCAATACTATTTTTAATTGGAGGAAAAAGAGTATTCTTTTTGAATTACCATATTGGAAGACTTTGTTAATTCGTCGTAATCTTGATGTGATGCATATTGAAAAAAATATTTATGAAAATATTATGGAGACAATAAAGAACAATGCTGGAAAAATAAAGAATACATTAAGCAGCTGTTATGATCAAGTTGAAATGGATATCGGACCTGAATTATATCCCGTTATAAGAGAGAATAAGATATACGTGCCTGCAGCTCGATATTATCTATCTAATGAAGAGCTGATGTTAATAGGTCTCAAAATACCTGATAGATTTGTTTTCAAGTTAAGTAGGTGTGTGAGTGAAAAGAAGCAAAAATTTTTTGATATGAAGAGTTATGATTATTATATGTTTATACAGTGATTATTACCACTTGCAGTGAGAAATTTTCTATCAAAAGAAGTTTGTGAACCTCTCATATCATTAAGCTTTTTCTTTAAAAACTTGTACTCAAAGACATTAAGTCCAGATGATCTTGATCGTCTTCAGAATGAAATTGGCTTAACACTTTATAAGCTCAAAATTATATTTCCTCCTTTATTTTTTAATGTGATGGTATATTTAGTCGTATATCTCGCTGAAGAGGCGAAAGTAGCTGGATCTGTATAATATAAGTGGATGTATTCCATTGAAAGGTACATGAGGAACCTAAAGTTGATGGTGAGAAATAAAGCATGGTCCGAGGGGTTGATTGCAGAATCATATATTGCTGATGAATGTTTGATATTCTGCTTAATGTATTTGAAGGAAGATGAAGTTTAATCATCCTTTTAGGTACAATGATAATAATAGTTATCATTCTGGTCATACCTCAAAAATATTTTTTTCACTAGGCAATTCAATAGAAGCTGTGAAATTCAAGACTTTAACACATGACGAGTGGCATAAGGTACAATTATATATGCTAAACAATATTGTTGGTATTAATAGTTTTATTGAGTAAGTTTTTTATCAATCATATTTTTCAAATACTTAATTTTTTAAACTGATGATATCTTATAACCATTATAGTAAAATTTATATGTTTGTTGATTTGTACATAGGTTATATAAAAGCATGTTGTCGAGCATAAGTCATCCTCAATTTATAGAAAGATATAATACTGAATTTTCTGATTGATTTCATAGCTATGTAAGTATTGAAGGGACAAGTTATAAGTGCTAGATATCATTAGATGCACCAATCTAACTATTAAAATACAATATTTCTTAGGTTTATAAATTACATCGACAAAACAATATCTCTGATGATTTCTTTTTTTTGGCTTTAGATTCATCATTTGCTTTCAAGATGTACCATCGATTTGATATCAATGATTATCATTTTTATATATTTTCAAGAGATCAAAGTATGGGATCTCAAAGTTCAGAAGTACTTTGTAGGAGAGATAATAATTCTATGAAAAAAAAATACTATAGGATCATTGATGAGATTAGGAGTTGACTTATCTTGGATCAAAATATGTATATCTTTTTAAGTGTGACTGATATAATGTCCAACATCTAATGTATAAATATAAAATTGATAAGTTTGAAATTATAAGTGTTAATATTAATAAGCGTTTAAATACAATTGATCCATTTATCTTGGTCCAGTAAGAAGAACAAATATTTTATATCTCAGATCCTACCAACTCTAATTGGGCAGTTGTAATAAAAACAAAATCAATGAATGTCCATAGTATTTCTTTGAGTGGAGATGATACAAATGATGACAATACAGAAATTGAGGAGATCTATCAAGAAGAAGATGTAGATGCTGGATACATCAATCAACTATTAGATAAAGATGATCATGTTGATATACTTAGTAAGGATGACATTGTTGGTGAGGAAGTGCCACTTTCACTGGTCAAGAAGATTGAAGATCATATTGCTCGTCCTTCTAAATTTAAAGATGACATATTTGATAGTAATAATGAAATGGGGTTGGAGGATGTAGACAACTATAATCAAGCCAAAACACAACCATACCTTTTAGAATCAGAATAAATTTATTATAATTTTTTCTGATTACTTTAAATAGGTGTGCAATTATGAAATCTTATGCTAATTTTATATCTTTGCTTGTTTATTATGCAACAAGTATGCAATTAAAGAATCATGAAAACTTATATCAGTTTATGCCTTTGGATTTAACTAACTATTTTTGCATCTTTGCCTCTTGTTATAGAAATGGCTCCAAAATATAAAGACATTTCATGTACTATTCTCATGGCTTGGTAAGATGAGGACAATGCATCAGTGAGACAACAAGGCAGTACAGGTCTAGCATGCAATAGGTAGGGACTTACATCCAATTCAACAACTAGGTAGAGAGCTGTAGGCCTTACATCTAGACCTAGAGGTCAAACTTCTACTGTACAGCCATCATTTCAAGTTGTCATCAGACACACATCTAGCATACAGGTATTTAACTTTATATGTCTTACTCTAATAAAGAGATAAAGTTGATGCCATTTGCTATTTTCTTTATTTATAGAGAATATGTCATTTGCAATCTCCTTTGCAAAGATGTTTGAATTCTAGGATTCCTATTGTCTATCTCTTTTTATATTTTAATTTAATTAATTTTGAGGATTGGAGGTGTCGATTGTCTGTCATTTTTTGTGTATTTTTTTAAAAAAATATATATCTTTATATGATACAATAATTTGAGTTATTGAGTATGTGGCAGCCAAGTGAGGTTTGAGATCAAAGTATTATTTATTAATTTTAAGATTTATCCTCTTGCTCACAACAATAAAACAAACTATTTTATAAGAAATCAAATTAATTCTACAAAATTTAGGAACCGAAAGAGGTCATGGTTAATAATTCTTTTTATATTTTCTTGGACCGTGCTTGGTTGGCTTGTTTTTGCTAGGTTATGTTAGTAATTTAGTATCAAACAAACTATGACTCTCTTGTATCTGTGTATGTATAAATGGTGTGTACAGACTGCACATACACGAAAAGGATTTTCTCATGACTACATATTCTGCATTCACAGTTCAATTATTTTTTTGATTTTTGACTTTCTCAAACCAACAAAGTTTACTAGAAATTATAAAAGATGGATGTGGAACACAGTAAACACAAAGGTTTAAAAAAGACAAGAGCTTAAGCCAGCCAGACAATGTACTATAAAGAAAAAGAAGTCTGAGTATGGGACATACAAGGCAATTAATTTAGACTTAATAATAAATAGAGACGAGAACAATCTAGTCATAGCAATACCACCTAAAGACTTTATTACTTTTATAGGAAAGATGCAAAGTACTTGGACCACTATCTTGGCAAAATTGTGAGAGATTATACTTATGCTCCAATTGGGGTCTAGTTGTCTGCTAAGAAAGAGAAAAAATATGATATGAGAAGAAATCATGGTAAAAAAAAGTCTATATCATTAATTATATTGCTTGGTTGTTTTGTTCTGTCTACACTATTATGTTTGTTTGATTAATGCTACATCCATTTAAGTTTCTATCATTTATATAAGTTCTTTATTTATATTATAGAAATATTTTATGGTTAGTCCTTCAAAGTTCAAAATTTTGGAAGAAAAGGATGACATGATCCCTGATACACCAGAGGTAAAGTAAGAAAAGTTTTGCAGTCTTTGCTTAATGAGTATGGGTGCAAGCTTTCATCGATGAAAGTATAGGCTCTATCGTGAGTATTACTTGCTATTCAAAATAGCAGAGGAGCAGTGAGCTACAGTACCTGACGGCACCTGACTTATGGTACAAATACATTGAAAAGTATGAGAAAGAGAATTTTCAAATCAAATCTAAGAAGGCATCTAAAAGTCCATCCAATCAAGTAATCATATCTACCACTAGGTCAAAATTATTTTATCAAAAGGAGTATGAAATGATAAGCTGTTCAAATTGTTGTATTACATCAGCTCTGAGTTTACATGTGTCTCTTAATTTTTCCTCATAAACATATGATAGATGAATCTTGAGACTAGTGAGATGGCTAATCCCTGTGATGTATGAAGGCAAAGCATCGAATAAAAAAGACCGTATTATGATATTATGATCCAAAATTAAAGGAAGTATATGTGAAATTTCTTTACTTAATCTTTGGTTATGATCTAAAATCGAAGGAATCAAAATATTGCATGCCTGTACTATATTGTACTTAAAAGTATTTCAATCCAATATTTCATTTCTTTAAACTAGATCATAACCTATTGTTGCAAGGGTGCAGAAGGATGAAATAGTCGGATATGTATACATATCATTGTTTTTTTGACAAATGAAAATATGAAGGTCATTGCATTTGCTTGAATGATCTATTGACAAGAACTTATAATAATCAATTGTTAATTCTCATGCAGTAAATTTTTCTCATCCAATTTGTATGAAAAAAGTCAGATATTGATTCATTCTTTATTATTATACTTTTTAAATTTTTTATCATAATTATATAGTATTTTCATATAACCATATAAGCAGATTTTAGTCAAGTTCTTTTCTTTTTTGAGTAGTTTATTCCTTTATACTTTCAAATATATATTTGATATAGTTACCCTTGAATTTTATTTTTAGAAAAAGTTGAAGGAGTTTGGATCCCAACCCACACAAGAAGGTGAGAGACCTTTACATAGGGATGAGATATATGCACGCATCTTAGGGACTCGACCATACTTATCTTGAAGAGGGGCTGGTTATAAGTTAATTATAATTGAGACAGCAAAGACCATTCACATATCATGTGAAGAGAAAATCCATGAAGAAAAAACATGTAGATATGCAAGCAAAGTTACAGAAGATGAAAGTGGTCGAGGGATAGCTAACAGAAATGGTAAGTTTAAAAGAGAGGTTGCAACACATGAAAGAAATGATGCCTCACTTCTTATTGCACAAAAGAGTTAACCCTCTATCAAATGAATCAAATGAAGTTGACAATGACTAGACAGAAGCAACTAGCGATTATAAAGATGATCCTATGGAGGTAATTGAATGCATGATTTTTTTTTCATTTTTTTTTGTAGTTTGGTTGGCTAACATGATTTAGTTACACACTATTGGTGTTATGTCTCTAATTTAATTGTCATTTGTTATTTGCTATTCTTTTAGGTGACTGTTAAATCTTAATCGAAAACTCATTTTTTGGTCTGTTAGTTTTTGCCATTAACAGTAACATATAGGAGTTAATTTGTAATACCCGATCCATTTGGGCCGTGGATCAGGCCCAAAATCTGAGAGGCCCACAAATCTCACAAAAAAAAAAATGAAGAAGACTCCCTACGGGAGGGTCGCCGATCGGCTCCTAATCGGAGTTGGAAAACACCCCGGAGAGGAGTCAAACTTCTTCCCCTCCGACCTTATTTAAGAAGGAGATCTCTTCTCTCCCCGTCCCATCAAGAAATTTAGAGAACGACGAGGATCGTCAGAGTTTTCTCGTGGAAGTCCTTCACTGTGCTTGCCCCAAATTCTCGTCGGAGATGTCATCGGAGCTCAGGTAAGGCTTCGACCTTTCTTCCTCTCCCTCTTTCCTTTCTCTCCAAGGCTTTAGACCCTTATCGATCATCGGGATCGTTGAAAAATCTATGAAAAGATGAACCCCTGTTTTGCTCTATTCGATCGAGCCATCTTCCTCTCTTTTTCGGCCACTGACGCCGTCGTTTGTGGTATTTCATCCTTAGGTTTGGATCTCTACCTCTCTATCTGTCATCTTCAGGAGGCTTTGGCCGCCGACGACCAGCCAATGATCGAAAAACAAAAGGAAAAGGGGCATGTCCCTTATTTTTTGAATATTTTTTAAAATCTTCCATCGATCGAACTTTGCTGCCGGCCATCTCTTGCCCCACTGTCATCGATCGCCACTATCGGACCTTCGACCATACCATCATGCCTCACCAGAGCACAAGCCACCCCTTTTTTCCCCCTCGTGTCTCTCCTCTGTTCGGCTAGGGAAAGAAAGAAGATGAAAGAAAGAAGAAAAGAAGAAGAGAAGAAAAAGAAAAGAAAAGAAAAAGAAGGAAAAAAAAAGGAGAAAAGAAAGGAAAAAGAAAAGAAAATGAGAGAGTGTTTTCTCTCTCTTTTCTCTCTCCTCTCTCTATTTTTTCTCTTTAATTTTTCTCTAGATTCTCTCTCTACTTTCTTTCTAGAATTTCTCTAGGATCTTTTTCTTTCTCTAATTGCATCATGGACCATAGGATGAACTTGAGATGAAAATAAGATGATCTGAGATTGCTTTGAAATTCATGCAGTAGGTTGGATCTCAGTCTGATCCTTATTCGAAATTTATAACATCGATCATGGTTAATCCATATTGAGTCATCCTGATATGACCTCTGATGATCTCGATCATGATTACCTCATCTAAAGGATATGAAGATTCTCTCTTCATTTTTTTTCTCTACTTTCTCTCTCTAAAATTTTTTTCTCTAAAATCTTCTCTCTATAAAAATCTTATGGACTAGTGGAGGGTCCAGATACTTAAACAAATCTCAATTTTGGCTAATCCTAGGAGAGGTCTTGGATTTATGTTATTAGGATCGTTTATCCGTAATTTTTTCATATATAATTTTTATATTTAATCTTGATCATGTAGAGATGTAATTATTGTACAAGAAGATATGGAGCAAAATATCTTAATTTTGGATTGGTAAATTAAGAAGCTCATCGAATTCTGTATTTAGATCGATCATCGATAGAGATAAGAATTTCTATACATGATCACCATTATATATGCTATCATTGGTATTGTATCATTGGTTTTGTATTGTTGAATCCGTGATCGATGATTTTGCTATGCCAGAGACACTGTTATTTGCTTATATGATTTTTAAGTGTGAGTATGGATTATGTCAATATATATAAATTCATGATTGATGGCATGATTATATGTGCATGATATATCTATTTTGATTACATTGTAAATTGAAATTGTTTTAATAAAATCAACATATAACAATTAGATAAAAAGGATATGGCTTGAACTAGCCTTGTTATGTAAAACAGCCTCCACAGGCTTATACGTGGAAGAATTTGATCTGAGGAAGATCGTGGATATTTTGATCTGAGAAAGATCATAGATATTTTAATCTGAGAAAGATCATGAATATTTCGATTCGAGAAAGATTATAAAAGTCGATCTGATAAAGATCGTCACATGATCCTGGTTAGTCCAAAGCTAGAAAAAAAGATTAAAGATCATGTGATTCTGAAAAGAGAAATAGAAGACAAGACATGAAATTAATGCTGAATAAAAGTGTTTCATCCGTTAACATATGATGATGCATCTTTTTTGATAAGACAAATAATTTATGGATATTTACATTATTCTGGATATTGAATATGAGATTTTATATTTTATTACTTATCCTTATTTTTAGATTATATTATTATATTAATGTGATATGAAAATTTTTACTGGGCTGTAAAGCTCACACCCCTTCATTTCTCTTTTTTTTTCTCAGAGTTATAGGAAGCTCATGATTGGCTATGGTTTGAATTTGCAAGTGAGCAGATGAATAGATAGAGTATCATTGATACCTGATCAGATAATTAAAAATATTTAATTTATAATTATGTAAGTTTTACTAATTATTATTGAAATTAGACATTATAGATGTTGAGGTTGAATGAATTATTTTTGACCTTGCATATTCTTTAGGGCTTGCTCTAAGGAGTGTGCGGCCATTACATATCCGATCCGAATGTTGGGTTCGAGGTATGATAGAGTAGTATCAGAGCTTAGATTATAATCATTTAGTGACTATGATATAAATGATTAGGATATGATAGAATAATATCAGAACCTAGGTTTAAGATCACTAGAGATTATGAAGTGAGATCAAAACTTTATGTAGGATGTAACAGAGTGATATCAGAGAATATGACTTATGTGGTATCAAAACTTTAAGATCACTAGGGACTGTGACATAAGTGATATCAAAACTTCAGGATTATAATTAATGGAGTATGATAGATAATATCAGAGCTTAACATTATGATCATTAAGGATATGATAGAATGGTATAAAAGTTTAGGTTATGATTACTTGAGAATATGATTTAAGTGGTATTTGATCTTAAGATTATAATTATTCAAAATTATGATCTTAGTGATATTTGAACTTGAGGCTATGATCATGAGGAACAAGATAGATATAAAAGAAAAGATTCGATAATTAGATTTCGAATCAATAGATACTATGATGAAATTTATGCATAAGTGGCATATGATAATAGAATTGACGAGTTATATCTTAGATTTCAATTAGTAGGGTTGACCTAAGTATGAGAAGTGTTGATCTTGGAATGAAGAGAGAGATATTGATGTGTTGTGTTGAGTATACTCAATAATTTTAGAATACTAAATTTATATAGGTGGAGATTATGATAATTTTTTTAATTTTGATGTTAATTATCTGATCATTACAAATTTTGGACTTATCAGAAGGAAGTTAGTTAGGATGTGGTCTAAGAAGAAATTACATCATATGAGAGAGAAATATTTTTAAGCGTTGAATCTATAAGAGGTCATATATGAAACTCAATTTAGATAAAAAAATATATTTAGATTTTATGAGAATTTGAGATACACGTCTTGGTGAAATCTTTGGTTACTCAAAGTATCATATTTAGACCTGATTTCTTGATTTTTTAAGTTGCATTGAATTTTAAGTCAAAAGTTACTTTTCTAAGTCGATCTAAGGTATTTTGATATTGTTGTCAAATTGAATAAAAAAAATTGATCTAATTAGAATATGATATACACGTTATGATCAAATCTTTAATAATCTTTGGATTAGATTCTTTATTTATGTAATTCAAATCAAAATTAAAATTTCTGAGCTGATCTAAGGTATCTTATTATTAAATTTTGGATGATTTATATAAGTCTTAACATATAAGGGGGATAAGATTTTGCATGGATTTATCTATTGATGCTAAGGGTTGTGATAAAGGGAGCTTTACAAGAAATAACTAAGTTGATTCTACTTACAAAGATGTTGACTTGAGTTCCTCTAGTTTGTTCAAGTTGAAGTTAATTTTTTTGCCAAAAAAAAAAGATTGGTTTGAAAGCTTGTCTAAATAATGATAAGATAAATCGAAGGTTAACTCAAATTAATTCTAGATATATTGGATTCTTGAGGAGTAGTGAAGCTTATGTAATGAGTTCAAACATAGAAGGTGGATGAAGATTTAATTTTGATGTGCTATGCCTAAGAGATAGTAATGATAAAGAAACTTAAAAATTTTATCGTAAATTTTATATAAAATTTAAAAGTTTGATCTACCTTTGATTGATTTAACATGCAAGGATATTTTTATTCTTGATAGACTTATATAATTTGATAAGTTGAGATCAGAGTGTACAGTAAAAGCATGATGGTTTAAAATTGATTAGAAATATTAATTCTTTAAATTAAAAAATATTATGAAATACATTAGTTGTAAATAAGGAAGAATTTTATTGAAAATGAAAGGATACTACAGATTTTGATCTAATATGATCATAGCCAGATAATTTTTGTTAATTGATTATTTTATTGTAGATAATGCCTAGAAGAATCCTAGACATCTCAAGTTTATTGTTAATAGCTTGATAGTCCTGTTATTAGTGCAAACCTAGGATGTCTTGACACCGATATCATTTTTTCAAAATTTAACTTTGTGACTCGAAATGACATAAAAGGTTAAGATTTTCTTAAGATGAAAGTCTACCTATTAAAATTATTGAAAGGTCAAGAAAAGAAAGAAATCGATGATTGTGAAGAGTGTCCAATGTTCGACCTTTTTTTATTTTTACATCATAGGTAGTTTAAGATAATTATGAATATCGAGTGGAATGTATTGGAATAAATACCTATGGTATGTTAATACAAGTATAAAATATTATTGCTTTTTGAAAAAAAAATCAAAAAAAAAAATCAAAAAAAAGGGGGGACGATGAGGTGAGATATCAAATAATTTTGTCATAACAAGGTCATGAGAAATAAATAGTGTGTAAGATATTATCGAAAGTGTGAAAATGACATGAAGCATGTATATTTTTTTTAAAAAATAATAATATATCTCAAACAACGTAACTTAATTTTGAGGATGAAATTATTTGAAAGGGAGAGAATGTAATATCCAGCCCATTTGGGCCTTGGACCAGGCTCAAAATCTGAGAGGCCCATAAATCTGACAAAAAAAAAAATAAAGAAGACTCCTGCCGTAGGGAGTCTTCGTCCTCCTGACTGGCCCCTAATCGGAGTCGGAAAACACCCCGGGGAGGAGTCAAACTCCTTCCCCTCCGGCCCTATTTAAGGAGGAGATCTCTCCTCTCCCCCTCCCATTAAGAAATTTAGGGCAAAATGATGAGGATCGTTAGAGTTTTCTCGCGGAAGCCCTTCACCGTGCTCGCCCCAAATTCTCACCGGAGATGCCACTGGAGCTCAGGTAAGGCTCCGACCTTTCTTCCTCTCTCTCTTTCCTTTCTCTCCATGGCTTTAGACCCTCCCCGACCATCGGAATCATCGAAAAATCTATGAAAAGATGAACCCCTATTTTGCTCTGTTTGGCCAGACCATCTTCCTCTCTTTTTCATTCACCGATGCCATCGTTTGTGGTGTCTTATCCTTAGATTTGGATCCCTACCTCTCTACCTGTCATCTTCGAGAGGTTTTGGCTGTCGGTGATTGGCCAATGATCGAAAAATAAGAGGAAAAGGGGCGGATCTCTTATTTTTTGAATATTTTTTAAAATCTTCCACCGACCGAACCTTACTGCTGGCCATCCCTTGCCCCACTGTTGTCAACCATCACTGTCGGACCTTCGATCATGCCGTCATGCCTCACCAGAGCATAAGCCACCCATTTTTCTCCTCTCATGTCTCTCCTCTGTTCGGTTGGGGAAAGAAAGAAGAGGAAAGAAAGAAGAAAAGAAGAAGAGAAGAAAAAGTAAAGAAAAGAAAAAGAAGAAAAAAAAAGAGGAAAAGGAAAGAAAAAAAGAAAAGAAAAAAAATGAGAGAGAATTTTCTCTCTCTTTCCTCTCTCCTCTCTCTACTTTCTCTCTAGAATTTTTCTAGTATCTTTCTCTCTCTCTAATTGCATCATGGACCCTAGGATGAATTTGAGATGAAAATAAGATGATCTGAGATTATTTCAAAATTCGTACAATAGATTGGATTCCAGACCGATCTTTATTCAAAATTTATAACATCGATCATAGTTAATCTATATTGAGTCATCCTGATATGACCTCTGATGATCTCTATCATGATTGCCTCATCTGAAGGATATGAAAATTCTCTCTAGTTTCTCTCTCTAAAATTTTTTTCTCTAGAATCTTCTCTCTCTTCATAGATTTTCTCTTTCTATAAGTCTTATGGACCAGTGAAAGGTACAAATACTTAGACAAATCTCAATTTTGGCTAATCCTAAGAGAGATCCTGGATTTATGTTATTAAGATCATTTATCCGTAATTTTTTCATATATAATTTTTATATTTAATCTTGATCATGTAGAGATGTAATTATTGTACAAGAAGATATAAAGCAAAATATCTTGATTTCAGATTGGTAGATGAAGGAGCTCATCGAATTCTATATTTAGATCGGTCACCAATAGAGATAAGAATCCCTGTATATAATTATCATTATATATGCTATCGTTGGTTTTGCATTGTTGAATTTGTGATCGATGATTTTGCTATGCCGGAGACACCGTTATTTGCTTATATGATTTTTAAGCATGAGTATGAATTATGTAAATATATATGAATTCATGATTGATGGCATGATTATGTGTGCATGGTATATCTATTTTGATTATATTGTACATTAGAATTGATTTGATGAAATCAACATATAATAATTAGATAAAAAAGAATGGCTTGAACTAGCTTTGTTATGTGAAACAGCCTCCACAAGCTTATGCGTGGAAGAATTTGATCCGAGAAAGTTTATGGATAATTTGATCTGAGAAAGATCATGGGTATTTTGATCCGAGAAGATCATAGATATTTTGATCTGAGAAAGATTATGAATATTTCGATCTGAGAAAGATCATAAAAGTCAATCCGATAAAGATCATCGCATGATCCTGGTTAGTCCAAAGTCAGAAAGAAAAATGTTAAAGATCATGTGATTATGAAAAGAGAAATAGAAGACAAGATATGAAATTAATGCTGTATAAAAGTGTTTCATCCGTTAACATATGATGATGCATCTCTTTTGATAAGACAGATAATTTATGGATGTTTACATTATTCTGGATATTGAATATGAGATTTTATGTTTTATTGCCTATCTTTATTTTCAGATTATATTATTATATTGGTGTGATATAGAAATTTTTACTGAGCTGTAAAGCTTACACTCCTCCATTTCTCTTTTTTCCTTTCAGAGTTACAGGATGCTCATGATTGACTATGGTTTGGATTTATAGGTGAGCAGATGAGTAGATAGAGTGTCATTGATACCTGATCAGAGAATTAAAAAAATTTAATTTATAATTATATAAGTTTTACTAATTATTATTAAAATTAGACATTATAGATGTTGAGGTTGAATGAATTATTTTTGGCCTTACATATTCTTTAAGACTTGCTCTAAGGAGTGTGCGACCATCACGTATTCCACTCGGATATTGAATTTGAGGCGTGACATAATTCTTATATCTTTTTTTGTTTTTATTTTATTTATATCAATAAATATGGCACAATATCAAACAAATATCTTTCAGAGCCTCCAGACATATGAAAATGGATTTCGAGTTGTGTATGGGTCACTAGTTTTGAGCTAATTCAATGTTTTCTTTAATTTTAGTTTGATGAATAGCAACCAACACAAGTGGTAGATGTGTTGGCTTGTGTAAAAAATACTTAGCAAAGTACTTGGTAAGATCAAAGTGCACATGCATGTTTGGTGAATTTGAATATGAGTTGGTGAATGAGAAACTAATAAACCTTTCATTGTTATGTTTATGTAGACTTAGATCTTTTGGTACAAAAGCTTTTTGGATAGATATCAACCTCAAATATTATGATTTTTTTACTATATATTATGACATGTGTATGCATGTGAGATCATGCATGAATGTTGTTTGAGCACTTCTAAATTTTAAAGATATATTTTAGTCTATTGGTGGATTTGGATATAGACTTGATAACTTTATTTTTTGAAGATTTCTGAAATTAGTAGTTTATAATATTTGAAGTTTAATATTTCTCCATCCTTATTTGTTGAAAAGATTATTTATGTATGTCATTAAATTGAATGTTTGTGTGTATGGTTTATAATGTTAGAAATTTTTGTGCTCGATTGAAAATTCAAAATTAATAAATAAGATTTTAAAAATATTTTAAAAATGATTGATACGAAGGTTTCTCAATATAGGAATATTTTTAAAAATACCCATGAAAAGCCATTGGAATGGGTACAAACATCTTTATAGATTTTTAAAAATATTACAAAATATTTCTATAATTTATTAAAAAATATCTCTGTTAATTATAGGGAACATTCTTAATCCATTAGCATCAAATCAATGGAGACTTTTAGTTAACATTGTTGTAAGTCTAAGAGAATATTTGAAAAATATTCCTAAAGAGCCGTAGGGATAGTTTGAAAAATATCTCTGTTAATTATGAAGAACGTTCTTAATCTATTACTATCAAATCAATGAAGATATTTAGTTAATATTGTTGGAAGTCCAAGAAACTATTTGAAAATTTTTTTTAAAGAGCTGTAGAGATGGATAAATAATATGATTGAAACTCGCATGGAAAACAATTGAACATAACATTCCAAAAGACCATTTAGGAATGGTATAAGCCATTACCAAATAATTTTACTACAAACGGTTAGAAAACGTGCCTAATATATGTAAATAATGTTCTCAATTACTTTTAAGCATACGAGTATGGCTAACGGACAAATAATATTTCTAGAAGCTTATAAGAATGATTTACATATTTTTTAATATATTTTTGGAATGTTTTTAAAGCCTTTATTTTTTGTAATATTGATTGGATTAATTTATGTAATTTTTTCCATGATCACATAAATAATATAACATATGAATATATATGGAGCTATACAAAAGGTACATGAGCACTCCTACAATTTAATCCAAGTGAATAGAGTAGAATATTAAATATTTAAGTACTAAAAATTATATCTATAAAGTAGCTAAGGTGTAATATAACTATATGGATTTTCTCCTTCACTAAGGTGAACCCCTCACACTAGCAACCATGTATAATTCCTTCGCTAGCAACCAGGAATCCACTTCATAAAACATGTTAGGATAGAGATATGAACTAGGTCTACAAGCTTATAATTGAGTTGAAAAATAAGATACCTTATTGCATATTTGAAATAGAGCATAATGGTTTATTAGGTCCAGATGCAAGTGATGATTAGGCTATCTAACGTGGTAACCATCACAATGGCATAATATCCACAGTAGAATAGGAGCATGATCAAACATATAGAATTGGAGATCCAAACAATAACTTGAAAGATTTTCAAAAATAATTATTTTTACTAAATTATTATGATTAATAATTATTTATTTTCATAAAAAAATGCACTAATAGCTTTTGTAAAAATTATCGCTAATATGACCTAGGATTCTAATAAAGCATGATATCGTATGATTAAGGATTTCATAGAATAGTACTCAATGATCATTTGAAGATACTAGAATAATGAGTTACTAAATTATAGGATATACTTTGTGAGAAATAAAGAAGCTAACTAGTTTTATCCTACTTATCAAGAAGTTTAGTAACATTATATGGATTTTACATCTCCATGTTAGACCATATTGCTAATATGTGATTAAAGTGGAGTAGGTCATGGGTGATTATGAACTTGTATTGTTATATTCCCAATAATGTATGTAGTATATATTATCTATTTTTATAGAGTGATCGTAATGTGATTTTGATTGATGTTTTTTCTAACAATTTGGATAAAAAAAAATTTGGATTTGATTAGAGAAAAGTTTGGGCTTGAGAATTCTGGATGCATTAGATTTGGGTATCTCAAGTAAAGCAAGATTGTGCCACAGAGTCAACCCTATGAGCTGCTTGGATTGGGAATGCAAAGAACAACTCCAAAATCAGTATCATAAAAGATATAATTCTTTCTGTCATATTTATTTACGTATAAAAATCATGAGTAAAGATTCATGAATTCTGATGCAAATATTATGATCCCCTGATTTTACTACTATGGTTTAGAGCTATCCTCGATATTGTCTTTGCAAAAAATAACTAGCCTTTTATCTTCTTACAAAGTCAAGAATGCAGCCTTTCCTAAGGGCTGGGCTTATTAACATCGAGGGCGACTTAGTTATAGCGGTCAGATAGATTCTGAACAATAGATGCACATCTTCTTCCGCAGGATATTTGAAAAATGATGAGAAAGTATTATATATATATATATTTTTTGATACTAAGTATGTTTATTAGAAGATGAATAGTTATCTATTATGATAATTTATTTTTTAATTGTATTGGATGTATTTAAGCTAAATTAATATGATTGTTGTATTAAAAAAATATCAAACCTTTCCATCACCATCAATCCATTGTATTATACTGGCAAAATTCCCTTGTAGCCATAGGCTAGCCATTGGCTTCGGGATTCTAAACAAAACTATTTATGCAAGGCTTACCGTCCGAGGAATCATCCAACAACAATCCCATTCCTCGTCCCTCTTTTTCTAATGCAGCCTGCTTTTATGAAACATATATCTTGAATCATGGCTACTTCCACTGAAACCACCAATTTGATTCACAGTTACCGCAGTACCCCATGTGACATACCATAGAGTCCAATCCAACGGTGAAAGAGCTAGCGCTCACGAAATAAAAACATGTCCTTACGCTACTCCGCCGGCGCATCAAACCGCGAGCACCATGCCCGTGGAGTGTGGGCGGTGACGGCTCTGATACCCTGGAAAGGGACTCTTCCTCCGCAAACGAGCTAGAGAGAGCGAGCGAGCGAGAGAGAGAGGGAGGAAGCGCGATGGCGGAGGAGAGCTCGGACTCGTCGCAACGGGGGTTTCTGGGGAAGCACTACGAGGAGCTGAAGGAGCACTGGAGGAAGAACTTCGCCTTCTTGGACTACTACAAGAAGACGCTGGGCCGCGCGGAGACGCTACCCAAGTGGACCGACGCCGATGTGGAGGAGTTCATTGCCTCTGATCCCGTCTACGGCCCCCAGGTATCGTCATCGATCGTTTCTCGATCCGACCCTGTCTCTTGGATTCTTGATTAGGGCTCTTTGTGGTCTTGGATTTCGAATCGGTTATGGCTTGCTTTGCTTCCATGGTCTATGTTGATGATCGCTTTGTTCATCTTGGATTAGGTTTTGTATTGGATGGATCTTGATGGGTCTTGTCTTGATTCAGTTGTTATAAATTTTGGGGCTTTCAGTCGATCTGGAGTTTCTGCTTGTTTTAGAGATTTGATGCTGCTCGCTGTGGAGCAAGCGGTGACTTTTTGCCCCTCAATTTTCAAAGGATCATTTGGTTAAGTCGGATAGTTGTTCATTTTCTTTGGTCTTGGCGTTTTATTTGGGATTTATCTGAGCTTTGCTGGAGATTTTGATATTCTTTTTGATAAGTGTATTGTTTCACTTGCCTGCTTGTATTATCAACAGTTGGATCTTTTGTTTGGAATGGTCTTATCTATATTGCATTTTTTGCTTCTGCTTGAAGATCGAAACTTTAATGTGGATAGTCATTGTTCTATATTGCCGTAAGGAGGCTAATGCTATCCTGTTCTCTTGTTTGAAATAAATGATCTGTATATAAAATTTCAATGTGCTGAATTGCTATTTCTTTAGGTTATTTGATGGCAACCGAGAAAATAGTTCCTCGGAAGTTCATACTTTGTTTAGTAGAGATGCGTTGCTTCTTTTTGTGCAAGTAGGTTTTCCCAAAATCGTATTAAAGATGATAGCCTGTGGAAATGATAGCTAGTACAAATCAATTTCTTCTTGTAAGTTTTTGAATTTAAGTCAAAGAAATGAAATCATGGTGATCTTTATGAGTAATTATTCGTTTCTTCTCCTCTTCTTTTCAGCTTCATGATTGTAAATAGTGGTTGCTTTTATTAGTTTTTTCCTTCTCTCTTGTTATTTCTCAAGCTCTGGTTTATCATTGAAAAGGTATAACGAAGTTGCTTGAAATTCAAATGCTTAAGCTTTGGTTTTATGCTAGTTTCATATCATTCTCTTATTGATTCTACGTGACATATATAGTATGTGATTGCATCAGTTTGGTATTGACACTTTCTACTATAATATATTTGAAGGTAGAACTAACTTAGTCATTCTAGAGCAATGTATCCCCTTCACAAATAAAATATGCTTATTGTTATCAGCAAAGACGATACATTAACTTGCTGAAGTGGAAGAAATTCATAAAGTCCCAGTTTATTTGACTATGTTCACTAAAAGAAATTTATGCACAAACTTGTTTTGTGGATTCTCTTTTTGCTGTTACAAATGTGTTGTTTACGGTGCTTGTTGATTTGAAAGCCTTTTTGGACATGTTGCTTCTTATTATTGCTCATTCTTGACCAGTTATTGTAATTTGTGGTAAAAAGAAAACCATTCTTTCCTCATAATCAGGGCCTAAAAATTTGATTTTGTTTTGGTTTTTCTAGATTTGTGGAGTTTTACTTTTGGTGGTTTTGGAAGTTTTGCTCGTAGTTTTTAAGTTGTGGTCAAAAAACAAAAATAAAAAAAATAGAAGAACGTTAACAGAAGCCAAGAAAATTTGTCACATGCCATTTTGGAGTTCTTTTGGTAACTAGGTTCTCTGTTCATGTAGTTTTGGCGATATTAGGTTGAAAGTTAATATTGCATATAAGTGAAACAAGAAACCATACTTGTAATCTGTATTTTGGATTTTGAACATGCCCATGTTCAATTGTTATGTATTTAACTTTAGTTATTCAGAAATTCATATATCTAGCAATTGTAAAGCTTTGTAGTGTCTGGGGTATCCAATTTTTTTTTCTTCATTTCATAGTAGGACTTAAGGATATAATGAATTTGGGCATTTCTTTCTCACTTTTTGAGCTTAAGTTGCTAATCAATTAAATGCATGAGGTTATAGAATATCATAATTATATTGCAAGAAAAATATTATTCCTATAAATGTTTTCTACTTAACTGTTTGCATTTGTTTTTCTAAAGTATTCAGAGGCCTGACCTGCCAAGGTCTGTAGTTATTATCTTTCCCTCTTTTAACTCAAGTAATGGAGAGAAAAGTCATTGAAAAATGATGTTCTATGGTCTATGTACCTAAAATGATAAAGAAATTATCCCATTATGATTGTGGACACCAAAGTGAAGCTCAAAGAAAAGCATCTTTATTTGTCATGGTCTTGTTTTGGTTGGAACAACTGAGTCAATAATGCAAAACAACTAGATGAAGTACACAAGTCAGGTTATGATTCACTTAATTGAACTTTAGGAACTCCATCTTAGTCATATAAGGAGTACTGTCTAATACACAGACATACACACTAAATTTCAATATTTAAGCATTGCATGTTGTGCATTTAATTGTCGATACATGAAATGACACATATACCATTCCTTTCTAGCAGAATAGTCACATTAAAATGAGATAGAAAAAGATGCAATGTTGTAAATGGGCACATGAAGATACAAAATAAATGCTTGATTCTTGTTTGTTCGGCATATTGCTTTCACTGGCTTCATGGTGCCAAAGTTGTCCATTTTAACCATGTTCTTTCAGTCATTTTGATTTTAATTCATTATTTGAATGTTTCTCTTCTGCCATTTCGTTGAATATATATTTTATATTTGCAATCTCCCTGATTAGTTATTGCTAACACTGTAAACATGAAGTAGAAAGTTCTTAACATGCATAGGCACACAAATAAGGTTGTTTGGTTGTAAGCATATTTTAGATATCTGAAAAATGGGAACAAAAGTAAAGGTAGAATATGGTAAAAATAACAAAAATGTGCAGAGTAAGAATAATATAACTAGTTGAAATATTAGGCCCCCATTTAAATGATGCCATTTTGTTTGCTTTAGCACTGAATTTCTGACTGCATTTTGATGTGAAATGTAAAATTCATGATACACTATTAATATTGACAGTAAAGGAACCAAACAAGTGAAAATGATTTCCTAAATGAAACTTTGAACTTGTTTCATGTTTCCTGATCTAGTTTTTGTTCATTAGAGATTGCATTGATATCACATATTCCAATTTTTTTGTCCTAACTTGTCATGTTCTGGTTTAGAGATTACCTTTATTTTTTACTCTCCTCTAAATTTCACCTTACCCGTTGATAAAAGAAAAGCAGAAGAAAAAGGAAAAGGAAGGAGAGTATATGACATCTTTTATCCAAAGAATCAAAAAACTGTAATCTAGGAACAGATAGTGCAGCAATTAAATTACCACAACATATGGTAATTTACCACAAGAAATAGGACTATGACAGGTAATTTAATTGTGCACTGTATATGACTGATAAGTTGTGCTGGGCAAAAAATTAAAGTCTTGGATTAATATGCAATGTAGAACATCTTCTGATGCCTTCTATTACAATACCAAATCTAAGTGCCATGCACACTCATATTTCATCAGTGTTGGCGTTTTGAGATAATAATGCAAAATGACTGATCTTATAAACTGCAAATTTTGGTCTTTGACATCCTTACTAGTGCTTGACACTTTTCTTTTAATTACCAATTCTTTGTTTTCTTACTTGCTTTTGCAAGTACATGGTGATAACTTTAAAAGTTATCTAGGATGTTAAAGGCATATGGTCTCGGTCATGCAATTTTGTATTTCCATGTTGAAGCAGATCCCACTCTTCTTTATCCTTTTTTCATCGAGCTTGCTAAATTCTGCAGTTTCCCTTATACTTCTTTGTTGATTATTTGCTTTAGTTGTTGTATATTATCTTGCTGATATTTGGGTGAAAGACTAGATTCCTAATGGTGTTCTGGAATGGACCTCTTTTCCCTTTACAGTTGAAAGCTCTAAGGGAATCAAGGAAGTATGCAATTGTTGGGGCACTCCTTGGTGCAGCACATTTAGGAGGAGTTTCCTGGAAATATTCAAAGAGCCCACATGGTACTGTAGCTTTATTACTGTCATACTTCTTCTATGATTATTTTGTCATTCTGAATAATCAACTAGTTAAAGCTTCTAGTTAAATGTATGGAGGCTAGGTCCCATCATAATAACTGTTCTAGTTTATATTTTGTTGATCTTTGGGCAAAGCCTGGCCTGAGTGCAGCACATAAACAGGTTTAGCAATCATATACTATATTTTGTACAAGTTATGTGATGCCTAAAACACAACGCAATATGACATATAAGCTACATAAGCATGGACCAGGATCAAAGTCTCTTTGCAACTTTTAACAGAACTCCTCTGTTCTGATCAATCTGCAGTAATGCTGAGCATTAGCATTTGAAGATAAACCTTTTTGTTTAAGCTTGTAAGACCGATGAACATCAAAAGTTTGGTAAATAGACGGAAGAATATTAATCTCTTTTGAAAAGAAAAGTATGGAATATATTTTATTTCCATATATCAGGTTGATGTAAACATTATCAGTTATGGTAACCATAACCAAACAATTCTTATCACATCTACATCAATTGGCTAAAAGAAGACATCACTGATTATTCCTATTAGAGCTACTTTCTCAACATCAACTTTTGCAAGTCCTTCCTGATGACTGCTATTCATGGTCACAGGTCTTCTGTGTTTTCTGGCTCTTAAATGAAATCCGGGTCATGTGTTCTACCAGGCCCTTGGATTTTGTCACACTTGCTCATTGTACATCAGTCAGCTCACAACCACATTGTTGATTGCTGAAACTTCTATGCCACTTTTAATGTACTAATTTCGTGTGGTGGTGTTTGCTGTATCCTATTAAGGTACAAAGGCTTTGAAAGAATGTTTCTTTTACAGTGTTATGGGGAAAAATCTGTGACAGTAGTGAAGCACAAGACAACAAACTTGTATTTCTTTCTTTTCCTCTTCCCCTTTTCCTCTTCTTCATCTTCTTCTTCTAAATGGTGATACACTTTTCAAGCAAGATTCTTGTCTACTGGGAATAGTGATTACCTTCTATTCCATAACAGTCCTGTAAATTATAAAGTATTCTTTTTTAACAATAAAAGTTAGTGCATAGTTCCTGTGTTTACTCTTTAATGATTATTGCAGGTTTTGTTTTGGCTACCGGGTTTGGAGCCCTATGTGGTGGTGTCTTTGGATCCGAAGTCGCAGAACACTGGAAGCAGCTCTACAAGATCGATAAGCAGGGTGCGAATCTCAGGTTTCTCTACTGGTGGGAGGACAAAACAGTAGGTCAGTGGTCTTAGTTGGCTTATGTATACTGATTTTTTTTTTCTTTGCTCAAGTCTTTTTACCAATAAGCAGTACTCCGTTCATATGTGGTTGCTTCAAGATATGATCTACTCAAAATCAGGAGTTTTATATCCTTAACACCAAACCTAATAGCAACCCTTATGAGTTGGATTCAAATTCTTGACATCATATGTTAGAGGGTCTTGCCATAATTTCTCAAATGTCAATTGCGGAGGTAGGATGCCGCCTAATTGGTCTTGCAACAAGTTTAAACTCATGAGACCAGAAGATAGGGCTGTGAATTGATCTGAGATGCTTGAGCTTGTCTCATTTGCAGCTCGAATTATGCTTGAATCACGCTTGATTTAAATATAATTCAACCAAGCTCGTGTCCAGTTCGCAGGCTCAAAACTATTTTTAAGCTGAGCCCAAAAGTAACTGGCTCTATGAGGACCAGCTCATAAAGCTGGTTAAATTATTGTATTTTACTGAGTGATCATGTATTTCACAATGTATTTAATACTTTTTAGATTTATATTTTATGCTTAAATGTTAACTATTTCTAGATCTAATTGTTTGAATTAATAAAACTTTAATTCAATCTTGAAGCGATCTGAACCCACTAGTTGAAGTGGTGACCCTTGACCTAGTTCCTTTCCAACTCGATCAATGGTCCTGGGTTTAGATCATTACAATGCTCATTCACGAGCAGGAGCATGGGCCACAGGTGTTTGTGGAGGGAGGAACAGATCGATGGTTGGGGATGGGGGTTGGGGGTTGGGAATGATAAGTGATGAGAGTTAGAGAGAGTGCAAGTGAGCCAGATTTTGCTGGCCATGTTGGTGGAGGCCGAGCATTAGGTAGCTGGGAGAACTGGAGGGACCCAAGGAGTTGAGAAAGAGGGAGAGTGGAGAAGAATGGTGCAGGTTATATGTTGTCTTCTGGCTATGATGGAGGAGAAGAGAGTTGAATATTGTATTGAATGAGCCGTAGTCCAAATTTCCCTAATTTGAACCATTAAGTAATTGGATAAAAAACAGATAATTCACTCAAAACTGGAGCAATTTGAATGAATTGCTGGCTAAACTGGTGGTCCTTACTGTCTTGAGATATTGGAACATCAAATATGTGAATTTAGCTTTAAAAATGCTTGTCACATAAGAAATTATGTGCCTTAATGTAAAAAAAGAAAAGGTGTCCAACACTGCTTAAACACACAGCTAGAGTGTATCTGCTTGAGTCAAATGTGGGATGCCCAACAAGTTTAAAGCTGGGCCATGCCTGCAGAGAAATAAAAGTGCCTTGAACCTGCAAAAAGGACAATAAAGTGTGCTGTTTCTGCAAAGTTCCTAGGAACAGATGTTTGATCTCTCTCTATCAGCCTTTTTTTTTTTGGTTATGTTCTTCTCTACTTTGCCATTTCTGTATGCTTGCTGTCATGGGAAGCTTTATATTGATGCAGTTCCATGTAGTCAGCAAGCACTATTTATGAATCTGCTAAGGGTCCCTCTAGTTTGCAAAGCCCAAGTTGGTGGGTGACACAATTCTGGTACATTTTATCCACTTTGATAGGGGATAGGATCCCGCCCACTTTCCGAGTGGCAACGGGTCATGTATGAGTCGGGTGGGCCAAAACCTGTACCTGTTCTGCCATGAAAAAATCCATATCCGTCCCCATCCTATATCCATTTTGGGTCGAATCAGGTCGAGTAAAATAAAGGACCTGAGTTAGATTGGGTCTGGTCGAGTATACCCGTTTCCTTCAGAATGGATTGGGTCGGGTCGGGTTGGGTATCTTCCCTTGCATGGGGTCGGGTCTCTATGCTGTATATATTCTTCTTTCCATAGAAAATGTTCTTGATACCAAAAAAATAACTGAAATAGTGAAGCTTGCTTTTGTGGATCTTGATGAAGTTCAAAATTAAGGAGAGAGGCCATGCCTATTGTCTAATTTTTCATGTACAACATTTTGTAAAACCAAGGAAACAATATAATACCTAGCATTGGAGACATGTCTTAGGTCTCTAGGTCATCAACCAATAACAACTGTTTAAGTCTGACACCTCTTTATAGAGAGTGATCTACCGCAAGTGTTGTCCTGCAGAATTTGGCAACAGTGAAACCTTTCAAGGAAAAATTATATGTTAAATTATCAAAAAAAAGTTGTGGATTAGAGGGTGACAAGAACAGAAGCTGAAAAATTAGTTTAGTAAAAGAACAGTAAGAGGATATAGAATAATTGGGAAAACAGTGGTTACAACAGCAATACATGCTCACAACGGCACTACCCACTTAAACATAAAGGCTACTACCTACATCCAAACACCTGGAAACAAACCATCTGCAAGGAGGATAAATCAACTGTTGCAGAGCAAAAGATAACCACCCTCCTTACCAAAAAAAGATTTCACAAATTATGGGGATATGCAGATCGGGGAAATTGAAATAACAACCAACCCTAACCCTAGAAAATGTAAACCCTAACCCTAGATTGAGGAAGGAAGAATCATCAGGATGAGCAGCTGGCCAGCGTCGAATGGACGGAAGAGTGCAGCCAAGGGAGGGATGGTTAGACAGAGGAGCAGAAGCTTGCATGGGAAGGGATGGAGTAGTGCAGCGTTGGACAAAAGCATGGCAAGGGATAGAAGCATGGTGTCGGTCGAAGGGATGATCCTCAATTCTTCAAGGCATTGCTACATTGGATGGATGGGGAGGAATGGAGAGGAAAGCATCTAAGGCAAAGGAGAAGAGGCGTGGGGGCTGGGTGGGTTGGGGAAGAAATGATTGAAGTCGAATGGCTGTGGGGGCCAAGGGGCAGCCGATTTAAGATTTTTATGTTATCCGGTCAGGTTCGAGATGGGGCATACTATTATCTGCACCTGACGTGTACATCTTTCGAGTTTATTTTCTAACATCCATACTTATTTTGGATTTTAATCAGGTCGGATAAAACTGCAGATCAGGTTGGGTCGGGTACCCGGTGGGTTGGGAAAAATTTCCACTTCTAATTCCCTATGTCATAAGGTGTTTTGTTACTCTTTAAGGTGTGAAGGATATAATACAAGGCTTTCTGTTCTTTAATTTTTGCAATTGACCATGTGTGCCCTTCAGGTGTTATGAATTTTCCCTTTTGCTTTTACCTGATTAGTTGGTCCTTTCCGATTGTGCTCCATGAGATGCTTAGCCTGTTCTTGTTAAAGTAATTGGTCGTATGAATCCTGGGTTTACTGATGACCATCCATGTATTCTTTTAGTCCTTTTGTCGTTGAACCTTTATGCTCTTCTGACAGG
The DNA here is from genome assembly GCF_000442705.2 of Elaeis guineensis. Classification (NCBI taxonomy): domain Eukaryota; kingdom Viridiplantae; phylum Streptophyta; class Magnoliopsida; order Arecales; family Arecaceae; genus Elaeis; species Elaeis guineensis. The sequence goes on from NC_025993.2 coordinate 3,790,305, forward strand.
GAACCGAAGAAATTGATACTTGCTCACGGTGCTTGGTTCGTGCTTTCGGATCCGATGAAAGTGAAGCGTTGATTGCACTTGTAATGAAGAAAGAGAGAGAGAGAGAGAGAGAGAGAGAGAGAGAGAGAGAGAGAACCTGCCTTTCGGTTTTGTCTCCCGAAGAAAATAACATGCTGTGATGACAAAATCCTAAGAAACCATATATTTTGACGTCTTGAAGTTCTGTTCTTCATTATGCCGAGTAAAGGTAGGCTTGTCGCCGAAAAAGCTATCATAATTTTTACCCATTTGGTTAAAGTTTTATGCTGCAAGACGTGCTATTACCTTTTTAAGCTGTTGGCATCTATTTGTTTGCCTTGACGTGGTGAACAAATATCATTTGGTACAATGGAGAAGGATCTTGATCATTAAATTGTGCAGCCAGGTGACTTTTGCGCTTAATCTTTGGGAACAGTCCGATGGATTTGTTCTCCTAACAGCCTCTCTCTCTCTCTCTCATATATATGCTCGGTAGGCCACGGGAGTACCAGCCCATGCTGGGCTTTGCAAAGGGTGGAGAAATATTCGAGACATTGTTTTAAAGCTTTTTGCACCCGATTCTTCTTTCACCCCCCTAGTCTGCTGAGCGCTCTTTGATACACCGTTACCACTTGATGATTTCTGCTATAATTACGAGGGGTGATGAGAACTAATCATTTCGCACGCTGTAGCAGGCCTATGTATCATTTTGTAGGGTAATTCCGGGAGACCTTAAGGATCTAGGTGGCTTTTTGTCCCTTATTTTTTAAGAGATCAGAGGGGCTAATCCCACCTTTCTACCTTATATTCACCCCGCTCACGGGAGTTTGCAGCGGTGATAACATTTGAGCAAGTGCTTGATAGTGATTTAGCTTCAGTTTCATTGGCTGATAATGCTGGTGGGATAGATTCCCTCGCTAGGAGAGTGGACAACAATTCCTTTCTTTGATTTGTGTGGTTTGCTCTTTCAAAACTTTTATACAAAGATTTAGTGCAGGCATGTGTACGGTCCGACAAGTTCTTGGATCCTGAAGCAGGGTGAAGGATTGCAAATAGTGACTCCTAGTTGGTTCTTGAATAAATCCGGTTTGTTGGTCTCAGTTTTGTATCAGAGTTTCCATTCTAGTCATTCAATTAGGAGTTCTCCAATTGATTTAATCCGATCCTATTTTTTGTCTTCACGAGAATTAGAAAACAATATATAATATGCAAGAACTCAATGCTTACAGAAAAACAAGTTTAACAATTCCTCAACTTCAAAGCGGTAGATTGGATAACAGAGACCCATAGAAAGACATCAAACAATCTCTTAACATCAAAGCAGTAGAGTGGGATAACAGAGACCCACAGAAAGACATCAAACCATCTTTTAACCCACAGAAAGACATCAAACCCTCTCAAGAGTCGCTAGGACACGACCAAATACAATAACTCTCCAGTCATAATAATATTAATACGTATTGAAATGGTCGCTTAAGGGATCATTCCGAGACTACATACAAATTGGAGGTATTCACACCTAAACAATTTTTTTTTTGTTTTCAAAGTCCCTCCAACCTTATAGTCCTCAGTAGGATTAGCCCATGTCTAAGCTCGTAAAACTGGAATAGTCATTCTGTATGGTTAGTGGATATGGAATGTCTTCCATCGCTGGAGCTGCAGTAAAATGCTCATTTTGCTGTACTATCATTGGGGATACACCAAAATGCCCATTTTGTTGTACCATCATTGGAGCTACATCAAAATGCCCATTTTGCTCCACTATCTGCATCGTACAAAATAAATATATAAGCAAAAAGACAAACAAACAAACAACCAAATGGATAATAAGAAAAAAACTCCATCCAAAAACAATCATTTTAAGCAACAGGCAATGATGATTTCAAGATATGTGGTATATTTTCTTCCTTTTTTTTTTAAAGGAAAATGTGGTATATTTTCTTGCAGAAATTCCTCAGCAACAAATCAATTATTCGAAGCAATTGCTTTAATTTTCATGATTATATAATTTGACTGTTACTCTTGATGAAAGATATATGCAAAAATCAAAGAAAGCTTCTACTTCTACCCCAAAATAAGGAAATCTTTTACAGTTTTTAGTGAGTGATTGTTTGGAAAAAATAGAACTGAAGTAGATGTCTTACTACCTTATTTTTAAGGGACTGGATTTCCTGGAACATTACCTGCATCTGTTCATGAGAAATTTAATTAGAGACATGTCAGTTTAAGCTAAGATATGTCAGAAAAAAACCTTTGTGAATGAGTTCCCAACCTTTGTGGCACGTACGTGATACGTCCAAATTTCGAGATGCCTTTCCAGGGCATGCAGCTCCTCCAGTGTCATATTGTCAGAGGCTCCCATATCTCCAGACATGTACCTGTCACCCAAGTTCTTTGAACTCATGCACAAACTTTGTCATTAAGTTAAGATCGTTTGGGTTACTTTTTACATTTGTTGATTTATTTGCAGGAGAGCTGTGAAGGTTTTTGGTGTTGAGGCAGGCAAAAACGGAACACATATTTAAGCATGCAACCACAACAAGTTCTGACACCGGATCTAGCTCTTGATAGAGTTTATTGGTAAAGAAAGGTCCATTCAACCATCCACTAAACTAGGAGAAGGCTTAGTAGCTACTGACATTATAGTGGATATATAGTTATTTTGCACCTTGTGTAATTACTTGTTGTTACTTCGTTATAAATTCTAACTCTCTCCCAATTCATGATTACATGCTGGAAGGAAGCAATAAATTATGAGTTGCATTCTTTGTGACAAATTGGCCTAGAGCCCACTAGCTGCAATCTCTAGTAGAAACCTGCTACATGCCCTAAGTAATTTCTTACAACTAATGCTGTAGAGGATTTGCACTCTTCAAATCCTGGGGCTTATTCCGGAGGCATTTGGCTTAAGTAATTCTCATTAATGGTGCTCCCACTGTAGTTCATTAAAAAAAAAAAAAGAGAAAATATTGTTTGTATAAATAGATAATTTTATTCTATAAGAAACACTTCTTTTGAGATATGAAGAAATTGCATAATGAGCTAGATAGATTGTATACCAAGCCAAATGGATTCATGGGAGGGGCACCAATTTTTTTTTTTTTTGGTACCGTACATGTTAAGTTAGTGATAACAAAGTCACCAACTTGTTATACCATAATCTACCATAATTTGGGCTAAGTAGGGATGTCATGGAAAGAAAAATGCTTTGTACCCCTAGGTATGGCTTGTCCTAGAGTTTTGCAAACTGCCAGGCCTAAAAGCAATAAGGCCCTTCATGAATGATCTACCCATGGTGCACAAAAACCTAGTTTGGTGTTCATTCAGGGTAAGCCAAGGGTGCATGGAGCCGTACTCTTTTGTGCACCATGAGGGAACCTTCCAATTAAGGAAGTTGCTAAAATGACTAAAAAATGAAAAGAGGAGACCTGATGGTGTGTTACCATTCTGTCTCATTTAAGCCTAAATCATCCAAAGCTATTTAGGGGTGCGCCTAGGTTCCGGCGGCCTAATGCGCTAAGGATTGTGTTGTAAGTAGATATTGGAAAAAGAAGGCCCATTAACTGTAACAGTTTCATGTTTTTTTCTCTCTTAAGAATCGGCTAGGGTTTCATTCTTTATCCTATTATGTTCATCCTTCTCGGTTCCTCTTATATATGTGTTTGTATATAAATGCACATAGACTGCATGTTCTATCACTAGAATTAGATCATTTGGTTATTTAGGTGAACCCCTCTTAATAGTAGGATAATCGTTTGTTGTTGTTATAACAATTTAAGATCTCACTCAAAAGGACTAGTGGGAAGATATTATTTTAAATTTCTTGATCCTATATAAATATCTAAGATCTTTCTAGTAAAAAACTAATATGAAATTAAATACATGCTCACACGACAGTCTTTTTAGATTCTTATATAGAATCAAAGAACCTAAATTATACCTTTTGGCTAGTCTTTTTGGATGAGGTCCTAGGTTGTTACAATTATAGTGAAAATTTTATTATTACACTAAAGGATTTCTTCATATAATATCTATTGCAAGATTAAAGCCAACTTCTCTTCTTATTAACCAACTAATATAATTACATTTCATTTTAGGAGGACAATAAGCTAATAAAACACATGGTATATAAGTAATGGATTTTTTTTTTAATTTTTATTTTTTAAAAGAGAGGGAGATATTTGAGATGCACCATTTGGGACTCAAAAAGAGAAACTCTAGTTCTTATATGGAGAGGTATAGCAATTGGTGCAAGCTTTAGTTTTGGGTATGCAATACATAGTTATAAATCTATGTATACATGTACAATATACAAGGTCGAGAAATTAGAAATAAGGTTGATCTTGACTAGATGGCTGAGGATCGACATCGATGCTCCAAGATATTTGATGTGTTTGAGTATCTTTAAAATATTTATTATTAAAAAATTATATGATTTGGAGATCCCTACTTATGATCCAATAGTCAAAAAATATGCATTATTTATATTATTTAAATTATCCATTTTAACCATTAGATGTATAAGTGATGTATAGGTTAGGGATCTCCAGACTGTATGATTTTTTGATAGTAAATAGTTTAGAGATAGTAGATAATATTCAGCAGCTTGGATCATTGGTGCTGGGCCCTTGGTCATTTGTTCAAGTTGATTTTATTTGGATTCTATATATTAGGTGTGTGTGTGTATATATAGATATATATAAATACACACACATACATACATACCTATATACATATATATATGTATGCATGCATGCATACATATACACACATTCACATGCATACATGGAAATGCATAAGGGCTCACCTCAAACACTTCTGTAGTATGTTGATCTCTTGCTTTAGAACTGATATCTCCTGTTTAAAAGATTCCTGAATATACGTAGAAAATCTTCAACTGTGAGAGAAGATAATTGTGAACTAGAAGGCATAGCTTATATATTAATGCTATCATCCAATTAATTTATGTAATTGTGCATGGTAGTATGGCATGTTCTATGTGCTCATATAGTTATGACGGTTAAAAATTGTGTACTTACCATGCAAGATGGGATTGCACCACCTAAACCCATAGGCATGAAGAATGGAAATCATGTATTACAGAAGCCTGTCATGCACTAGAAATATTATAAATAATTTATGTAAGCACAGATAAGCTAACTAAAAGAGGGTAAGTCTTTGTTTTTTTAGAAGAAAAATCTTCTCTTGGCTTCAGGATGATAGATTGTCATCGTCGTAGAGGGTGACTCTATAACAGTGGTGTGCTAGCTCCAGGGGTGTATGCACGAGGGGTGTGCTGCTCATCCCATCTTTCAGGATATCATAATTTCATTCATTGAGTGCACTGTTTTGATCATCAGGCATATCTTTCAGAAGATGAACACTATAACGAACTGGATGGCAACATTTATAATAGAGCACTTTGAGGATACTCTATGGATGGACTCGAGGTTGGCCCTACAACTCCTCTAGGACATTTTGCTTTCTGATTTTTTTGGATGTATTTATATAAAAATTTTATGAATAATTCATTTTTTATCGGAAAAAAAAAAAGGATAGATCTTTGATGCAATGGTTTACGTACTCTATTGTGACTTAGATTTTATGGATTTAAAATACAGAAATAGCCTCTTTGCAATAGGGGCTGGGGTTGCATATGTTTGACCCTCATTTGATCCCACAGTAACGAGGGCCTTGTGCATTGGAATGCCCCTTTCGCAGACAAGTTAACTGAGCTAGTTGAGCAAACTGATAATGTTGTTAGCAAACTTAGTTTAAATATGAAATATTTGAAATTTCCTCCACAACACCAAATTTTGCTTTTTTTTTTTTCTTTTGAATCTAGTTAAGTAATAAGCATATTGCCTGGAACAATGATTTTCTTTTTTCTTTTTTGAAGTAATATGCTGGGAGTGCCTCCTTCTCAAGTTGAACTTGGGACTTGGACAGGGCTGCCAACCGGCTGAAATAAGTCTGGTTGGCAACCCCCGATTAAGTACTCAATTACCATTGAAATATATATGCACGTGAACAAATATTGCATGCATAGGCATGATCACATGCATGAATGCGCACAGATGTGCATGTACATATTTATGCATAGACACAAGCAGGCATGAACAAACACAAACACATTGTCCCAGACATTAAACAGTTACAAGCGGTGCAGAGAAATTATAGCTCTGGAGTGCGTGCAATTTTGTTTCTTATTCACAGGAAAGTTTGCTTATGGTCTTCTGTTTTTGTGCTGGACTTGCATAGCATATTCAAGGATTTGAGGTGTTTAAGTTGGCCATTCGTAGTACCTAGCAAACAGTAATTTTCTTAATGAACTTGCTAAGTTCCATAATTTTGCTTCAAAAAAAAAAAAAAAATCAAAATAACTAGAGGCATACAATAGTAAATTATTATGATTACAGTGCCAGGATCGATGATGCCCATTTATTGGCAATAACCTTATGGCTAATGATTTAGCAAGAAGCAAATCTTAATATTATATTACCAACTCCAACAAGAAGCAATTCTTAGGGTTCTCATATGGTCAATGATTCAGTGGGCTGCATGCCAAACTAGAAGCGACGAACGGTGAGATCACTCTCCTTTAGACCAGTCTAGTGTAAAAATCCTATACTAAGAAACAAAAAGAAGTTGACATCCTAAAAGGACAAACAACAGAAGCTAAATGGTAATGCATCTCCCAAAAGTAATGTTTTTACAAATTTGGTTTCTTAGCCCAGCACCAACAGAATTCCCACTTTATAATTTGTCTATTTATAACTCAATTTAATCAACAAAGCCATAATCCAACTCTAAACCCGTTTATATGGGATTTTCCTACCATGCTTTTCTGAATAGCCCACTTTTATATGGCGATAGTGAGGAGCCTTCTGAAAGAGCTGCGTTGAATAATGAAGTGCCTATATGACCCTTTTTGTTGCTACATTTGCCTAGCCTATGATCTTTGCACCAAACCCTGATTGCAATCAGTATATATTCCATTAAAGAAAAGAATCCGTAAATTGAATCCATTTGTCACTTAAGCTAATACATGCTCATCTAGCCATCTATAGTTCTGATTAATAGTATAATTTTGTTATGCTTAATTTTGTGAAGTCCAAAAGAGTATGAAAAAGACCTGTGCTTGGATCACTTCACCCCCTTCAGTTTGAGCTTCTCCACTTGTCTTCCTGTACCTTTCAATCAAGCCTTCCATAGTCCTTACATAATTCAAAAATAGAAGCTCAGATGTATACTTAAGGCTTGAAACAGAAGCAAGGTAAGTTATTTTTTACTGATCATACTGCATCACATATGAGATGATAAATATAGGTCAAGGGTTGGGGCCAAGAAATAAATAACATATACCCCCTGGTGGCTAGCTCATAGAGCTTGCCATGTGTGGAGAAGATGATGATACCAATATCGGCATCGGTTAACACTGATAGCTCCTTCGCCTTCTTGAGCAGCCCTGCCCGGCGTTTGCAGAACGTGACCTGCCGGTGGACGGGGTTCTCAATCCTCCTCATCTGCACCTTGCCGCGTGCCATCTCCGCAGACAACCTCCCACTAGTTTTGACTAGCTTCGAGGTTGTTGCAGTACTGTTCTGAGCTCTAGCTGTCTCTATTGCACTATAGTGATGACTCTGGGGAGGGGCTAGATTTCACATAGGAGAACATTCGAGCTAGAGCAATCAGTTAGGCCATCTTTATGCATCACTGGAATCACTTGAACAGTGATCTCTTTGATCTACTTTAATATATATGTACCTTCTGGAGCCTGTTGATTAGACTAAGGATCCCTCATGGTACTCATGCCTATCTGGTTCTTTGGAGGCATAGCAAACTTATGGTCATTCTTAATTATCTAATGCATTAGTGGGTCTTTTGCAGATCCTCAATGGGCCCTTGCAAGTCTTCATGATACATATAATTCTTGGTTAATGAGTTGCCCATATGGTGCCATACCAGCTTTATTCTTTGTATAGGCTTGTATCTTAATGCATGTCATTCTTTTTCTTTTTTTTTTTCTGAGTGTAATTGTGTTCTTTTTGGTGAGAAAGCTAGATGACTTTGACTAAATAAACTATATCTTTGGAGTCACATCTCTTCCTCTCGTTCCTCTTTCTCATGCTTTGGGTGCAAGAATCCTGTCAAATCAAAAGGGAGGCTCTCATTGATGGGAATCCTCCTCCACCCACCAGTGACAGTCTATAGATCCGACTTCATCACTAGGGTTTTTGGGAGGCCCACTTTGTGTCCTTGGGCAAGAGGAGACATTCCCTTGTGGGATGCCTCATGGATGCTTGTGGTTTAGGATATAAAGCTTGATTAGATTCCAATTACTTTTCTTAATAAAATGGGATGGTAAGGGTATATCAAAGCGCATTGGACTTTGATAATAAAAGAACCTTAAGTGCCCTCATGCATGGCCTAGTTGAAGATGATTGGCCACTCTTGATTTTGTTGGTTCCCATCCTTTATTATGTGCCCTCAAGAAATGAAAGCTAGTCAGAATTTGCAAATAAACTGAAGCTGAGACATGGAAGATCATGTGTAATAACATTTATGTGGCAGGCACAGTTGGTAGAAACCACCAGAAAGCCTGAAAATTGCTTCGGTCTTATTCATCAGATAGTGTGTCTTCTTACTTCTGATCATATCCTATCGCTTTGAGCTGATAAAGATTAATTTAGGGCATTCATGCAATATTTATAGCTAGCCACTTTGCTATTTAGTTAGTTACATGAACATGGAGCAATGTATGTCCTTCTGAAATGATTAAGTAATTTCTTGCTCCAATTTCCGAAGGAATCAGGTCATCAGTGAACATTCTTTGGACCTCATATAAGGATTCCATTTTAGCCACATATGCACATACTCATTTTGCGTGAACTCTCGTGTGTTTTTCATATAAATTAAATACATACCACAAACCTCCAATGAGTAACTAGAATTGAATTAAGGGACTCGGTTCAAGGAATGCTCATTTGAGCCAATGAAACTTGGGTCTGCTACTTTGCACCTCTCCTCAATTCATCTCCTGCTATGTATTGAATTTACATATTCACCAGGAAACTTCAATCACAAATTAACTTGATGAATTCATTTGAAAGAAATCATCATTTAAGCCAGCGAGACTTGGGTCTGCTAATTTGTAAGTCTCTTCTGGATGATCTCCTGAGAAGAGATTCTGGATAGGAACACAACAAGTAGCATTCATATTGTATTTCTCAACAACAACAAAAAAAAAAAGAGAGAGAGATAGAAAAAGGAGTATTTTGCTTGAAGTCACATTGAAGTTTCCCACTTGATTCAGTTTGCTAAATTTTTTATTTATAGGAGTAGATGCATTCGACTGATTGCTAACCATTGGCCTACATATTACTGGTGATCCTGTAGGACGTTTGCTACGATCAATCACTGAGTGATCCTAAACCTAATCATCCTATCCAAGAAAGCTCATTGTCTGATAGAGGTGTATGAACTATAGGATCTTGCCTTTATTCGGCAAATTTTGAAGAATGGATCTTGCCTTCTTCTTGAAGGAAAAAGGAACCAAAAAACTGAAAGTTTATGTAGTACAAGGTACACTGGTGCAACCCTAGCTGGTAGTAGAATAGATGCAAGCTTATCTTCTTCATTGTACCTTACAAGATTTTAATTCTTTTAAGGAACCTACAGGCAGCTTCATTTCGATAGATGTATACATTGACAAGGAATCAAACCTGGGGCACAAAATGCAAGGATCCTCATCCAATTCAGATATAATTTCAGAAAAACTCGCCAAACTGGATCGATCAAGCCCACAAGCAAAAAGCATCATTATATAATTCTTGCGCAAGTGGGAAAATGCAAAAAGCTCCCTCCTAAAGTGAGCTCTGATTGGTCTAAATAATGTCTATATCCAAAGGCGCATGACTTGGAATTCCTTTAGTGCGTACTCCTCCAACCAAGTTGTTCATTGTTGGAAGGAATGCGTCATTGTGTTCCAAGAACCTGTTCACAGTTAGGTGTCGGGTTGAGAGGAGATCTACCTTGTAAGAGGAGACAAGTGTTGTGAGATAGGGAGAAAGACATGGGGATCGTTCCCTGGGCACAACCAAATACCCAAGCAGTGCAAGAGATTCTAGGCGCATGCACGCTTAAAAAGGGTCCTCCATCTCCTTTAGTTGGCATGTGTTCATGGGGATTCCAAAGTCCTCAGTATCTATTGGGAGCTTTGCAAACCTTCCAACATGCAAGGGTATTTCTTAAGGCTTCATGGTACAGATCGAACAGTTGAGACCACATGGTCCAAAAGCTGAAAGTATATGGAACCTTGTGGATAGGATATATAGCGTATGAACTCCACCGCCAATGATTCTTGGATGACCAACTTAATTTCAAATGGTTCATGCAATTTTAAAGCACGCAACTAGAGCGATTATTTTTATTGATGATGGGAGTACTGCTACCATATGGGTTCAAACTTGGAAACTCTCTCGGCACAAGGACTGCATGTAAGAGCTAAAGAAGAGGTGCCACTACTTGATCCTAGTTCCCTTAGCTAGCAAGTGACCTTTTTCACTTGGTATTTAAGATTCATGTATCTCTTTGAGCAATTGGGGTAAAATCAAATTTGTGCTCAACTTTGATTCAAATGTGAACTTTTCTTTGCTTCTAATGTGTAAGCAATTGTTCACTGGAGCTTGTCCCAATAATTACAGCTCTTTGCTTAAAAATTTAAGGTTCTAGATATGATTTTTGTATGGCTAAAAATTTGGATCTGGATAATTAATGAGGGAGGGTCTCTCATCCTTTTTCTCTCTTAAAGAAAGGATAAGAATTCTAAATATATCAATTATTATGATAAAGTGATTTTTTACATAGGAATTGTAGGGTTTGAAATGTCATGGTGACATTGTTTATGTCCTACCTGCACCATGATAAATTTTATTATCTTAATGAATTAAGTGGCAGCCTAAAAGCCGCCTCTCTTTTTCTCCCAAGAAAAAGAGAGATAGTGGTAGTGCACCATGGCTTCATTTAACTAGGTTGATAAATTTTCTTGATAAGAACACCTTTATTTGATTGTGATTACTTAACACCTTTCATCTCTTTCTTAAGATAAGAAAGAATATTTTGTATACTTTAATCACATAACTACTTAATTAATTTGAATTATTATACTAATAGTATATTTTGTGACTTTGTTGTCCCACTTTTGCCTAGGTCTCTATTGTCACCCAGTGAATTGTTTGAGACTCTAAAATCTAAGCATTTGTAATGAAGGAATATAGAATCAAAGTATCCTTTAAAGTTTGCACATGTCATTCATGACTACATCAAGTAATTTTTATTTCTTCAAAATGCAAATCTATGAATGGAGAATTATAGGTGTGCCAGATCGATCAAGTTGATAGATAGATACAGTTAATCCAAGAAATAAATTTGGTGCCTTTAGAGAAAGGACTTGAATTTAGAATGAAAATTTGGTAAAGAAAGAAAGCATCAAGAGGAAGGAATAACTCAAAGATAAAATAACCAACGAATAACATTGATTATAAATAAGAATAATTGAATATAAGTAATTCTTTAGGGAGATTTAGGTAAACTGATCAAAGTTTAGGATACATAAGTTTCTCATCAATATTGTTGATTTTCTCCAAGATGGAATGAAACATCACATTAGAGAACTATTGATTAGGTTAAAGATGTAGGATCTGTTGACATTCATTGTGGTGCATAGAAGAGGCATAAAAACTTTTTCTATGTTGGGTGGTTAAATATCCATGCATGCATAGAGAGTATAAGAGAGTGAATAAAGCCTTCTGTTTTTATGATACAATTTGATAGTTAATTCAAGCTGTAACTATTTTTTTTAGATGGTTTCTCATCTTGATAACTCTCTTTCTGATTGTTGATGGTGGTTACACACATGAATAACTTCTTAGTATCCTAATAGCTCCTCTTAAATAGTTAATTCTAATATTTGACCACCCAAATATGACGTTTTATATACGTGCCAAGTGGCCAGCCAGATGCTTTCTATATATTGAGATAAAAATAATTATTAATTAAATATTGATTGGTATAATAATATTATTCATTTATTATAGTTGGTTGATGGTAACTTAATTCATAGGGATAAACATTACCTCCATTGCTCAATAAAAATAAATACTTTTGTTGAACCAGATAAACATAAGGTATCATATACTCACCAATTATAAGAAATGTTAAGTCAACCAGAGAAATAAGTTATCATATATGATTGATCCAAAGATATTTAAGTTTGCCATAAAATATAGCCCAGGAACCATGTCTAGTAACATGCATGATCATAGGCATCATTTTATGTGGATTGATCATGCCTATCAACCATAACAAGTCTCTACTCACAGTCCCCTTATTATTGTTGTCGAGCATATATAGTGATAGATTAATTTTTATATTTCTACCATGTTTGACCATGGTATTGGTCAATTTAAAGCTTTTTAAACTCAATGGTTAAAAATATATAAACACCGGCCATTCTAACCACATATTCATTGTTTTTAGTGCACGTGTCTCTAATATCAAATCCAAAAAAAAAAAAAAAAAACAGTAGAAACATAAATTGATGCAAGCGACCAATTATAATAATTATTATTGGTCAAAATAAATTTCAATCTATAATTTGTTTGCTCAACTAATTATTTTAGGTTGATTAGTCATTTTTTATACCTTGACCTTTTGACTAATTTGAACTGTATTTGTTATACATATTTTTCTTAGTCAATTAACTTTTATAACCAATTGGATCATTGCGTCGCAAATATTTGAGTACTTTCAGTTGATCAGCCTTTTCAAGCCAACTTTATTAATTCACTGCTAATTGCGAAATAGATCACTTAGGCTCTTTAAGCCAATTCACATAATTTCCTGAGTTATTTTTGCGATGATATGTAGCAAATATTTTACAATTTGTAATGGCATTTGATAAATGTGATTGCATGATGTCGTGGGGCCATCAAGGAGAGCATATTAATATGATCACATATATCAACCATTCCATGGCTTCCAACTAATTGCTGTTCCTTTAGCTAATGTGCAGTCTTGTTGAGAATTTTTGGACACTCCTTGGCCTTGAGAACCTGCCAAGGCTTCTTCATGAGGATAAGGAGTTTTTTTCCCCACTATTTCTTTCGACATAAACTTACCTGCTAAGGATGATTGTCATGCTCAATAAAATTGTGATTTTGATATTGTCATGTGATCATTCCCTTCAGAAAGCTTCAGTTTATTTCATTGCCTTGGAGCTTTTCTTTGACATTTTATCCTATAGGTCCCACCAGATGTGCCAGAAACATTTCAGACACAAAATCTAAAGATCAAAGATGTCGTAGCTAGCATGCCAGATAGATGGTGTGGATAATCATGCCAAATAAGTTTGGTGCCTTAGTAAATAGTAAAAGAATTTCAAAGCTCACTAGTGATAGCAATTGAATAACAACAAGAATACAAACCCAAGAATGCAGAATAAAAAGATAAAATATTTCAAGAACATCTGACTTAATTAGATAAACAACCTACATATGAACACTAGGTCAGGACCAATATATGATTCAGCGGATTGGGCCCCTCTAAGCCCTGCTATTACTCCCTTTTGTTGATGTTGTTTTTTCTCTCCATCTATTGGTGCATGGCCAAAGGTGATCATTAAAAGCACACCGCTGTGAAGGGGTCGTCCTTTGGTGCCGAGGAGAACATTAAAGACCCGCTTCGATGGCTGCAGCTCTGAGAGCTGGGGTGAAAATAGTATAAAAAATATCCATCCGGGTTTAATTTTGCATTCGAATCAATATAGATATCGATAAAAATTTAAAAATCTAATTAGTATCGGTATTTATATTTATATCCATCGAAAAAAAAAATAGATATGGATATGCATAGACAACTATCTGATCCGTATTCGAATATTTGAATCTACCTACAACTTTATATAATTTTATAAAATATTTATTAATTTTTTTAAAAAATATACAACCATATAGACATGATATTAACTTGATTTATCATCTATTCGATAATACGTTTGATTCTGTAGTCAAAAATATATTTTTGTATAATGAAGTTTAGGGGTATTAACAATCGAGTGATTTAAGTTTCATATTTGTCAATTTGATCAATAATATGGCAAGATCGATCAAAATAAAAAAAACAGATAGACGGATCTCAATGCCGTTTGCCCATGATCATCATGTGACCACACCTGGCCCACTAAACAATCATACATAGCTTCTGATTTTGATCATACATCACCTCTGATCCGACCCTTGTCGACACTATCTTCCTCTCCTACTACGCCACTCTCGATGCTCTCCCCTTCCTCTACCACTTGCCCCTCTTCAACTTGAGTGCCCTCCACAGCTCGGATAGGTCAAGCCTAGAGAAGAAGGATATTAGATTGAAGGTGTGGAGGGCTTGGTCTGGCTCCTCCAACTTCCAAAACTTTCTATCCTCTGCCTCTGCCACCTCTGCGGTCTTTGCCGCATGGCACTTCACCACTGTCATTTGCTCCTCCTCGAGAGCCCCTTCTTGAACCAAGGATCGCAAAGGATCCCATCGATGGTGATCCTTGTTTCGGGATTCAGGTCTAGGATCCAGCCAATGAGATGTCGGAGCTTCGGCGAGGTCCTCTTGGGGCATCGGTACTCCCTCCAATAGATCTTGCAGTTCATCGCCATCAAATTGAGGTCATTGAATAGTAGATACCCAACATTAAGGACGTAAAGAATAATGCTGTAGGACCAGATGTCGATCTTGGTGCCGTTGTAGCTCTTCTTAGCAAGCATCTCGGGCATGACGTATGCTAGAGTCTCGCAGAGGGTGTGGAGGAGGCCATCGCCGGGGATCTATTCGGGGAATGTGGAGAGGCCAAAGTCAGAGACTTTGAGGTGGTTGGCATTATCGAGGAGGAGGTTCTTTGGCTTGAGGTCCCAGTGGTAGATGCCGCGTGCATGGCAGTATTTGATGGCGGAGATTCGTTGGCAGAAGTAGCATTGAGAGAGGTCCTCAAGAGATGGCCTCGAGCAATGCATGCATAGAGCTTGCTATTGCAGGCGAGCTTGAGGACGAAGTAGATCTTGGAGCGGGAAGCGAGGACCTTAAGGAAGTGAAGGATGTGGGGGTGATGGAAGTGGCGCATTATGGCGATCTTGCGGATGACATTGTGGGCATAGCCGCCCTTGGCTATGCGGCCCTTGGGGATGGCCTTGAGAGCGATGCTTTGATTAGAGTAGAGGTTGTGAGCGAGGGCTAGGTCGGAGGTTACGTATGATCAAGATCAGCGGCCGCATATAATTGTTTAATGAGCCACGTGCAGTCACGTGATAGTTATGGACAAATGGTGTTGAACTCCATCTTCCTATTTTCTAGATTTTGATTGATCTCGCCACATTATTAGCCAAATTGGCAAACATGAAATTTGGATCACTTGATTGCTAATATCTCTGAACTTCATTATACAAAAGTACTTTTTTTTCCTAAAATTTAATTATCTAACTTACACTACAACAAAACAAGATATTAGCATAAAAAAAAATTCATCGCTAATAACTAATTTTCATCGTTAATATTTATCATAAATAATCGCGACATTGATAATTTTTTACGATGAAAAAAAATTTTCATCGCAAATAATTGATATTACCGATGAAAAATTTTTATCGTTAAAAAAGTTATTTTATTGCAAAACTATTTACGATAAAAAATTTTAATCATAAAAAAGATAATTTATGATGAAATTAATTATTTACGATGAATTTTATTCATCGCTATTAATTTAATTAAATTTTTTATAAAAATCAAATTTAAAAAAGCATTAGTGGCTAAAATTTTTCATCGCAAATATCATAATTTCTGACATAAATTTTTATCACTAATAAATATTAAATTAATAACGATAAAAATATTTTCATCACTATTAATTTAAATAAATTTTTTTATAAAAATAAAATTTAAAAAAAATTAGTGACATAAATTTTTCATCGCAAATATGGTTATTTACGATGAAAATATTTTTATCGCTATTAATTTAATTAAAAATTTTTATGAAAATCAAATTTAGAAAAATATTAGTGATATAAATTTTTTATCATAAATATCATTATTTATGATGAAAATATTTTTATCGCTATTAATTTAATTAAAAAAAATTATAAAAATCAAATTTAAAAAATATTAGTGATGTAAATTTTACATCTCAAATATCTCAATTTTTGACATAAATTTTTATCGATAATAAATTTTTAATTATTTATGATAAAAATATTTTTATCATTATTAATTTAATATAAAATTTTAATATTTATAAATTTATTAAAAAATTATTTACAACCAATTTTTTATCGCTAATATATTTTTTAACGACCAATATTTCATCGAAAATAATTCTATCGCTAATAATATATAAATATTTTTTAAAAATAATTTATAAATATATATATTTAATTTATATTTATAATACCTTTTATAAATTAAAAATTAAAAATAAAAAAATTATATAATAAATTTATAAATAAATTTTATTATTTTATTATATTAAATTAAAATTACAAGAGACCTAAAATAAAAATAAAAAGCTACACAAATAGGTCGTCAAGTGCCAGCATCTGCGGAAGGAGAACGGGTTGGGGAAGAAGAACGTTCGGATGAGCTCAGACCGATCTATTGTTGCCTCATCAGCTGCATCATCTGCTCTATCTGCGTAATCCATTCCATCATCTGAATTTAGAGCTGCTGGTACTCATCGACACGTGCAGTCAATTTATCAGCTTGCTGCTTAGCCTGCCTATGCATCTCCACCAGCCGAGCTTCGCAGGTAGCATAGATGTCAGTCCTGAATGAGTGTGAGGATGAGGTAGCAGTGATCCCATGCCCTAAACTCCTAACATAACAGGATCTCATACCAAGCACCTGATCACAACTCTCGCCATCTGTGGGTGCGATCGAGCCCTCTGGATTGGCTGGGATCTGATGTCTATCATACGGTCTTGAAAATTAAATTTATAGCTATTTTAATTTCGTACTAAAAATCAAACTGTGAATGAAAAAAATAATTAAAAAAACTTATAAAGAGCTCCTAGCACTCCGTCATTCACTCTTTTGATCGTCGCTGGTGGATCCACTGGTAGATATCGATCATACCAGAAAGCTCGCCACTCTCAGTATCTCTCTGTAATTTGAGAATAATTAATTAAAAAAATTTTAATTAGCTAGAGAATTATATACTAATTAAAAATTACTTACCATCTGCTCCATGTGACGAGTGAACGATCTCGAACCCCACAATGCGGTATGGTCTGTCTCGTCCGATTCATGACATTCTGGACACATCTTCTCTATACAGTTAGCAATCAAATTAGTAGGTAACAAATTGAATTTAAAAATAAATGATTCAATTATTAAATTAAAAAAAAAATTGGATGTATAATCTGATATGCCGGATCCTTGTAATATCGGTATATGATAGTCCAATCATCCATAGTGATGCTGTCATAGGGCCGCTGTCGCATTGCCTCCACCTCATGATCCTGCATCACATGGTACCAATGCTGATAGATGTGGTGGCGATACTCCTTGAAATACAAAGATAAATGAGCATCTACAGCTCGCTGCATGCGATCCTCCTAAAAATCAATAATATCAAATACACCCTATCAATAACAAATATTAGAAAAATACTATACTAATTAAATATTCACAGTATATTTATTTTACCTATAATTGAGTGTAAAAAAATTTTCTCTGAGCCAATACAATGTGACACCAATTGAAAAGCGTCACGGGGCATAACTGCAGCATATGATGCCCAGCTTGATCTGCCACAGCTCGTACCATCTCCTAATGAGCTTGGTGTAGCCGGATGGTATCTCGATACGGAGACACTATCTCGGGTACTCGCATCTCCAATACTCTAAAGCGAGGTTCTTTGATGGACCTCACCCTCACCTCACTACCGGTGGAGACTGGCCTGAAACAATAATAAATAAATCATTAGTATGATAGCTATCTAAATAAAAAAAAAATAAATTTTATTATATAAAAAGTATAATAATATCACTGGGATCCGCCTTATTGGGACCTGCCAGTGTAGGATCCTTTGACGACGGAGCTGATGCGGCAGTGGAAATCGATGAAGACGCCTCAGCCTCCGAGATAGACTGCGAACGCAAACGTCGTCATCTTTCTCCTGGTGCCATACCTACAATTCTTGACATATAAATGAATATAATATTAAATAATAATAATAAAAAATAAATTATATTCTAATGAATAGAATTAAATCGCATACCATTATTGCAAGAAAAGATTGAACAAAGAATATAGATCTACTCATCAATATTCGTATCTTCCTTGATGTGTAGATCCTCCTTTGAATCATAATAATCGATATATGTGTCGTCTTCTATCTCATCGTCATTTATGAACTGATCATCGTCCTCTGACTCATCAAGATTAAATACAAAATCAGCTTCAACTTTGTTAGACGGTAGATTAGCCCTATTTAAAGGAGTCATTACAAGTTCTTCATCAACAAGAAGCTCGGCTAATATTTGTTCTTCTTGCTGAAAAGCTTCCTCTTCATGTAAATTTGAATTTTCATCCATCTCTAATCGGGTTGGTATGTCATATACACCTCTAGATATTATTTTTTGTACGATATGTCAATTACTTCGATACTTTAGATCCTTCAAATATATTACTAAATATTATTTTCTTAAATATTTTTTTTCTAAACGAGCTCCGGACTCGGCTTCCCATAGCCCCCGCTCCCACGGCGCCGGCGTCGTCACACACCCCGCGCCGCTCAGACTCGACCTCTGCGACCCCCGTTCCCGCGTCGCCACCACCGTCACCCACCCCTCGCGAGCCACCCCCCGTGGCACCGCTGCCCTCTCCAACCCCCCGCGATCCGGATCCCAATTTAGATTCTGATCGAACTTCGATCTGGATCCCAATCCGAATTGGGATCTTGATCCGGATCCTGACCTCGATCCAATTCAGATCGTGATCCAAATTTTATTTTTATTAATCAAATAATAAAATATTTGATTAATATTTTATTTTTTTTATTTTTTTTTTCTATTTTTCTCCCTCGTTTCTCTCTTCCCTTCCTCCCTCCCTACCATCACCCACCCCTCCGCGATCGCCTCCGTCCCTGCCGTCACCCACCCCTCCCTGACGGACCTGCTCCCTGCCGTCACCCACCCTTCCTTGGCAGACCCCCTCCCCGGCCGACCCACTCCGCGGTCCTGTGGCACCGCTGTGTCATGGCCGACCCCCTTCCCGACCGCCCCCCAACCCCATCTCCATCGGTCAAACCCCTCTCCGACTCCATTGCATTGCTGGCCGCCCATGGCCCTGTCCCCACCCCCATCTCACCCCCGGCCACCTCCCGACCCCATCCCCGCCCTCGTTTCACCCCCGGCCGCCCCCTCGACCCCATCTCCGCCAGCCGACCCCCTCCCCGGCCCCGTGGCACCGCCGACCGCCCACGACGTCGTCCCTGCCCTCATCTCACCCATGGCCACCCCCTGAACCCATCCCCACCCCCGTTTCGCCCCCGGCCACCCCTCGAACCCATCCCCACCCCCATTTTGCCCTCGGTCGCCCCTCGACCCCGTCTCCACCAACCGACCCCCTCTCCGACCCCATGGCACCACCGACTGCCCATGGCCCCCTCCCCGCCCCCATCCCTGGTAGTCCCCCGAACCCATCCCCACTCCCGTTTCACCCCCGGCCGCCTCCCGACCCCGTCTCTGTCGGCCGACCCTCTCCCTCGCCCCGTGGCGCCGTCGGCCGCCCACGACCCCCCTGCAACCCCCTTCGTCCCTCGATGGCTCAATCAATACAAACAAAAAGGGTTGGAATACCTTACCTCTAGCAAATGGCAACGGCAATGGTGGCGCGGATGACGGACGGCTGCGGTGATGGTGGAGATGGGCTCGCTGGCGGGAAGAGAAGGGGGAGAGCACACAGAGGGAGAAGAGAGAGGGAGAGAGGAGAGGGGAGAGAGGAGAGGGGAGAGCTCAGGGAGAGCATGGAGAGAGAAGAGGGGAGAGGGAGAGAGGAGAGGGGAAGAGAGAGAGGAGAGGGTTTCGCACGAAGGGACGTCGAGTTGACGTGCATTAAATGTAGAACTATTAGCGACAAAAATTTTCATCATTAATATAATTATTAGCAACGTAAAATTATTTTCATTACCAATAATTGTCACCAAAAAAAAGTTTCTCCACTAAAAAAATTTTTCTCTAAAAAAATTATTTACAATGAAAAAATAAAATTTCATCGTTAATAATGCTATTAGCAATGAAAATTTAATTTTCATCGTCAATAATTTTCGTCAAAAAAAAATTTTACACTAAAATTTTTTTTTTCTAAAAGAAATTTCCTCTAAAAAAGTTATTTGCGATGAAAAAATAAAATTTCATCGTTAATAATTCTATTAGCAATGAAAATTTAATTTTCATCGTCAATAATTTTCATCAAAAAAAATTTTTTTCACTAAAAAAAATTTTGCCCAAAAAAATTATTGGCGACAAAAAAATTTTTATCGTTAATAAATTTATGAGCAAAAAAAAATTTATTTTCATCATCAATAATTTTTGCCAAAAAAAATTTTTCACTAAAAAACTTTTTCCTTGAAAAAAATTTATAAAAAAAATATTGATGACGAAAATAAAAAATTTCATCGTTAATAAATTTATTAGCAACATAAATTTTATTTTCGCCGTCAATAATTTTTGCAAAAATTTTTTTAAAGACTATTTACGATGAAAATTTATTTTATATCGCTAATAATTAACTATCTTTCTAATAATAATTTCATAGAAAACTAATTTTAGATTTTTCTAACCAAAAAATTTTTTCATCCAAAAAATTTAACTACAAAAAATGATATTAAAAAATATTCATGATGAAAAATAAAATTAATTTTCTTTAATCTAAAAAATTTTTGGTCTAAAAAAATTTTTCAAAATAATTTCATCAAAAAAATTAATTTTTTATTAATCAAAAAAATTATATAAATAGTTAATTTATGATTTTTTCTCCAAAAAAATTATGTACATAAAAAATATAATTTTGATGAAAAATTTAATTTACATCGCTAATAATTGTTATAAGAACAGCTCTTCAACTTCCGCAATGGAATAAGCACCATAGGAGATCGATAGTTTTGAGGTCTTCGATCTCCAAGAAGCTCATCTTCTTCTTGGAGTCCCTGTTCTGGAAGTCGGAGTACTTGAATGTCGCGATGATTCTGAGATCGCGAGAGAAATCTACCGAGACTGAGTCATAAATTATCGAATACTTACGATGAAAATATTGATAAAATAAGAATTATCTTTTGTATTGCGTCTATCTCATAAAGCTATATCTCAGCAAATTAACCTTCGCCGACACCGTCCCTACACAAATAGCAAGTCAAATACTTCCATCGCATGACAGAAGTGTTGGGTGGATGTCTGGCCAGGATACTACCTCTCAAGATCTTTTCGATATCGCACGATGCAGCAAAAAGAAAGAAAATAAAATAGAAAATAATCAAAATACATGGATCAGCCAAAAAAGAGCTCGCCTCCACGGGGCATACAAACTTCACTATAAAAAAAAATTTACAAGAGGAGATCTCACCCTCAACCCTCGTATACCCAATTTCTCCCTCATAGAAAGTTCTTCCTCACAAAAGCTCTCTCTCTAGAAAGACCTCTCTGAATCCCCGAAGTAACTGCTGTCCACTGTCCAGGAGCTCTACTCCTTCTCTTTGCAGCGTCTTCGTGTCTCTCTCTCTTCACGGATGTTCAGGCTCCTTCACAGCTGCTCAAAGTTATCCGCGCACCACATCAAAAGTCAGGCCACACCATAACCCTTCTGTTCACGGTCACAGCCTTTTAAAGGCTTAAAATCTATATTAGAATATGATTAGGAGTCCTAAGATCAACCAAAAACCTTCTCAGATCGTTGGATCTCGATCGAAAGCTCCCTAGACCGTCGGATCGCGCACAAAGACCTCTGAACCACGCATGGACCGCGACTTCAGTCCACGTGATCCCATAGACCACCAGCACCGCATGGTCCATGGTGGACCGTGCGAGCACTGGGCTGGCCCACCCACATACATTGGGCCGGCCCATGTGCTTACCCGAGTTAGGCCTGCCCGCGCCTGGGCCGCATGCGCGCTTGGGCCCGACCGTGCCTGGGTCGGCGCACCTGTGCTGGGCCCATTTGTGCACTGGGCCATGTGCGGCTGCGTGCTAGGCGCGTCTCTGTCGGGCCAAGGCACGCTCCGCTAGTCACCACCGTCTCGTGCATCGTGCCACCACTTCGATCGCTCGTATCTCCTCCGTTCGAACTCCGTTTGGGATGATCTTGATCTCGTTGGACTCCATTTTTTGTCGCGAACCTCACTGTAAGCTCAATATGGATCGAATCTCGAAGCATCAAATCCTAACAAGAAGAACACAATTTCAAAATATATATTGATATTGTAAAAATCTGTAGAATATTATTCTCTCGGGCTTCTGTTTCACTGATTTATAGAAAGAAAGTAATAATTTCTTGCAAAACAAGAAGAAAGGGGAGAGCATTTAAACTCAAATTCAAAGACAGGATCTAAGCCTTAAGAGTAAACTTACCTTATCATGCCACCATATGAATAACTTTTTTGTGGATCATATTTTAACATATAAAGATCTTGTATCATCTCTTTTCTATATTTTTGGACAGATATAAGGTCTTTGTACTTTGTGATCTCTGGTCAGTCCATAGAACAATAACCTACACAAAATTGAGCAACGAGACAGATTTAGAAAAACTTGAAGATGATTAATATAAAAAAGCATGCCTCATAAACTATAAAATAGACTGTTTACAAATAAAAATAAAAATAATACATATTTATAATAAATTTTTTTCATCGTAAAAATAGTTTATTTATAATAAAAAAATTTCATCGCAAATAATAATCAATTTTTGATTTTTTTAACTATTGGCAACGAAATAAGTTTCATTGCGAATAATTTTGTATTTATGATGAAAATAATATTTTCGTCATAAAAAAAGTCATTTACGATAAAAAATTTTCATCGCAAATAATCTGTAATTTTTATTTTTTTTTAATTTTTAATTTTTTTAGCTATTTATGATGAAAATATTTTCATTGTAAATAACTCTATTTACTATGAAAATAGTGTTTTATCGCAAATACTTGAATTATTTACGACGTAATATTTTCATCATAAATAATCTATAATTTTTATATTTTTTTAAATTTTTTATTTTTTTTGAAATATTGATAACGAAACTGTTTCATCGTAAATAATTGAGAATTTACGATGAAAAATAATTTTTATCGTAAATACTCATTTATTTACGACGTAATATTTTCATTGCAACTAATCTATAATTTTTAAATTTTTTATTTTTTTTAAAATTTTGATGATGAAAATATTTTCATCATAAATAATTACTTATTTATGATGGAAATCAGTTTTCATCGTAAATACACAATTATTTACGACACAATATTTTCGTCGCAACTAATCTGTAATTTTTAAATTTTTTATTTTTTTTAAAATATTGATGACGAAAATATTTTCGTCATGAATAATCAATTATTTATGATAAAAATTAATTTTTATCATAAATATTTAATTATTTATGATGTAATATTTTCATCGCAACTATTCTGTAATTTTTAAATTTTTTAAATTTTTTATTTTTTTCAAAATATTGATGATCAAAATATTTTTAATGTAAATAATCTATTATTTATGATGAAAATCGATTTTCATTACAAATAATCAACTATTTACGATGAAATATTTTCATCGCAAATAATCTATAGTTTTTGAAATATTTTAAATTTCTCATTTTTTTTCTAGATATTGACGATGAAATATTTTCGTTGGGAATTAGGTTATTGCCGACGAAAAAATATTTTTCATCATAAATAATTAAATTATTTACGACGAAAATATTTTCATCGTGAGTATTTTAAAATTTAAAATTAAAATAAATAATATATTATTTACGATAAAATATTTATCATAAATAATTTGTATTTATGATGAATTTTTTTCATCATGGTGAACTATTTGCGACGAAAATATATTTTTATCATAAATATTTTATTATTTATGATAAATTTAATTTTTCATCATAAATACAATTATTGATGATGAAAATTATTTACGTTGCGAATAATTCCGCCACAAATTTTTTTTTTTTTTATAGTATTATATCAATAATTATATTCATACTTCCAGAATTCAAATTATATCCGTATTTAATTAAATTAAATATAGATATAATTTTTTACATCTAAATAATATCTATATTTATATTATATTCATCAGATAAAATAAATATGAATATGAATATATTGGTATCCAATCGATATCAATATCGAGGGCCATCGAGCTGCATGAAAGATGCAGATTTTCTCCTACGAATGTACGTACGTAACTGTTATATCCACACTTCTTGAAAAAAAAAAAAACCAGCATCTTTTTTTTTTTTTTTTAAAGGGTGAAAGTATAATGTTCGTCAGGAATGTTATCTGCCCATTCACATATTTGTAGCTTTTCCACTCTGCGGCGTTAGTTTGCGCTAACCTTTTCGGTTGAAGAACAAGGATATGATTTTAATGTGCATGTCAGCAAAAACTTGCAATCTAAGACTTAATGCGAAGCTGCGGCTTTCAGGGTCTTCATCGATCTTCTGTGCCATGCCCTATCTTGGAAGGGTTTATGAAGAAAGTAAAGCTATTACGCATAGCAAGTAAAAACATTATTTGCTTATCTTTTCTCATGCTACAGCACAAGTAAACCAATGCAACATACATGCTTCAAGGGGCTGCCTCAACTAGACCACCATCAGGGAAAACATTCAGCAGAAAACAATAGCAACTCAACATTAAAGCTGCTGAACTTAGTACTTAATTTGGCATTTAGAATAATTATATAGAAACTTGTAATCAAATATGAAAACCATCCACCTTTATGAAACGACATTTCCTGTATTAACTTAAAAAGGAACTACCAAAAAAATTTACAATCTAGAGAGCAGAAGATGAGGCAAACTGAACGAGATTGACCATTTGTTTGCCGCACCATGCTTTTCTGAGTTCTAATATATCTGTTTATGTCCAAGGAAGTTTCTAGCATTTCGGATCTCCTTCACGTTTGCCCAGAGAGCAGGGACCTGAGGAAGCTTTTACCTAAATTTTGCTCAATGTATATATGATCTTTCCTTTCAGCAAGCACATTTTTGTCCACATCTGCAGCTTCGTCGGACACTGCATGTTCATGAAATTGGGAAAAAAAAGAAGAAATGGAGTTCTCAAAAGATCCCTTGGACCAAATCTGTGAAGGTAAAAAGGAAGTGATAAAGAAAAAGAAGATAAATGACAGTGGCAAATTAAATGCTAAAGCGCCATGCTAATTCCAGTTCATATAAACACTTCTTTCACCACCTTCACCTCAAGAGCTAAAGAAAAGATGGGCATGCTTAGAGGACTGGTAGTTGATAATCTTCAATAAGATCCAGTGACACAAGTCTTTGTAGGCATAAATGTAAGTGACAAAAAAGAAAAAAATGAATGGGCTGAGTATTAAAATAAACACCTTGCCACAAATTGGAGTTCATAACAAAGTAAAAATGTCAAGGAAAAACTAGTTGAATTTTATTAGACGATATAACAACACAGTTCGTCAACATTGTTCAATAGAAACAACAGGCAATAGGGTATAAATACAAGCACATTAGCAGCTAGATACAGACAATATTCTGTGATACCCTAAAAATCCTTTTGGATTAATAAAACATGACTATCAAATCAATGTGCAATTTAAAGCAAGATGACTGTGTCACATCCCAGACATTGACAAATAATTAATTGGCCCCGGCCCAAATTATGCGGATGTGATCCTCATTCAGGGAATGTGTCCACGTTCATAGGAATGAGCAGCTGTGGTGCATAAACAGAAAATATCTTTACGGGGAAGTAAAAAATACATCATTCTTTTGAATAAGGTATTTGTCCTCATATTGCTAGTTTGTGATATTATTCAAGGCCTTTCTTGGTCATTTCTTGTCTCTGGGCCTGAATCCTCTCCTTCAAGATCTTACTCTTTTCAAAATTAGCCTTCCGTTTCAAAGCTTTCTGAAACAAATCAAGAGATACAAAAGAGGCATTACATAAAGAGACGCATTGGGGAAAAAAAAAAAAAGGTAGCTCAGTGCACAAGGCTTCAGCCACGGTAAGGTCTGAAGAGACTCCAGCCCTACCCCTGCATATGGAGAGACTGTTTCCATATTTCAAACTGTCACAATGGGCAACTTTAGCATTGCAGCTAGGCTTGCCCTCTAAAAGAGGTATGCTATAAATAAAGAAATTTAGCAAATTTGAGATGATTACTGTAGTAGCAGATGGAAAAGGAAGGAAACCCACTTCCTCACGGAAACAGCGGTCCAGCTTTATCTTCAGCTCAGTACATTGCCCAAAGAATTTTGCAATAGGATGGTCTATATGGCACTTTTGAAACTGTTCAATGATCTAAAATAACAAAAAGCAAATTAGCAAACCCAGAGTTACAAATTTCTAGATGAAGGGATAGAAAGAACACATTAGCGATGGAGGAAATGGCAAGAGAATATATAAAACACCATCAACTGATCTCATGAGTTTAAAAACAGGGACCTAAAAAATAGATAGTCATTGCTAATTTCAAACAAAAACTTTATCCTTTTTTTTTATATATATATTGATGGGGAAAAGTCATTTGGTTAATTCTAAAAATCATGAGTACTTGGCTTGCAAATAATTATTTTGTACTAATATTAACTTGTTTTACATTATTTTACCTGATAGCAAGCATTTAATGACCACAGACAAGCATAAAATGCACAGGCATCAGGAACCAAAAGAAATGGAAAAAAAAATGAAAAGGATGGCACTAATATAACACAATATGAAGCCAATAAGGAGATGAACTACCTCTGCACACATCGGATGCCTATGCAAAGTCAGAGGAGGGTGCATTTCCTGCAAAATTCCAACATTCTAAATTAAGAATGATGCGAAAAACTATAGAAACTGAACCCAATCATATTATAATTAGTTGCATTTTTGCAGATGAATGCGGTTAAGTAACTTGAAAGTACAAGAAACGCATTAGATGCAGCCATTTATATTAAGGCTGGTAAAATTTAATTTTGGATAAAAAAAAATGATGGGACAAGGCTAACAGAAAGACTTTGATATTATCACAATTGCCACATTACTTTCCTGCACCAATTTCCAAGCTTAAGGGCCACATGAATGTGAAGTTTCCCTACACTATCCATCCTCAATTGCTATGTTAGAGAAGCACTTCAATGGTCAATGTAAATATATATGTCTTCACATCTAATGTCATTATTCTGTAGAATATGCAAGACCTTAAGTGAGACACATTCTCTGAAACCTGGACTAGAAGTTTTGCACTATAATTGCTACTAAACCTTGAAACTAGGCCAAGCACGGTCCAAACAATTGGCCAGCCTATGAATCAAAGAAGCTTCTGAGGGTTGCACAAAATTCAGCCCAGTTATGCAAGACCAGATCAAAACATAATCCTTCTAGTTTAATTTAACAGGAACCCTTATGTCATCGATTGGAACCAACTGAGAAAACAGCCAAAATATGAAGATTACCTTATTTGATCCATTTACTGACAAAACAACGTATCAGCTCTAAATCCAGTCTGCTCAATTAAGATGGATCATATCATGCCAATTCCTAATCTGTATCCAGTCATGCTCACCATACAAATACATTCATTTGTTCCCATACAACATGATTTACTAGCACCACATCAAACATATCTTATAAATTGAAAAAAAATATTTTCAGGCATACCAACAGACATAAGTCCTAATTTCAGTTGACAAATGATATTCATGATAATATCAACATAACAATATTTATACAAGCAGAAACAGTTTAGGGATCCTTCCCCTGTTGCTATTATGCTGACAATGGCGTAAGGCCATACAATAGCAGACTCATGGTCCAAATAAGGGATGAAATGATCAAAATGGAAGGAAAAATTGTCGCTTATTCAAAAATGAAACAGGGAAAGGATAATACAACTCCATGTAAATCGATGGAAGTCCATTCTATCACTCCATCTGACAAATATAATTTCCAAAAATGATCCACCAGAGCCATTCACTAGCCTAAATTTTGCTTGAGAAATGTGTCAGGGATCTCACCACCAGGGTTCACATGAAGACCTTCCCCAGATTGAAAGTGATGCCAACCAGCTCAACTAAGACTGGTTGGCCTTCATTAGGCTACATTTTCTTCTTTAAAATTTCTAATAGATAGTTACACAATTGTGAAAAAACACTGAAAAGAAAAGTTATTGACCAGTTCTTGATCTAAGTATATAAGGTGTTTGTTTAGTCCAGCAATATATGAAACCTTCTGGCAAAAACAAACTATCTACCACCGATAGCATATACAAAAAATAGGTTGTGAAGGAAATTCATCACTAGCAAAATTGGTCAATATGAAATGTCATGAGAAAGAGTGCAAGTCTTCAGAATTTAGAATTAGTTACTTTCTTAAATACTGCCTTGATGATTGAGGTATCTTGTTAGGAGTCACTCTATGCACGGTTCAAATATCTTAATTAAGTTTAATATGAAAAAAATAGCTATTCAATTTTATCAAATTCAATACAATATAGTGCTGTTTGATGTCAATTCATGACTTATATTATTAAAGAAATACAAGGGTCCATTCAAACTCCCCTTTTTCCTGGTCAACATCAACATTCATTTTCAATAAATATTTAAGAAGTAGGGTACAACTTCGACATATGCACATTGTTATTCATTTTCACATTTTATTATTGGGTAATGATACAAGTATCCATACAAGAATATTGAAATTATTATCCACATTTGGTAAAAATGGACATGGATGAGAATTGGCAAGAGGAATAGCAATGTCCAGTGCAAACAGATACAAACAAAGAGTATATAAGAGGAACACCCAAATGCAGTGCTACCAACTATGCATTGTCAAAGGGTCTAGTACTTGGATTATCGAGGAGCCTATCCCTATTGTATCTTTCTTGTGGGCTCTAACTTCTTAAGTTGTCGACACAAGGGTCCAAAGGTTTAGGTTCAAAAGGAGATGGCAAAATATGAAAGAAGCAATTCTAGAAATTTAATAGTGATCAGGTCTTGATCAAGTTAGGTGCATTGTATGCGTATAAAGGCATTCATCTTTATATTCATAACCTACAAAGCATAATTGCATCTGTACTTAATGCAAGACCGATATGCAATCCACATGTATGGGATGTGGACCTAATGTGCTAGAATATGCTACATATTAACTCAAAACAACCACATGTCATCTACCATCAAAATAAAGGACAGATGTGTGAATTTGCACATTTAAGCATACATAGAAGTTTTCTGGATTTGTCTTATAGTTCATAGATATGGATACAAGGGAGACAAACCTGGAAGATTAAGTTATAGGGAGATGTTTGGCTGTTGGTCCAAAGTTGGAAGTTAGGTACTATGATGCATAAATTAAAATCTGTGCATAAAGAGACTCTTAGAGTTTGTCACAAGTTTCGTATCACTTTTATCTCCCAGGATTATGCATAGGTGAAACAAAGAAAAATTAGTATATATGTCCAGCAGAGAAAGAAGAACAACATATAGGAAGATGAGAGAAAAAAGAAGAAGAGAAAAAGAAGGACAAGGAAAAGCAAACCAAGTTTCTCCTGAAACATAATGCTTCAACTGACCAGTGTTGGCATGTACATGATTCTTGGTATGGGAAGGGTGGAAGGCAAGAATGAAAATATGTGATTTTTTTCATATAGAACTATGGCGGTTACTTATTTAAATGTGCTGCAACATTGTTGATAATCACCCAAAGGCAATTGGTACTTCAGTATGGTTTACATCTCTCTCAAGCTTTGCACTTTAAAAGCATCGCGCATTAGAATGTACCAAAAAAAACATCATACTGATTCCAATGTTAACATCCAAGTACCATGTAGGAAACAAGAAATTCATGCTAATGGGACTATAGAAGCATATTCTGCCATAAAGAAAACTATAGTTATAAATCAACTTGGTTTATTTATCAGGTTCTACTTCACTGTTCATTCTTCCTGCTTTGATCAAAATATCCCCAATCTCCTCTTATGAGTTGAAGCATGTTGAAGGAATATCAATGCCACTTTGTTGTATATTCCCTAGTCTTCACTACAAACAGACAAGTCAATGCAATTGTTTCCACATTACTTCAACAGCACTACTCCTAAGCTCTCTTAATCAGAAATTTCCACACATTCACTTCATCATTCTAATTTCTGAAATTAGTCATCCTATCTCATTTATCTATTCATTGCAAGCTGCTGTATCCACATTTATCTGTCAGATTAAATCAAACAACGGTTATCTTCTAGCCTGACCAGCAGGCAATTGCCATATGACATTTCAAAAAGACATCTCCACTTCTACCACCTAAATCCAGTTCAACATGAAACTTCAAAGATTTTTACTCAGTAGCAAGTAAAGAAAACCTCAAGACCTATATATCCCTACTAAAGTCATATTTTGCCCGTGAGCATTAAGTCTCATGACCTGTCATCTAAAGCATATGGGCACCAATTGGAATACTATTGTAAATTGGAGAATCATATCACGGCAGTAGACGATGGCTACCAATCTGACAGTCTATAAAGCTAAAGAGCAAGCATTAACGAACTGAAAGACTATGAAAACAAATCAAAATACGATTGCAACCATATACATGTGAAAAGGAAGTTTTAAAAAAAGCATTAAGCCGTAACATCACCAACACGAAGTGCCAGTATAAAAATAGGGAGAATTTTTTTTTTTTTTATATAGAAATCCAGGGATGGATCTAATCATCATACCTATGATCTTGAATTTGGATGAGAAGATCGAACAAGAATACAGGGCTTTCAGAGGCAGCAATTATAGTGTCATCTTGGGCTCCATGCCAGCATGGAGGCCGAAATGGGGATGCTGATGACCTGTATCATGCCGCCCAGTGACCCAAGCCAAACCTCAGTCTCAACCAGACAAGGAAACCTGGGAATCTGGGATATTGATGGAGGATTGTGGGCATAGATAAGAGAGAGAGGTGGCCCGAAGCCCAACAATTCAGAAGGAAAGCCGAAAGTTGGACTACCAAGCCATCAAAAGGAAGGCCATAGCCTAGAAATCGAGAACTGCAACCCATAACAGACGACTAATGAACCTATTGAACGACAAGCCTTAGAAACCTAGATTTTCAATTATAAATGGAGGAGGTAGGAGGTTTTGGGCTCAGATCTAGGTGCTATTGTTTTGCAATTCTTTTGATCTTATTAATTTAATTTAATGATTATATTATTATATTCATATTCAAAGCCAAAATGTTTAATGGCCACACCATCCAAAGATATCTGCATTCCATCCAAATTCCACATTAGACAAACAAGGCGGCAATACTAAAACATTTATACCACACCATGCTCATTTGTTCTGTCTGATTGCAAGACCAACCAACTTGAGAAACCTGTCATGTATAGAAATACAAAGCCCAACACCCTCAAGATGTTTGGCAGCACCCTGTTTGCAGTCCAAACTCAATGACAGACCAAAAAAAAAACAGTCCATGTAAACAGCATGAAGCACAAAACCTAGCAAAAATAGCACATCAAGCATTTCCTGGTTACAGTCAAGGATATTGCTGAATAGAATGCCCAACAATCAAAATTTAACATTAATTCTCCATGTTTTCTTTGAAGCAGATAAACGGTGCTATTCTAAACCTTCTAAGAACACTCGGAGGGAAGGGAGGTAACATTAATCTAATGCAAGTTAGATATTTAACCTTATAAGAACAATCAAACTTTAACAGTTATTCGTCATGTTTTCCAGCTATTTCCGTTAATCTAATGCAAGGTAGATATACTGCAATAGGATTCACGGCAATGGAAGGATAAAATCAAGAGATTACGGTATGACTTACTCGGATGAAATGAAACCCTAGAAACGTCAATGGATGGGAACTCTGGCAAAAACTCAGCAGAGGAGAAGCCGAGGATGGTCACAAGCTGGGGGAAAGGAGGACGGCGAGTGGTAACCGGCTTTGATCGGAAAATCAACGAGAGGAGCGTCCGCCAGCTTTGATTGTAGAACGGCGACCGGCGACGGCACGATTCAGGGAGAAGGCTCTCGCACGTGATCGAAGACAAAGAGTAGGGAGAGGCGGCGGAGGCAGAGCAGAAGAAGAAACCCTGGTCCGAGAAAGGAGCGGGATCTGGGGAGGGGAGATTGGGTCGTCGGTTTCACCGTGTCAGGCTTTGCGATTCGAGCGGGATCCCAGCCCGAAAAAGCCTCAACCCGGTCCAAGCTTTTCGGGCCCAGCCTGAAGCCCGACCGGGCCCGGCATGATGGGCCTTGAGCCGGCCACGAGCCCATTGTCATCACTTGAAAAAAAATTTCCGTTCACTTTCTCCTCTTTAGGAAACCCAAGGCATCGTGGCCGAGGAGAGAAGGCGAAACAATAGAGAGATGAGCGAAGACGTACACGGAAGAGCCTACCGACAATTCGTCCTCCTCGCCGTGATATCTCTTCAATTCATCTTAGGTTTGCGTTTCTTCTCCGACCCGGAATCAACAGTTCGCAAGAGAGTTCTAAAATTTCAAATCTTCTCGATTTCCATCGTCCTAGATCTCAAAGACACCAGCTTCATTTTCTGGCGTCAAAGTCCCCTTTTTTTTTCGATTTTTTCCGCGATTCATGTATCGGATATTCCTGTTTTACCTGAATTCCGGATCGCTGGATTTGTACGCGTGTGAAAATTTCAGAATCCTTTGATTGTTGCATTAATTTCTTGAAGATACGTCGATTTCGTTGCTATGGTTTGTTGTTCAGAATTTGTTTCAAATTTCTTCACTCGTTTTCTGTGTATGTGATCTATTTGATTATCAAAATTCGGTCTGATTTGCCCTGCCCTACTTTATATAATGTTAGGGGTAAACGGAATTTGGTGACATTGCGTCAGTAGAATCACTTACTTTCATATCGTGGGACGAAATTCAGTTTGATTTATAACTGAGAACCAAATGCCAGTGTGTGATGTTTGTTCTGCGGTTTGTAGAGATGTTTATTACTGGAAATATTACAACTTGTTTCCTCTTTTCTGTTTATTATGAGTGTTTTGTTGTTCAATCATTTGTTTAGGCTGTGTCTCGTGGCTTGGTGAATGTTGTTGGACTCTCTTGGATTCCATGTATATGTGGTGTATATTCCCTGCAGACTCCATATCTGAAACTCCAGGGGATGAAAACTTGAGTAGGGTGACATATAGAAATTGCTTCCTAGTGAAAGTATGGTTATCAAAAAAAAAAAAAGAGAAAGAACCAATACGAGAGAAGAATTGTTTAAATGGAGATATAGGATGCAACAAGAAGTGTGAAGGGCGATTTGATCACCAGGATTAAATTTTGATGATCAACAGGACAAATTGAAGCAAGCTGGATTGAAGAACCCTTATTTTGTGAAGGAAGTTCTCTTAAAGAAATGTTGTTAATATGTCAAAAAGTTGCCCTATATAATGTTCAAAATGATATTCAAAATATGACTTAATAATAATGAAACATGCTAGAATTATTTTACTGCAAACATAGAAATCACTGGCTCTCGTAGAGCTTGGCATAAGCCAGCTGGTCATAATACCTAGTTGCTGCACCCTATGCTACATCCCTCGGTACTATATTTCTCTTTTTTTTCTATACAGAAAATGTTCTTGTCAGTCTTGGCCTAAAGCAATGGTTGTTGGCAATTGTTTTAACCACAGTGATAGCTGTTGTCTCCTTCTTATGTGTCCTACTTGGTGTAAAATCAGGCCTTAATGCTTCTGTTGGGAAGGAATCCTCACGAGTGTGGAATACGGATCCCCTATCTAAGATCGCTAATTCAGGTGATGGTGTCAATACCGCAATAAGAAGAAAAAAAGATAAAAATAGGACACAATCAAATACGTGGATCAGCGCAAAGCCAACCTCCATGGGACATATAAGCTTCACTATAAAAGAAAATAAATACAGGAGGAGATTACACACTCTCAACTCTCATAAACCTCTCTTTCAACAAGAAGCACTTCTCTTTACAATGCTCTCACAAAGAATCCCTAAGGAGATCCTTTGCAGCTTCCTTTGCTCCATGGGCCGTTCTCAGCCGCTACATCTCTCTCTCAGCCCATGTACCCCTTTTTGTGGGGCCCAAACTCACTCCAGATCGAAATCAAAATTTTATTAGGACTCAAAAAACACCTCTGATCGTTCAATCACGACCGCAAGCTCTTCTGACCTTCAGATTGCGCAAAACAATGCATGAACCGCGCATAGACCGCCCTTTGCATGAATTGGTTATGAAATAGACCCTATCCATGCATGCTGCATGTTGCGCACTTGTCCACGCACGTGTGAGCCATGATAAACTCGCTATAGACCGCGGCGGTCCACGCGCGATGCGTGGACTGCGACTTCCTGTGGATGCGTGGTGGACCGTGCTGTGCACCATGTGGGCGCGCTAGTCTGGGCTGAGCATGTCCACGCACGTGTGCGCACCTGCACAACTGGGCCACGTGCTGGACGGGTCGCATGCGTTGTAGCGAGCTTGGGCGGCTTGCGGGCCTACGAGCCACGCTTGTAGGCTTGCCGCCTGTGTCTACATGCCTATGGGGCTGGACTTCTCTTTCTTGGGCTGTTGTGGGTCAAATTCGAGGCATCAAAATTCAACAATCTCCACCTCGACTCGACATTCGGCCTTCACCTAACTTTAAGAACTTCTAGATCATCTTGCCCCCATGTCTTGGGGCAAATGTTTGGCTGCTCATGGATGGGCAAACATGGGAGTCGAGCCAGACCGCTCGATACCATCTTTGTTATATGCTGTGATCTGTTTGACCTGAGATCTGATCGGGGTAGCCTCCTGCAGTAATAGAAACTTCATTCTGCGATGTATCCTGTCATCCTTTCGAGTCTTTCGTCTCATGCCCAATCCATCTGTATCTGGAGCTCCACCTCGTTCTGAGCTCCCATTGGCTCCTAAAGCTCTACCTCATGCTGAGCTCTCTGTCAAGAGGTAATGTTCTCCATACCTCTTCCCTTTCATCACAATCCTACTGTCGTGCAAGACTTTAGGATTTTTTCCTCAGCTCTCCATCTGTAACTGTTCGAATCCAGTCTACTCAGTGAAAGTAGATTATTTCTGAAGCTGGATATATATCGGATCTTATCCAACTTTCTCACTGCTCCATCAAATATCTGTAAGTTGACAATCTCAATGCCCTTGATCGCACAACTTGATCCATCCGATAAATGAACAGTGCTTTCACTACTTTTTAGAGAGTCAAACAGCTCATCTCTACAACAAACATGATGAGAACATGCAGAGTCTAAAATTCACTATGGAAAAAAAGTAGATACCTCATCAATCACCAAAAGAACATTATCACTATCTTCTGTATCGCTATCTTGGACTGCCATCGCAGTAGCACTCATCCGATCTCTGAGCTATGGGCAATCTCTGACTCGATGCCCCAACTCATCATACCTGTAACACCTGATCTTGCTGTAGTCCCTCGATTTGGATTTGGACCGCCCATCTTGAGATCTTCTATTGCTTCGTTTTTTGCCACCACCTCCTTCAGTCACTGCCATTGCCGAGTCATCATCTGAACTCGAAGCTCAGTTCTTCCATCTGAGAACCTCATTCTGGAGAAGTGTAGAAGTGACTTCTTTCATCTTGATGGTGCTCTTCCCCATTAGAAGAGTAGTCACCAAAAACTCAAAAGGAAAAAAAAGTAATGAAGGCAAGACCAATGCCTTGGTCTTCTCCTCAACCTTCTTGCCAATGCTGAGAAGATCAGTGAGGATTTTTTGAAAGTTGCTGAGATGCTCCTGCATGCTTTGTCCCTCACTCATCTGCAGCTGATAGAACTGCTTTCAAAGAAAGAGAGCGTTGGTGAGTGACTTCACCATGTACATCTCGAGCTTCATCCACATCGCTATCGAAGAAGTGTCGCTAAGCATATGGATCACCACATCATCCGTCAAGTACAAGTGGATCGTACTCACTGCTTACATCTGGAGCCATCTCCAATGCTTCTTCTCCATGGTAGTCGGCTTCTCTTCGCACAAGAGAGTATCAATCAACCTTTGTTGGATGAGCACATCCTTCACCCTCGCTTACCATAGGGAGAAATTGCTTTTCCCATCATACTGATTGATCTCCATCTTGATTGAGCCTGTCTTCTCTATCTTCTTCAACATCGATCAATACCACTACAACTTAGGCAACCACGTATGCTCTGATACCACTTGTTGGAAAAGATCCCTTACGAGTGTAGAATACATATCCCCCGTCCAAGATCGTTAATTCAGGTGATGATGTCGATACCGCAACAGGAAGAAAAAAAGGATGAAAATAGGATACAATCAAATAAATAGATCAGCCTAAGGCCTACCTCCATGGGGCATGCAAGCTTCAATATGAAAAAAAATAAATACAAGAGGAGATCACACACTTTCAACTCTCATAAACTTTTTTCCTTCAACAAAAAGCACTCCCCTTTATAATGCTCTCACAAAGAACCCCTAAGTAGACCCTCTACAGCTCCCTCTGCTTCACGGGTTGCTCTCAGCCGCTACACCTCTTTCTCAGCCCATGTATCCCTTTTTATAAGGCCCAAACTCACTCCAGATCGAAATCAAAATTTTATCAGGACTCAAAAAAATGTCTGACCATCCGATCATGACCGCAAGCTCTCCTGACCCTTAGATCGTGCAAAACAATGCATGAACTACGCATAGACCGCCCTATGTGTGAATCAGCTGCGAAATGGACCATATCCATGTGCACCGCATGTCGTGCACTCGTCCGTGCGCACGTGAGCCGCAATAAACCCTCTGTAGACCGCCGCAGTCCATGCGCGGCACATCTTGGGCTGTGCGCGTCCGTGCGCCTATGCGCGTGGGCCGCACGCTGGATAGGTCGCCCACGCTGTGCAAGCCTGGGTGCCTGCAAGCCGGGCCTACGGGCTGCACCTGTAGGCCTACTTCCTGCATTTGCCTGTGGGGTTGCGCTTCTCCTTCTTGGGCTACTTTGGGTCGAATTCGAGGTGCCAAAACTCAACAGCTTCATCATTACAACCCTTACTACATGAAAGAAAATACCTACCATTAATCTAAAACCATCAGTCTGGAAAGAAGAATTTGGAGGTCACCTTGAAGAAAGGACAATCAGAGGAATTGTTTGTTGATGTAGTCTGTTAATGGTAGCTCAATCATTAGGGAGGTCGACACATAGAAACAAAGAATTATCTTACTTAAATAAAATGGGAGTAGGCATGAGAGCAGATTTATGTATATGTGTGGGTAGGAAGTTTTTAATATCATACAATGAAAGTTTTTTTACCTTTTAGCAAGTTTAATTGAAATCTCCCACTTTGTTTCATTTCACCTACTTTGTTAGAATTGGAATTTTGGGAGTGTGACTCCACCTTAAAGTTTTTTGTTTAGTGGCATTCCAATGGTTTAGCTTGGTTAGAAAATTTTTGAGGATGGGCCTCTTGCTAGCTAATTTATAAAGTGATTGAGGGTGACCTCTACTCAACTCTTACCAGTCGGGGGTGTTACCAAAAGATAGATTGAAACAAAGGATATAAGGGCTCTTTTCGTCAAATCTTGACTCATCAAATACCATGTTCATCAGTGGTGATATTCTGATAATTGCTTGCCTTGCCTGGCTTTTTTACCCCATTAGTTCAAAGTGTGACTTTAGTGTGAACAGAATTCAAGAGCATGTAGAAATAAGGAAGAGCCACTGGGGCAGCGAGGAAGCATGCCAACATGGAATTCTTTCTATTTTCTTTCTCTCTCTTGGGTCCCAATGAATCTTCCTTTAATACCTAGATAATGATGCTTTGTTAGAGGGTGGTTTACTTGATTCCCGCTACTGCTTGCTTTCCCCTTGTCTGCTAACTTAGCCATTAAAGAAAAAGGAAAAAAGCTACTAGGGCGGGCCATGGTAGAGTTTGAAGTTAGAAGTTGCTATTGTTAAATCCGCTCCTCAATCTTGATCTTATGGATGATTTGATTTGTGAGTGGAGTGGAGATTCCCGAAAAAGCCTTTGCAACTTTGCTATAAAACAATATTGTCAAAATAGCATCTCTGCTATTCCCTTCTTCCCCTCCTTCCCACCACTCTCCCCTTAATGGATTGTCTCGTTCTATGTCCTACTAAATAGGTTGGATGGACTTAAATTCCACTTTCTGTTTTTCTAGAAAAATGCTTTTCCTTTCCATGGTGACTTTGCTTGGTGTCATTTTCTGCTCTTTATCATGCTAATTCCTTCAACAGAACCAACTCGGGGTGTTTGAGACCTTTGTGAGTCGCATGCATTGCATGTCCCTGTCTAATAATTTGTGAAATAAATGGACATAGACTTACTCAAGAGTAAAGCTCAAAAATCACTAGTCAGTCCAAATCACACCAAGGTATCCAACAGAGAGTAAAATAATTAACATCATTTTATGCAACCTCCAAAGTCACAACCCAAAAGGCATATAAAAAATAGTAAGCAATTTCATTTTTCCTATACTTTAGCAGGGGTATTGTTCTGCAGTTGCAAAGGGTTGTCTACTAATTATCTGTTGAAGATGGAAAGGCCTTCCTGGTTGTCGATTGCATATCATAGATGCTTGGTATAGGATGTCCAGGATGATAGAACACTGAATGATGGATTTCTAATGAACTATAATTATACTTGAAAAATGAGTAATAAAATATACTTGTTTGAAAATGGGTTTAAGAATTAGGAAGCAGGTGACCAAGCAGGTACACAACCATAGGAGAAAATTTTTGGCTACCAGGCACAAATGCACATCACAAAATCTTGATTCATTGTTTTTGATTTCTATAGATTTCTCCCTTTTTCTTTCCTCTTCTTGATCTGAGAATTGCAGCGATATCTTATGCATAAACAAAGCTCAATTAGGTGCTGGTCACTGAATTCATGGCTACTAAAGCTTTTTCCAATTTTCTAAAGATTCAAGAGTCGGAGAATCCGGTTAATAATGAGCTTAACTTTTGTTCTTTGAGGCTTGAATGCATCATTATTGATTATGAAAAGTTGTCTTTGATAAACTGCTACTTGTAGAAGGAAGCCAAGTGGTTTCTGTACATCAGAACATATGAAGAGATGGTCTTTTGCATGCTATTCTTTCCTAATTCTTTGGTCGTTACTTTATTTTTTGGTTATATAGATTAACAGTTTTGAAAGTTTAGTGACCATACTATCACTTTAGATTCTTTAGACTTGTTTTGAGTTAAACTCAATTATGTTGATGGCATAGGATAGTTCCTACCAGAATAAATAAACAAATAAGTAAATAAATAAATAAATCAATAAAAAACACATAGGCTAGCTTATTCAAAAAGATCCAATTGAGTTCATGGAGGTTTAAAGTGCACAAGGCTTAACAAAGGCCCTACTTTCTTGAGGTTCATATCCTAGATTTCATTAGCAGTAAATAGCTAGGTTGAACTTTTACAGAATGGCTCGTGGTTGGTTGAATCTCTACTAGGGCTTCGGAATGCAAGGTTAAAAAAATTGGCCTTAAAGCAGTTTAGATGAAAGGACAACTTAGTTCTAGTGTTTGCTGCAAGTTTCTGGAAAATTATGGGATTTTGTTTTGAAAAATGAAGATTGATTAGGCGAAGTAAAATATGTAAATCATAAGAAAGATGCAAAGGATTGAAGTTTTAGGTCTGATCAAAGGGAAAGGCCTTCATTTCAGATCAAAACAATGACATCTCAGAGAATAAAAAAGGGGGTAAAGGAAAGATAAGAATTATAAAATATTTTGTGGGTGCACTCCATACCTAAAAATTGCTCTTGGACATTCAAGTTGCATAGTTTGATCAGTGGCTCCACACACGAACATAGGTGGGTTTTTTTTCTCCTTCAAAGAGATAGAACGCCTGAAGTTTCACTAAACTTCTTCATAAAATCTTTCTAGAATGCCCCTCTTTTTCCTAAAGGCCAGGACTTCAAAGAAATTTGTTGAGCTTTTACGTGTAACTATTAGCTGTAAAGGTTGCTAAGAAATCTGTCGAGACATTTGCTTGCCATCCATGATCATCGAGCAAGATTTTACATCTCAAATGAAATATAAGTAGTATCTGCAACTTGTATTCCACAGAGAACCAGATCAATATTGAATGGTACAAACTGATATAGGGAAAAGGTCTTAACAAAATTAAAATTGTTCTGGCTTCCCATGTTTGTTCAGCAGGCCAGAATTGGAACAGCATTGGAGATTGTGTTCAATATTGACTGGTTTTGGACTTAGGTATGTTTGGGCTTCTTTCTGGAAAAACCTGCCTTTGCTTAGGTTTATTTATCTTATTATGTATGTACTGAAAATGGATATGTGCTGCAAGTAAACCTCTATGAGTAAGTTATTGGAGACTAGAGAGTCTGTTGTAAGCCAAGGTTTAGGCTGCAGATCTAATTTTATTTATTTATGCTTTTGGATTGGTGGTTTGTTGACAATTATTAAACTAGTCTAGTTGTAATTTTCCTGGCTCTGTTAAATTGTTCTTGATTTTAATTCATTCTATGCAATGCCTTCTGATAGCTTTCATTTCGTTGCAGGCCTAGGCGACGGTCCATCAACTTCCAACAATGCAACAACGGCTGATGCCCGTTCCAGCTCTAGTAGCAAAGCAGGAATTGAGATACTTTATATATGTCTTGGAGTTGCCGGTTTTGGGATATTGTCTATTTTCCTTTTCAAGCATTGGCAGAAAAAGAAGAGGGAAGAGCAACATGCACGCCTCTTAAGGCTGTTTGAAGAGGACGATGAGCTTGAGCTTGAACTTGGTCTTCAGGATTGAGAACTTGATCGTCAATTGATGGTAATGTTATGGGTGAGAATGCACCTCTGAAATCTAGATTCAATTGCGAGAATGGTTACTAGCATTATCACAAGGATTATAATTGGGCATGAGTGTATATTATGAATTGCAGTTCTTTTGTTCTTCCCAAAGATGCAAGTTAAATTTTTTTCTTGCATATGGCAAAAAAAAAAAAATTTTTCCTTGTGGTTGTTTTAGAAAATAACCCCATTATCAGCCATGATATGTACTCACTCATGAAAATGACTTCTCCATGCTAGGCATTAGCAGCATTTTTTTAATTTTATTTTAAGGTTGATATCATACAGTCAGGATACATTTTTAGCAGTTTAACACAATTCAGTTTGAAGTGGAAGGAAGTGAACCTGACAGCTAAATGAGATACATAATTGATCTTAAATTGTTGATTTGGGCCTGCTATGTAGCTGACTGCCGACTCAGTTTTGGTTAGATGATATAACAAAGAAGCTGGAGCAATAAGAAAGCAACTCATTGTAACACATTTCAATTTCTTCTAAAATTCTACCTTTATCAATCATCTATTCTAACTAAAGCAACTCACTGTAACACATTTCAATTTCTTCCAGAATTCTACTTTAATTAATCATCTATTCCAAATCGATGAAGTCCATTTGGTATTATCCCTTCAAATTGCTGAATGATTAGGTGTTATTTCTGCATCTCATTCATTTCTCCCTATCTGAACATATCTTTCTTCCGAAAGACCTATGTGGACATTTCCTTCACCAATCCATTCATTCAATGTCCTTTGTGCTTCCCGATACCCAAGGTCATCCTCGTTGTGAAGTTTTATTAGGATAGTACCTGGCCTTCCACTAACTAGGACTCCTTTAGAGACAAATTCTCATGTGGTGGACAAGGTTAATTGCACCTTTTGCTGATCTTTTTTCCAATATAAACAATCACTACTTTCTGTACCTGGTTATTTTGCTGACACTGACTCATGCACCTTTGTTGCAAAAGTCCGTACACATGAAATTTATCATGATAATGTGCACATTAATCTTTTGGTCTCACTTGGCTCTGTAGATGTATATTATTTAGGAAATTGAGCAGATATCATGGATTCTTTTTCCCATGATTCATATGAAGAGGGGAACTTCCGTCTTCAAGAAGTTGCTTGTATAATCTTTCTACAGGACATATTGCAATTACTTCTGTGTTTATCCTTTATTTTGACCCTTCATGGCGATTTCTAATAAAATTTTTGTTTAAATTACTTGCAGGTCTTGGTCTCCATTCATTAAAATGTTCTCCATTGCTAGTGATTGTTAGAATTTTGTTGTATCCGAAAGTTTTAAGCCACATGCAGATGAGATCAGATGTATTTCATTTTTCTGTATTTAATATAATGATGTTATTGATCAGGAATTCTTCCAGTAAATGGGGATTCCCCTTCTATTTTCATTCAGTAAATTGATCTGAATTTGTACAAATGCATTAGTAATTCTCACACTGCAGGTTCCAGGTACTACATGTTTGATGTATATGAATATTTTGTATGGACAACTTTGTTTCCATTTATTCATGATGTGAGGACAAGCTTGCAAGATTAAGCCAGTTCTGTTTCTCCAAGTTTATTTTGTCATATTGCACTGTCAAACTTTAATATGAAAAATCCCACAGAATGAATGTTAGATGATTAATAACTTTGATTATCTCTGAAAGTTCTGTATTCTAATATTTTTGTTTTTACTTTTTCTATAATGATACCTTCATGGCGCAGATCATTTGAATAGATTGCTCTTCTCTAAAGAGGAAACTGTGATGCGGAACTAAGCATGATATATATGGCCCTTTCTGGCTTAAGCCATCTATGCTTCTGATGGTGGATAAATGTTTGGGTAATGATGTTTTACATGCTTTTTGACGCCCATGCATCCATTATGATTATCTAAGCATGTTCTATATGGCCTTTTCTGGCTTAACCATCTAGGCTTCTGATGGTGTTTAAATGATTGGGTAATGATGTTTTACTTGCTTTTTGACGCCCATGCATCTGTTATGATTATCTAAGACATAGGATACAATAGTATCATTTTTGGTGAGAGGGATAGAGTATATTCTTATTTAAGGTTGTTCTCCTGTATGAAACCAATGTTTGAAGCCTTCATTTTGATCTGTGGATTCCTATTATTTTTCCTAAAAAATGATGCTGATAGATGGTTTGATTATCATGTAGCTTATTTTTTAAGTATTATACTTACTGCAGACACTGTAACCTTGGGACCTATCAGAAATTTGCTCAGATGAATGCTTGCATATTTTTTTGTAGAATGCCAGTCAAGTTATTCAGAAACATTGATAGTTCATTTCCTCATCATTCATTACTCTGAAGGTAATCTTGAGGGGCTATCATGGTGAAGTGGCTTTATTGTTGAAAGTGCTTATATTCAATGTGTTTCATAATTCTGAAGTAACTTTTACGTAAACAATATCAGACACCAGCATTGGCTTACTGTTTTCAGGCAGTGCGATCGTTTTCCAAAGAGAAATGCTGTCATCAGAAGAGGATATTTGTTTTACTCTGCTTAATTGTGTCCTCATAATTCTACTTGATTTCTGGGCCTCCTATTATTTTCTATCATATATCATCAGCTTCAAATGGATATTTTGTTTTGCTGGAAAGAACATTGGTGTATCGCAACTATTGAAGTTTTGTGGTTCTGTAGTTAAAGGTAGGAGACCAGATGTCGAGGCTTATGGTTCTTTTGCAGTGCTGTCAAGGCTTATGTTCTTTTGCAATGCTAGTGGGGTCTGCTGTTTGGCGCTTAAACATCAGAAGATAGACCAAACCTCTGGAATGAACATGTTTGACATAACTGATGAAGCTAGAGGAAGTGGGATTAAATAGATGTACAGGTTGTAGGTTTTAAGTTAAAAGAACAGATCTGTGTGTGCATATCTTTGAAGTAAATGAGGCCAGTTTTGGAGTTCAAAATAGGTCCAGAACGTGGGCCACATTCAATGGCATATATGAGTAAACACCATTGAGTGCATGACACAGCAATGTCATGCACACATGGAAAATGATGAGATGAAGATGTTTTATCAGGGACCAGAGTAAATAACATAGGTACTAGTAGTGACAGAATATGATAGTTTTTTCTGTCCTATTCCAGTTTAGTTTTGAACCTTGGTACAGAAGTTTGTCCTAAGTTGGCCTTTGAATAGATTTTTTCCCCTGAACTTCCCA
Organism: Elaeis guineensis; assembly: GCF_000442705.2. Lineage (NCBI taxonomy): Eukaryota > Viridiplantae > Streptophyta > Magnoliopsida > Arecales > Arecaceae > Elaeis > Elaeis guineensis. Next base: position 3,834,593 of record NC_025993.2, read on the forward strand.
CTCAAACAGGTTAAGCTGGTGGAGTGGGCTGTATTTCCTATTACCATGAGGTGAATGTTTCATAGGTTCTCTGATCAAGTGGTAGCCATGTAATCAAGTGAGTCATGGTTCATTAGTGTTAGTCTTAATACAGCAGGATAGTATCTTCTGTTTATTCTTTTTCCCTGCTTCTATTATTTCCTTACATAGGGATCAATCATCGATGTTTTAGCTGATATCAGCCATTTTATTTGTTGTCGAGGATCCCAACACAGCAAATGTTTTATGTTGATTCACTTGGTTTCAGATCTGGTTTATGGAGCAGTATGCTGAGAATCATATCATGAGTGTTCTTCATATGCACCACCCTTGCAGCACTGATTTGGGTAAAGTTGTTGCAGTATTGATTCAGTAAGAAAAGCTATCATAATGTTCTCACAACCATACGGAACTGTAAAGCAAAGGATATGAGTTGCATGTGATTCTCTTGGACCTACACCATGATTTACCTTAACTAGGATTCTTATTTGGAAACAACAACATGATGTAGTGCACTACCTTCATGTCTAAGCTGTACTGTTCATTGTCACACTACCTAAGTTTGCTGTGAATTCTTACCAAAAGAACTGTTGAAGACACTACATGGGCTCCTGCCTTGTACACTTTGGCTTTCTGAAAGTTCCTTCTGTACAGCCTTTCACCAATGAAATCTGTTTATTTTTGGTTCCATCCACCAATTATTGTTAGAGATTTGAAAATTGAAGATGCAAATCATACTCTTTCATGGTGGTTTCTCAATGTCCTGTGGTCATGAAAAGTTTGGTTCATATTCTGACCTTTATATTGCCAATCTTTTAGTTATTAGACATACTTTAGGCCCTTAACTAATGCTTTAATATCATGAATACAGAACATACATTTGATGAGTTACTTTAAATGTAGCATGAGTTATAGATGTGTAGTCTATAGTTGATGGTCCAGATTGATGTTCACAGTTCAGTCATCAGTTGGAGACTGGAGGGTCTGGGATTTTAGATTGCAAGTCTTACGCAAGCTAGTTTTAAACAAACATCTTCCCCATTGGTCAGCTTTACTGGGCAATGTTTTTCCCAGGGTATCTTTCATGTTTTTATTGGTAATGAGAGCCAGGCTAGATGTTAATTTCAGTTCAGCTACCAAGTTGAATGTCAAGGTCTTGATATGATAAGGTACATTTCTGTAGCTGAAGGACTGTCATGCCATACTAGTTACCATTTTTCACTATGTGAAATTGTCTCTCACTCTGCCAGCCTTTCTATGATTGCTCAGTTTTGGATGGAGAAGATTGTATGGAACTAAAAACATTATATGCCAAGTTCTACAATATTACTCATGGGGTCAGCCTGAGTCACTGATGGTCCTGGTCAATCGTGTCATTTTCAGTATGGCTGTAATCAGGTTCCATGAACTAATTCTCTCTCAATGCCTTTGCCTTTTCCTTTTGTTTGTGCTCAACTTGCTGATTCTCGTCGTGCTTTCAGTCAGAGTATCTAATGACATCTAGCGTGGTACTTCCTGAGTTTTGAGCTGGTGATCGCCATCATATGTATTATTCTTCCGAACAGGTGGGCCAGGAATTATCACGGATAGGGAAAGAAGGGAACTCTGTTAAAATTTTGATAGTGAAAAGGATTTGGTAGGATTTACTCTGGCTTCCTATAGTTAATCTTTTGTAAACTATATTGCTTGAATTTTTGATGTCTCGCTTGTTATAAATCATCTAACATACTTTGGATTTCTTCTACCTTCCATCTTGGTTGGCATAAAACAATCTCAATTCATCTTTATATTATTCATTAAATCACAAGCATACACAGGTATGGCCTTTAAAATCCTAGTTGCTATCAATATTTGCTTCAAACGAACTTGGTTGCTGCAGCAGAAGAGATCTCTTGCCCCTTTTTATATATAGAATATCAATGAAAAGTGGAAGTATATATATTTCTTAAGTATGTTAAGAAAAAACTTCTAGTTGCTAAGCAGAATTGGTTTCATTACTGAGACAAGTCTGTACTCACGAAAAAATGATGTGATTTAATAAGGTGGTTGATCGATTTTGTGAATTGCACTGTACAACACAAACTTTATGGATCAACACCACCATCAACCTCTCAAAATTATGCTCATTTGTAGGGCCACATCCTTTGTCTATTCCTTTATTTTTGGCTTCCTTGGTCCCCTGAGAGCTGGAGATGCTGCTTACCTCAACCTGGCAATGAAAACGACCCTCTCGCTCACACGCACAGATAGCTATCATGTTGGTAGGTGGGATGGGTGTGGGGCAGCTTCAACTTGCCTGCAGGCAACAAATGTCATTGCTTGCCAACAGCCATTGGGAGTATGGTGATCCACATCATGAACTCTGTATGAAGGGAAGTGGGTTATGGAAATTGATTTGTTTTTGTTAATGTTTTTGCCATGGAGATTATGGAAATGGGTTAGGGAAGTTATGGTTTTTGATTTGCTTTTGTTAATGTTAAAAGTGAACAACAATAACTTTACTAAAAACTTCCCCTTTAGACTAAAATATTATGTTTGAACTTTAAATAAATAGTATATTAGTACCAGTAGTTGCTTTTAACAGAAATGTTTTAGAGATGATAAATACTTAGGTGTATGAGAGACAAAGAGGCCAGAACCTTTTCACTGCTTGTCTCTTAAATTTTTGCATGTACCTGGCGTTTCTTCATCTTGTTGCCTCTAGTATATGCCTTTTTAATATCATTTAATCACTCGGCCATATACATATACCTACATGTATGTATGTACGTATCTATCTATCTATATATATGTATGTATGTATATATGTATATATGCATGCATGCGTGCATGTGTGTACATATATAATAGGATTGGACGGGAAGAGGAGGGGAAATCAGAAAAAAATCACAGAAAAGCCCTCAATGGAAAAACACTCTCTTTCCATTACAGGCCCAACTCAAGTATGGCCTAACAAAAACTCTTTTTTCCAGGGATTAGTTATGATTTCCTCATCCCTAGTGTAGCAAAACAAACTAGTAGAAACCTTGGGCAACGCATGAAATAGAGCCAAGAAATATAAGAACGTGTTTGCTTTATTATCTTCTCTAGACAAGCGCAAGTCATGTCCTATGCACATTTCGACGCAAAAATATGAGATTTTATCAACAATTTGAATTATTTTGGTGGACAAAAATTAGAGAAGAGATGAGACTACTCAGAGACAGATATCACACATGTTGTAAAGCAACTAAACATAACTTTTCCAATATTTACAAAAGCAGGAAGCAGTAACTAGAACACTGATATCATTTTTCTAGAAAAATGAAGCGAATGATGGTCTTAATTTTTTTTCTTTTTGATGCAGTTTATAGATATGTATGTTTCCATGCTTTCAGGATTTATTGATGAGTGAAGTTTAGATACTACCTGGGTAGCACTATCATCAAGCTGCCATGCATTGCACTCATTTTAAATTGAGATGACTCAAATGAGTGCTATGTGTCTCCAAAATTATAGATTTACAACTATTAATTAATGTTTTTAAATTTTAACAAATACGTGCCAACAATCAAAGTAACACATGTCCAATGGGAGTATTTGGACAGGGGTTAGCATCATCTGGCTGCCTGCATGTAAGTCAATATGTATTTAATTTCTAACTATGAACAACTTAATAGACTCAATTGTTATGGTTTTCGTGGCAAAGCTGCAGACGACATGGGCAGACATTATTTTTGCTAGACTAAAGAGCAGAGAGACGATTGACGGGGATTCCATCATGGTGGTAGCCTGATTACATAAACAATTATCATCAGCAGCAGCGCATCTTCTCATTCATGATAGTCAGTGTCAGGGAGCTGCTTTTCTATTGAGATTCGTTATATTTATCGAGAGGTCAATAGCTCTACTGACTGGATGATCTTTTATGTGACTGAGCATATCGGAGAGACGGTGTGGACTAAGATCAAAGATCTTCCTTCGACCTTCAAGAATATTTATTTTTTTAATTTTTTTTGGATGTATTCGTATGAATAATCTAGCCTATCAAAAAAAAATAAAGTGACATGTGGCCTGGCACAAAGTCACGTGACCTTGAATTCCAACAAGCATTTTAGATTATAAGCTTACACCATGGGCGAGGGAAGTTTTCCACATTTTCTTGCTACTTCTAGACGCTTGGCATACACTTACATGTCTAACCAAATCTCATAGTAACAGCAAATTGCTTGAAATACAGATTGCTCTATGTCAAATTCTTTAGGCTGCAGTGAGAAAGGAGATAGGCGAAACTGAAGAAGGGGTGGAAAATCTAAAGTTCCATACCACCAGTTCATGCAAACATCACTGGTTGGTCAGCTGACCTCTAACAAGAAAGACTATTCACATGGAGGGATGACCCACTGATGCCCCAAAACAATAATGCAAACAAAGAGAGGGTCGCTCTCTCACTTGAGCAGCGTAGGGATGCCAGTGAGTGCAATAAAGAAGTGGGGACGAGGTATTAGAATTTCGATACATGTGTGCGTGTGTGAGTATCACAGAGAGAGAGAGAGAGAGAGAGAGAGAGAGAGATTGCATGAAAGTCCTCAGAGTATGGGACATCTCCAAAACCAAGTCCAATATCTAGTGATGGGCTCTTTTATACAAAGAGTGATGCGCAAGAAATAGAAGACATGGAGGTGAGAAGCTTGATCCATGCATGCATGAACATGATGTGAGAGAGACCATGAAGCTGAAGAAAGGTCCATAGCCACAGAGGCAATAAAAGAACATGGTTGGGATGTTAAATCACAGTAAATGGTGAAAAGAACATGGTGCAACTATAAGGGGAACTAGTTTTAGTAGTTCATCTTTTTAGGACCACACCGCAAGGTGGACAGTTGGTGTTACATTTAGTCTCTCTTCATTCTCTTTTAAGGGAAAATGTCATCTAGAGTTTGCAGAAGTTTTGAAGTTTTACAATATCGCTTAATTTAATTCAATTGATGAACAATAATATTTAGTGATTGAAGGTGTGAACTGTAAGGTCACTTGAAATTTAGAGTCTATACACATTGGGAGTTCAAAATATCTGGTCAATTTTATTAAAATGTATTGTTCCAATATTAAAATTTTCTCGAGTTTTCTTTAAAGGACTCTAGTGTTCCTTTGATCTAAAAACAGTCTAATTTTTTGCTACCACAAATATACTACAGTAGAGGCAAAAAAATCTAGATAACACAAAGGAACAAACAACTTTATGTTTTTAAGCAAGCAAATAAGTACATATTCTTCCAACGTTTTCTCCAAGAACATGATCAATAGTTCAAAATGTTTGTCCCTTGATATTCTTTACAGAAAAAACTCACGGACAATAAGCTTAAATCTTCATGGCCAGTATATTTTGTAATATATGGTGAAACTGGAGTTCAGTTGTTCTACAATCCTAATAAGATCATAGGGGTGCAATTCTTGTGTCCTTACACTTAGGGAAAAAGCTTTATGCCCCAGCTAGAAAGATTATATCGATGGTCCCGGAGGAGTCTTGATTTAGTACATAACTTCTAAATGTGGAGCATCGCCCAGGAAGGAAATATATCCATATTAACAAAGTTTGCAACATTTGGATTGGATGATAGTCCAATGAAGAAAAATTGACCTACTCAACCATGACAATGGAGCTGTCCTCCTAACATGATAAGGACATAGCAACCATACTTTGGTGACATTTTAAAATCATGCAATTACTTCATCATGTTTACCATGGAAAATTACACAAGAAGATGGAAAACATAGCATAGCATTTACCATAAAGAACCATGCATCGTTACGTCATCCAAGCGATTCAGGTGCATGCATGTAGATTTTCCTCTCTTTGATCTATATATATATATATATATATATATATATATATATATATATATATATATCTAACTTAATAACGAAGTCTTATGTATGCTAAGTTTTCCCTTTAGAATACTTGGAAGGCTTGACAGCATGCAATCATTCAATCAAAACAAGAGAGATAATAGATTGTTTCAGAGCTAGGCTTTTGGAACAAGTAAATATAGTAATACAAATAGACAATACAAAAGACAACATTTTTGTTTCCAGAAAACCATTATAGAATTTTCTAAGCCTTTCCCTTCTAATGAGGAACATGTTCATTGCAATGTTAGAGCTATATGACTAACTTGTATAACGGACATGCCACGTTAGCCTTGAGTGATCTTGAAATTGTTGAATTAGTCCAACAAATACGACTATTTGCTGACGCCTAGCCCAAATAAAACAGAATTAACATGCAGTCTAGTCTGAATTAGTGGCTTCCACTAAGGATTAGAATGTTTCTCCTAACTATAGAGCAAGAAGACCTCTTGTATTTAGCAATGTTATCCAAGCTGGTCGTTATTATTCCTCTAGAATTGGCTCCCACTGATCAGCTACCAAAGTTAGTCCACAGCACATAGTCCCAAACATGTCATTAGGTTTACCATAAATTTAGTATTTCTTGGTAAATAGAGGCAAACTTGCTGACTGTTCATGCAATTAAGTTACCTTGACATATGTGATGCATTAATTACATGCAAAGAAACCATCTATCATTTGGAGCTTATACTGGAAATTGAATTTCCCGAGAGAATCTATATATTCATATTCGTTCATCCCTCGATTGTATTTTCAAGAAAAGATTTGAATTTTAGGCAACATACCTTTTTCTCTATTGGTCTTAATTTTTTACATTTCCAACTACTTAATGATATGATTCAGATACATAGGGTTTCTACCCATTTTTCTTGAAAAGAAAAGAAGGAAAGGAAAATCCAATAGAATTTACAGTGCATTGTTGAATCTGCCTAATCTGAACCATGACTTTAAAAAAAAAAAAAAAAAAGAAGAAGAAGAAGTTTCTGGCTACATTTTTATATCAGCTTATAATTAGTTTTTATTAATAGTACTCACCAGGAAAAGTGTAAATATTAATTGTTCTTATGTATTATTGCTTTTCTTAGTGTTTTTCTGTTAGGAAAACAAAAGAAACTTGAAATTGCACTAACTACAAGTATAAAAATGAAAAAAGGTAAGGCCAATGTTAGAGAGCACTAAGGCTTCATGGTATAACCTTCAAAAGTTGTGATGGATACAATACCATAGGTATTTGTTCTTGCTAGCCATAAAAATATACAAGCATATGAGGGTAGCACATGGTAAGTAGACACAAGGTATATTTATCTTCATGATATCACTACAATAACCTGATGATATGGTGATGATGTTATCCATAACCTTATCAATAATTTGGTTTTGATTTTCTACAAACAGGGATGTGTTTTTATTCTTTTTGAATATATATATATATATATATATATATATATAAAGAAAAAAACCTTGGCACCGGTAGGGCATCATGTTAATTAACAGACATGATAATGTAGTACTAAAAGCTACATCTAATATAATTGTACTTTTACTAACTTGATGTGAAACTTAAAATTGTATTGCTTGGGATCACCACTTTATGTTGCACCACTTTTGTGTGTTCTTGAGCATATCTGCGCATATCCTCTTTCACTCGCATTATTTAGATATTAAGTGCAAACATTTAAGAACCAGTTATCCTTGAAAGACATTTGAGACTGCATGAATGCCATCAGATTTCTTGGCCAATGGAATGAAGCAGGAATGGATGTAATGTGATGTACGTGGGTAGAAGGGACAGCGTTAACATGAAACATGTGGAAGTTTTAATATTTTGAGAAGAGATACATGCAAGTTACAAAAAAAATTAAAAAAGAACATACAAAAAAAAACTATTTATAGATGAAAGAAATGAAAAGAAAGAAAAACTTTAAAAGAAAGAAAAAAAACTTTAAAATACACCGCAACGATTAATTTCTTATTCACCATGTCACCTCTTCTATGAATAACGAATCAAGAAAAGATCTGTGGCAGGTATTGCCAAGCCAAGCTTCAATAAGGTTTTGTTACTTCTAGAATCCAAACTCCCTTGACCTCATAGTTATGCGAGAGTCTAGTCTATTCATTACTTAATTCCCCCACCTAACCCTAATCTGAGAAGGAATTATTATGGCTTGGGGAGATCACGTGCGGAGGAGGCGCCACCGATCGTTTTCACTTTACCGCGCGCTTTTCAGTCCTAGCAGTGCCCCCCCAGTCCCCACCACTTCCCTGTCAACTGCTCCACCGCAACCTCTCAATCTCCTAACAATCACTCCAATAACGACAAAATGATGGAGCTAACCCATGACATTTTATATCGAAGATATAGTAGCACAAACTCCATCCGGCGGTACAGCTTACCCAGCCAACCCACCCTCCACTCTTTAAGAGGAAACCCACATATCCGATGCCAATTGCATGCAGTGGAAAGAGAGAGAGAGAGAGAGCGCTGAGCTCCCTTCTTTTCCCTCGGAATTTGCGGTGTTGGACTTCACCTTCTCTTCCGGCGTGGAAGCTGAGTTCCCGGAGTGGTAGTTTTTTCCTTTTTTTTTTTTTTTTTTTTTGAGAACAATTTCTGTCTTTCTTTCTTTCTTTGTTGTTTCGGCTTTTTGATATTTGTTTCCTTTCTTGAGGAATAGTTTTTATGATAATACCGGAATTGGGGGTTGCTAGAAATCGTGAGGTGTCATTGTTATAGGTTTTTTTTTTTTTTTGCTGGATCTTCGGCGATCTTTTTGCTGATATTATCCGTTTTTAACGATCGGAACGTTGGTTGCGTCACCAACAAAATGCGACTTTGTTCTCGCTTCTCGCTAGATTTGCTCCACGAAAACAGTAGCTTTGTCGGATCGGATCGTTTGCTCCATGTCTAGTTTTTAGGGTTATCTTTTCACATGTTCTTGAATATATCTTTGTCAAGAAAAAAAAAAAAAAAAACTTTCCTTTTGTTCTATAACAAAAATCTTTTCTTCCACGTATTTTGGTTGCCCTAGTTTTTTCTTTTTTTTTGTTTGTTTGTATTTGTTAGAGAATCGAGATTTGAGCCGTACATCTCGTTCATAAACTGTTTCATTTGTCAGAATTTAAAGAAACTAAACTTCACGTATGCATCGTTATCCATTTGTCATGATCTTGTCTCATGAATATATGTATTCTGTTCTTGTCTTCGCCTTAATTTTTTTCTCACTTTCTTTTCCGAACCCTAACCCATTCAAAGTTCCCACCTTTTCTCTCTTACTTGCTTTCATGTTTTTTTTCCTTTTTTTTTTTTTTGTTGCTTTTAATTTTGCTTGAATACCTTTTGATCTATGGAAATTAATAAGTCAATATGTCAGTATGTGAAGGTCTAGGCCATGTTAGTCCCATCATTTCATTTATAGTTTAGATGATGATTTTTTCTTTGTTCTTGGCAATATTCTAGACCAACTTCAGCAGACAGAGGTGAAAGAGAGATCATGGGTAGAGGAAAGATTGAGATCAAGAGGATCGAGAACACCACAAGCCGGCAGGTCACTTTCTGCAAACGCCGAAATGGACTGCTGAAGAATGCTTATGAGTTGTCTGTCCTTTGTGATGCTGAGGTTGCCCTTATTGTCTTCTCCAGCCGGGGCCGCCTCTATGAGTACGCCAATAACAGGTATGCTTTGATGACGCCTTCTCTTCCTTCGCTCATATCAAGTTAATTTTATGGCTTCATTTGTTCTATGGCCAAGCCAAATTCTTTTTAAAGTTCTAGAATGTTAATGATGGTAGTTTTGCTCCTCTTCAATTTATTTGCTTCCCTTTTATCCCTGATCCAAATGGTTTTTTTCTTATTTAAAATTACCCTTTCAAATTATCACATTTAATTCAGCTTTTATTATTATTATTATTGCTATGAGATTAGTTTGTTGTTAAGATTCTATATAGGAAGGAATGATCAAGTGATCATTACTTTATGTAGTAAGAAATTAACAAGCAAAAGCAGCGTGCTTGGTCTTACCATGAGGATAGAGGAAGAGTTTTACCTTGACTAGGGCAACTAAAAAGGGTTTGAGTTTTGCCTAACATTCTTGTTATATGAATTCGATCTGTACACGACTTACTACTCTGGTATTAGAACGTATGTACTAAGAAGTTTTCTTGGGATGGAAAGAAAGAAATAGTGAAGTAAATCTTATTAATTTGTCTTTACATGTTCTTCTCATATTTTCTCATACTCTTTTCTTATGTTCAGACTTACACCGAAAAATTAAGATGGATGATATTATGTTCTTGGTATAGGATTTCTTTTCCGACGTACCAATGTTTTGTTAAGGAAACTTTGTAGTTGACTTTTCGATTATAATATTTTCCAAAGGACTCCACGAAATGGTAACATCTCCAGTCGTTTCAATAAACTTCCGATCATATTATGGGTTTGCATTTAAGGTTTTCTTCTTCCCTTCGCTTCCTCTTTGCCTTTGCCTTTCTCGTGTTACACTTCTGGCTCGTCAATCTGCAGTACTCTCTAGCCATCTCTCTCTCTCTCCATCCACACCCCCCCCCCCCCCCCCAAACAACACACACACCCTCCCACCCTGTGCAACTAATTCCGACAAAATAAGGGTCTCCCATTGTTAGAGCACCTCCTGTATGGACTGCATTCTAAAGATACGGGAAAATGAGCCAGATATCTATTCATCAATCATTTAGTAGAGTCTCTAAGGTTCCTTTTTAAAACTGTCTTGAACCGGCTTTTGCACAAAGAGCACCACTCCCTTTATTTATAAGTTGAACCTTCCTGAAAGCTAACTTGGGTTTCAGCTTTCACTGTTCAAGTAAGTCATAAAGTTTTTCTGGTCATTAAACCTTGTGATATGGAGATGGAAACTGCTTTTCTCCCTGCCGGATTTCTCTTCTGGTGCTAAGCGGCTAAAACCCATCATCCATGTCTGCCTTCCTCTTTTATGGGTAGTTGCTGGACTTCGGACACCGGTGAAGGATGAAGGCTCTTTGTGATTGGTTATGAGATATTTCTTGGGCCCCGTGCCTTTGCTGTCATTCCCCACAACTCGGTGGCCATCATAGCTTTTTTGTTAGCTTTCGTCCTTACAAATTCCTCTCTGGTTCTTTCTTTCACCTTTTCATGCATTTAGCTTCATTGTCAACATCAAGGGAACACAGACCGGAAGAAGAGCAAGAAGAACCCAATCAAGACTGGATTTTACAAATCACCAAAAAAAAAAAAAAAAGACTGGATTTTACTCGACGACGCTGCAGTCTTCTCTGCTCTCACTCAATTAAAATAGGAACAAGGAAAATGTAGATATTTTTTCCCTTTTCGTTATGATAATTATAATCTAAGAAAGATTTTAAAAGCTTACTGTAATCATCTCATGTTCAACTATTGTGTTGCACCCAACGAAATTTCTGTGTGCCTCATGACGAGCATTACCTTTCCATGGTTCTGACACGACATTGCATACTAGATTTTACTGTGTACGTAAAAAAGCACTGCATGACATCATCTCTATTCTTCTTCTTCATCCCTTTTTTTTTTTTTTTTTTGGTAATATCTATTCTTCTTTAATGTCCTCTCTGATAACTGGTCTTATGTACAGGTACATCTTTACAAGCCTTCCGAGAGAATATGAATGCGTATTTTCTGCAACCGAGTATATTCTACAAATAAAATGTTAGAGATTGTCTCGAACTGGTATACAAGCACATTCCTGTACGTGTTGACATGAAAGAAGCATAGATCAGACAAAAATAATAGTACGTGACAAAGATCATAAAGGGACTACAACATTAGGAGGGCTACAATTAATAATAACAACGGGAGCAACTAGCAGTGTATACGGTTCAGACCAGATCAGTTTAGAGTTATTTTTGGAACCGAGCTGACTTAGTTGTTTTTCTAAAGCCTAAATTGAAAGAGAAACCGATTCAACCTGATCCGAAATACTCGATTTGGTTTCATTCAGTTTATTTGGGTTGATGTTCCATAGTTTGGGCTACATTGATTGCACTAAGTCTAAATATAAAAATTTCATTTTATATAGAATTGATGTTCAATGGACCGGACTAAGTTTAAACATATAAAAATATTTAAATTTTGAAATATATATGTACATATACACATGTAGGTCGGGTAGGTTTAAATATAGATACTTACATATAAATGGATTGGGTCTGGTTGGGTCAATGCGAGTCTGCTTAAATATATATATACATATGGGCTAGGTCAAATCAGGTTAGTTTATATATATATATATATATGTGTATGTGTGTGTATCGGATTTGTTGGTTTGCACTGATTTTCTAAAAAATAAAATCGAAATCGAATCAAATTTTTTCTGTTCAAGAGTATCTCAAACTAATTTTTAAAAAAAAAAATGATATAACTAGATCAAAAAAGACCGATTTGAATAGGCACTTTATGATTTTGTCACTTTTTTGTATACCTCTACGAGCAACAATAATAGAAACAATAATAACAATTGTAATAATCAATATAAAAATTATTAATAGTAATTAAAAAATATATACAAAATTTTTGCAAGCATTCAAGTGGACACAAATCAAAGGGCACTAATGCATTCATAAAAGGTTGCTAGCTTTGATCCATGGTAGCATCGTGTATCCTGAATCATTTGTAGGTTAATTGAAACCTCCTAAATTGCATTTTAAATAAAAATAGCATGCATTTTATGAAGATAACCTTACTATTATTAGGTAATAAGGTTGTTAAATTCTAACCTAATTAATATCTCCTAATTAAGAGATAATAGTTGTGGTGGAAACGAGATGGAGAGAAAGCACTTCATCTCTCATCTTTCCTCTCTAAATAACATTTCACTAAGAGATTTAATTATTGGATCAAGGCTAGCCAGTTTGTTATCTTTTTTTGTTCTAGAAGTGTTGACCTTTTACCATTTCTCATATGAAAAAAAACATTATCTAAGAAGAATAAATTATTATGATCATGAGGAGAGAGAAGGGGTGTTAAGGTTATTGGATTAAAATCAAACTGATTAGAGGACCTTGTTTGCTATTATAAACCCATGACAACAATCAATATGCACTAAAGTTTTGGTATAATAAGTTATCATCAAGGGCCAAAAAGGATTAACTCGAGAACACAAGCATACAATTTAACATCGTACATAGATAAATTCAATTTAGGAGGTAATTATTGATGTATATGCTTAGACAAGAAGAAAGTATAGAAAGTAAGGAAAATTGCTTGAATGATTTAGAAGTGCATAAATATAATCTAAATTTGAGGAGTCTTATTTATATTTTGAGAATTAGAAAGGGGGAGAAAATTGAACAAAACTTTGATAAATTGATTGTAAGAATTTTCAAACCTTAAAGCGAAAGTGATAGTGAAGTGGAACCATTAACCATAATTTGATATTAAAAGGTTATCTATATTCATTAATATCATTTTTTTAAATTATTGTATATATTTTTTGGGAGGAAAATTATGTTCTTTAAAAGTTAGATTGGTTTCGTACTTATCATAAATGATAAATGATCTGAATTTAGTTTGAAAATTATTTGACATATAACCTTTGATAAGAAATTACATATTAGGATTTTATGGTTTACTGTCATATAGTTCTTTGTTTTGTATTTATTTAACTTTGACCATAAATGATTTGAAGTCAAGATACTTTAATTCTAGCCTCCCCATCAACATGTTGATGGCTTATGATTTTTATTTTTTATAACATTTATTTTTATCTATAATATTTTTCATTATTAATTTAATGAAAGTGGATTACACGACATCTAACTTATATTTTTGAAAATAGAGAATGATATGGTATACTATTTTGAACATGTTCAGAAATTAGAATCTTATTATTGTTTTCATAAATTTAAAATATTATACTTGTCAATATGAAACATATTAAAAATGATCTAAAATATTTTTTAAAATTTAAATGTCATAGGTTTGAAAAATTCTTACTTGTAAATATATGATTTGTAACTAAATATTTTTAATGGCATGATATTATTTTCTAATTCCATCAAAGATCTAGAACCTTTCAAATTAGTTGAACTTAGATACGTGTTTTAATATGTCTTAATCAAGATCAACAATTTGACTTCTTATTTTATATGATATATGGTATATTCTCACTTGATGCATCTGTAAGAAAATTTAAAATTCTTTTATTTTATTTTATATATGTGTCAATACTATAATTCTTGATTATATGGATTTCTAGTACACTTAGATTGTGATTGTTGTTTGGCATTGGAAGATCGAGACAATTAATACCATAAGTGGGATATATACTTGCTTAACCCAACATTAAACCAAAATCACCTCTCGACAATCACACAAGGACAAGTGTACTCAAGATAAACATGGATTGTCAAGATATATATAAGAATAATAAATCATGTATATAATTTTTTTTCATCTACAAACTTCTCTTCTTTCTCTTAATTTAGTATATAACTTCCATACCAATAGATTACTTTTTATTTGACCCAAAAATCAATTTAACCTTTTGTTTTTAATTTAATCCTTTGTCTTCTTAAATGACTCAGCTTGTAATTTAAATATATCATTACTTATGCAGTAATGTCCATTTGTTGTAAATAAATATTTGGCAATAGAAGAAATACTATAAGGTCAAAAAATATAAACAGGACAATGAAGCATTTCGTATAGTCTATTATAAATGTAGAATGAAACATAATAGGCTTTTCATTTGATCTATAATTAAATATAATTATCAAATATCAAAATTAATGTACCAATTTATGAGACATCAATATTATAAAGGGATACTAAGAAACTAACGAGAGTACACTGATCAAGAAATGTGATCGACCAGTGAGGCATGTTGTTTATAAATTAATTAGACACGTTTTCAATTTATGAGAATTTGTATTCAAATATTTATAATTGATAAATGGATCACTTTTTATTTGCTCTTTATATTTAGACTCCAAATAGTGCTGTAAGAGAAAAAAATTTGAAAAAATAATTTATATTTTCAAAAAAAATATTTTTATCAATTTTCATTACCATAAAAAAAGATCGAAAATAAAATTAAGAAAGAATGAGATAAGTTTGATAATTTTAGACATCCGCTTGCATAATAGTTCATGTTTAATATTAATTTATCACTGAGAATGCAAAAATATATAAAATTTTTAATTAAGCTTTGCTACATATAATTATTATATATCACTTACATAAATGATTTGATTAAATATTTTTAAAATTTTAATCTAATTTTTAATTGCATAGATATCTATTGCAGTAATTTTCCTCTAAATAATAAATTAAACTAAGAAAATAAAAAATATTTAATAACAATTGGAATATACTTATCAATCCTATAAGAATAATTCCTGTAAAACTCCATCCATTTAACTTGCATCATGCATCATTTATTTTTTTTATTTTTAATCATTTAGAAATTTAAAATCAAAATTCAACTTTTATAGATTTATTAGAATGCATGGAATGATTTCATAAATGTTGCATTGTACTAAAAGAATTTATGATAATCTATACAAGTCAAGCATTTAAATTACTTATTATACTTTACAATAGTAAACTACCTTTTGAGCAAAATGGTGGTAACCCATCATAATATGTCATATGATAAATAAAATGAAGTACAAGGCTAGATAAAGAAGGGGGACAGAAAGAGAGATATAGGGCTCCCGAGCTTAAGCAACCAAGCAATTCAATATAGTTGCAACCAATAAAATCCGATATGAGCAAATATAAATATAACTCACTAAAAGCCCAAAATACACCCAATAAGCCCAGGTAACCACTAGCCCAAACATAATGGCCTACTAAGTTTGAATTTTAAAGTTTAAGTCTTTGCCCATTCACCACCTCTACCTTCCAAGCTCTAATTATTTTAATGCCATTGCAAATCATCATGTCTTCTCTTCTTCTAATTTGGTGTACTATCATTTTCAATGTATTGCAACTCTATTGCCAATCGATGCTCCTCCAAGGCATCTCTCAAGATCTCATTTGGCTCTATTGCGCTACCACTACCATCCATCCTATTACTCTCTAGATCAATATCAAAATTAATGCAGCTCTTTTCTCGATACTTTTTGCATCATCATCTCACTCCATCATCACAGTCTATACTTGTTATTTGGAGCCTATGCTTGCTACTATATTGTGACCTCAATATTACAATCTCTACTTGTTACCACTCAATGTCCATGCCCATCTTCCATGAAAGCTACTTGGCAAACAATCCTAATAGGTTCCAAAAAACCCCACAGCTAAGGACTAAACACACAACCACACAGGTTCTCTTATACTCTCTTTATTTAGATTCAAATCTACATACTAGGCTAAGAGTCCAATTCTAGTCAAACTGAATCATAAACATCATAATCAATCCATGGTCAACTCCAACCATTTATGAAGCATAAGATCTTATCTAAAAAAAATCAACCAAAAGTTATTATTTGGCTTCCTTATCCCTATATAAGTATCTAAATATCCTTTGTGTACAACCAATATCAAATAAAATACATGCTTGTGCGGAGATCCTCACAAAAATATTTAGCAAAATAATCCTATCAATGTTGTTAGGATTGATGTTGAGTCATAAATCATATATATAGTGGATTGGATTAGATTCATCATCGATCGAATTATAGATCATTAGATCTTTTTGAATTATTTAAGATTTTTAAAATATACAAGAAATGCAAAAATTAAAAGTATAAGATGAATATAGAATTGATGAATAAAGAACCAAAAAATATACTGAACTAAAAGAGAGAGTATGTTGGCTTAACCAATTGTAGCAAGGTAGAAACCCCACTATGGTATGTATAACATAAGAAAGACCGTTATTAAAAGAGAAACAGATGCAAATCACTTTATTCTAAGATTAAAAATACTATCTTAGCTAGCTACTTTAAGGATACAACTTTTACACATTCACTCACAAATCCTAGAGATTTAGCAAAAGAGAAAAGAGAGAAAAAAGAGGAAAGGCAAGGGAAGAATAGTTCCTATAATAGAATTTTCACTAGTTAATAACTCAAGTATCTCTAGGATGACTACAAGAGTAGCTCCAATAGGATATTTGTAGGTAATATATAGGAACTCAATTCTTAAACTTTTCAATGTGGGATTCCAAATTTCATTCTAACTCCAATAATTGTAATGCAAATTTTTCTAACAACATCAAAAGTTATTAACAATAAACTCATAACAATTAAAACTTTTCAAAATTTATTAATATCAAACTCTCCTAACTTAGACAAAAAATGGATAGAAAAATAAGTAATCATAAAAAAACTAGTTGACCCAAGTTTATAGGATTTGAGACCTATGTAGCCTAAACCTATAACCCATGTGGTTAGAACCCACGATCTATGTTGTTAGGACTTGCAACCCGCTCTAGCATCACATACATTTAAGAAATCTAATTTGCTTCCTTATAAGTTCATATATATGGAATGTCTAATAAACAAATATTGTGCCTGATTATTCAAGATCTATATTTGTACCATCTGCCAATTAATTATCATTTTATTTAGAATGTGGTTAAAAAATATAAAAATTTCTCTTTTAAGTCCATAAACTCCAATACTATATTAGTTACCTTACTAACCAAGATCTAGAAATAATTTAAAATCTATAAAATTTAATGAATTATAGAAATTGGACTACATAATCCATAATATGACATTAAATTCTAATTTCTTAATAGATAATGATTCAAAGATAAGGTCCGGATTGTTTATGGCCATTTTATCTAGATTGTAAGATGCATAACTTGAATGATAAGATTTTAACAACAATAGCTCCTATTAAAAATTAAAAAAATATTTCTTATATAGTTATCATAAAAGGTGGTAATCAAGTCATATTATATTTATCAAAGCACTGTCTAAGCAATAGCTACATGATACTCTATAGTATCTAAGCACTATTCTCATTATCTTTATTTCTCTTTTTAAAATTTAGTGAGATGGTTGCATTGCCTCCATCTATGACTTAAATTTTTGGATAACAAAGCCATATCTATTAAGTTTCTTTAATGAACATATTTTGGCTCAAGTCCATTAGGATAAAAATCTTTTAGAGAGCATGAAAATTATATGGTTAGAAAATGTTACTAAAGGTGATTTCATATGATTCTTAATGTCTAAAATAGTGTTTAACTTTCTTTTCTCTATTTTTAGTAACCAATGTCAACAACCTTAATGAAGCACTTGAAAAGATCGTCTCCTTAATAATTTATATTGTAAGTTTAAATTTTAGTTCCTTGAACTATTGATAACTAATTGTTACTTCAGTAACTCATCAAACTATTTTTAATAATTCTCTCCATGATTCTCTTACATGTCCTTTTAAAATGCAACATGATATATCAATATGCTTTTCTATTAGACAATTCAACTTCTAATTATGAGTAATTAAATATATAATTTTTATTAAAATGGATCTAATTTTTTTTGGTTTGGCAACTCTTTTGTTCAGCATAAGATCAACAATTGATAGGTACAAGAAGGCATGTGCCAACAGTTCAAACTCAGGTGCCACCATAGAGATTAATTCTCAAGTAAGAAAGACATGGCAATTTAATCTAAAATAGATTTCTCTGAAGTCCATATATTTTTGCCTCATATGCTTATCAGTTAAAATTCTTCATGCTCATAAAGGCATAAAAGCAAGTCAGTAAATTATTTGTACAGTTGATCTTTTTGTTGTTTGTTCATAGCCTTACATGTATCTTTGAATATTTTGTTGATATATTGATTGCACAGATTTTTTTTCTTATTTCCATTGATTGTTGCTTTTCTTGGATATATTTGATAGGTTTGATTGAGAATAGTGGATTAAGGTGGTTTACAACCTTTCTTTGAGAGTTGTAAGGGTGTAAAGGGCTAGATCTACTAAGAGATGAGGGTGATGATACTACTAACTATTAAGACTATGTCGGAGTCCTTTTTCTTATGGATAACATATATTTGAAGTTGTCATTCCTTATAATGTAAGAGGTAATGAAAAGATTTTTCTTGCAAATTAGAATCACTTTGCATCAACTCCAATACTTTTCTTTATGCTAATAAGGTAGTGAATTTTAGTGATATCGTCTAGGAATGATTCAACTAATACCTCATTGCTTTTGAACCATAATTGCTTTTCCTCTATTTTCTTTTTTTTCATTTCAATCATATTTGTTATGGTGTAGGAGGGAAGGTATCATTAATCCCATATTAGTTGTGAGTCAAGGAGGACTCTGAAGGAACTACCCATCCTACATGAGGTGCTTTTTGGATTGAAATCCAAAGGGATAAAATTTTGAGACCTATGAGCCAAAACGGACAATACGTAATAGCCGAGCCATGAGCTCTTGGTTGCAACAGTGGCACACTAGGAAAGGAATCACCCTTATGACTGTGGGATCCCTCTCATCCGTACACAAACTCCTTGACTGGAGGGCGGTAATAAAATAAAGATGATGGTACCTTCCGTCTATCCATAGACTTCTTCTTGACTGGGGGCTATATTGTGGCGTAGGAAGGAGGGCATCATTAGTCCCACATTAATTATGAATTAAAAGGCTGGGACTCTAACTTATATAGGAAGGAAACACTCATCCTACATAAGGTGTCTTTTGGATTGAAATTCAAAGAGACAATCATGAGGCCCATGGGCAAAAACGGACAATACTTCACATGCCAAGCCATGAGCTCTTAATCATAATAGTGGAGGGAGGGCATCATTAGTCTCATATTGGTTGTAAATCAAAGAAGATCCTAGCTTATATGGGATGGGACCTTTTCTTCTCTGTGACGCCCCATGCCATGTCAATCAAAGATCGAAGTGGATAATACCTCACATATACAAGAACGGAGATCAATCTACCCGAGCCATGAGCCCTTGACTGCAATATTGATGTGCCAGATAAGGGACCTCCCCTACGACTGTGGGGCCTATCCCTCTGTACATAGACTCTTCCTTGATTATAGAGCTATATTATGGTGTAAGAGGGAGGACATCATTAATCTTACATAGGTTGTGAGTTAAGAGAGACTCTGATTTATATGAAATGGAATCTTCTCTCCTCTGTGAGGTCCCATATCATAGTGGCTAAAGATCGAAACGAATAATACATCACATATGCGGGAGTGCAGACTGACCCATCTGAGCCATAGGCTAACAATATTATCATAGAATCATGATTTGTAGTGAGCATTCATCTACTATTTTTTTTCCAGAACTCATTTCAATTTATCTCAATTTTCATGTTTTAAAAGAAGGATAGATCTTGCCCAATAATACATATAATATTTATGAAAGTCCTATGAAAGCCTTATTGTAGTCAGAAAACAAGGTCAAAAATACATTCTAGTCTATGGTTGAGAACTTCAACCAATTGACTACGTTGCCTGAATGTTCAAAAGAATTCAATAGTTCAATCAACAAATAGAGATGGGATCATATCATCTTTTTATTTCATCAATTTTGCTGAATGATATCTATAATATATATGTGCCTTCGCTCTAAAAATCTTTGGCCTAAGTTCAGATTTATGATAGCAACTCTTCAAAAAACCAAAAATTGTGATGACAACTGTTGCCTAGGCGACATGTAAGTGGTTAAGATTGAAAACTCTAAAATAGAGTGCAGCTACTCTAGGTAAAAGATCACTGACATAGACATACATCAAAGTTCGTCTGCTCCTTAATTATTTCTTTTACTAAAGTAGATGTTGAATCATAGGCGAACAATACTACTGAACAATACATATTTCTTGCATACATTGGCTTGACTATTAGTGCTATGCACTCTAGGTTCATTTATACTTCACAAGAGTTTTTATTTGTTTGCCAACATCAAATTTCATGCAATCAAAAACACAACTTGCAGAAAAAATGAATAAGAGTTAAGTAAAAGGACCTAATTATCATAAGCTATGGAAGACAAGACAAGGGATACTGCCATTGATACTCTTAGTAAAATAGTGTTATAAGTGATAGTAATAGCAATATGAAGAAAAGTATGAAAGAACTAGTTTTTTCTTAAAAGAGTATGAAATGCATACAAGTTGCGGTATCATTTGTGAAAGAGAAAGTATTTTCTTTTATTTACGTTTAGTCAAAACCATATTTATTTGTTATAGCTGATCCCTGAAATTTCATAACTCACACCAATTGGCATGATGTTATTAGCTTAGATTTGCCATTATACCGCCATTGGTAAGAACAAAATGCCCTCAATACCAAAATAAACTGCATTTGCAAGTTATTTGAAAGAAGTGCAACTCTATTATTGTGGCATGTTAACGAGCTTTTCTATAATTTGAATTTTTTGTACCGTCTATGATGGTTATCAAATTGTATAACGAAGGCAAAAAACTATGGCTAAATGATTCGTTTTTATGAATTATTGTATGCTACTCATGCTATACTTTGTTTGTTTCATCATGATCATTACCTGCAAATCATCTACTCGCATGATACAGCTACGCATTTGTCACATTCCGAACCTAGCATCTGGGTCAGCCATGCGATGGCCTCATATTCCCTAAGGCAAGGCTCTAAAGAATATACAAAGTCTTAACTTCTTTACATCCTCAAAATCACATGAGCACTATTGATATCAATTTAAAATAAATATTTTTAATTAATAAATACCAAACTTTATACAATTTATAGAACTCAAGTATCTGATTGGTGTTGATAATGCTCCATCTAATTAATTCCTTCAATCTTGATCTCAACTATAACCAAAAATACATATATCCTATGACTCTTAAAAAGAAAAGGAAAAGAGGAGATGTAAGCTTTACAATCCAATAAGAATTTTCACACACCAACACTAATATAATAATAATAAATAAAAAATAAGTAATAGTTGTTACTCTTATAAGTCTTCTGTCACAAGATACCATAATAATAAAACATGCAAAGAAAGTACATCTTTTTATATAATAAATCATATTAAATACTTTTCTCAATTTATAGTTACTGGATTCGATAATATTTAGGTACTCGACACTGAACTATCACAATCATGTTTCTGGCTCATGGCAAGATATCGACATAGTGGCTAGTCTCCTAAACTATCACAATCATATTTTTGATCAGTGGTAGGATATCAACATGATGGCTAATCTAGAGGGCCATATGTGCTTAACTCTGACTACTACAGCTAGATTTTCAATCTATGATCAGACACTAATAAAGTAGCTTATCTAAAGGATTATAAGTGCTCAATTCTAAACTATCATAATCACATTTTCAGATTACGGTAAGGATCAATATAGTGGCTTATCACACAGACTACCACAACTATATTTCCAGCTTGTGGTGGGGCATCAACAATATTAATAGCCTAAAGCACCACAACCCACTATTCAGTTACACAATTCAATTAACAATTCAAGATCATACTCTTTTGTAAAATTCAATACACAAGATTATCGAAACTACTCAAGTTAGGATTAGTGATATATGATACATAACTTCATACAGATCTCTCTCTATATATATGTATGTATATATGTATGTGTGTTTGTATACATACAATTAACAAATAAGCACATAGCATGCAACTATCAAAAATCATATAAATCAAAATCACTATGCACAAAATAATTGTTATATAAATAGATGATCAATGTCTAGAAATTTTTCGCTCTACGTACTGATGACAAACTTGGTTATAACTATTTATTAGTCCATGCCTAGCATGTCCAATCAATCAATATAATTTCAGTTCATCCTGAATCAACCATTAGCATAAAAATTAAATAACTTATTGCCAGTGTTTTAATTTCAAAGCTCTAATATTCGAATTAATCTTACTTTTAATTTCTCTATACTTTCTAATTAAAAATTACATAATTAAATAAAAAATTTGGATTTTATCTTGACTATAAACTAGAGCATAAAATCCCTTGCTCAGTATTTCTTAATTGGATGATTGGTCCCATCCAAAATCAAAATCAATAATTAGAAAGAGCCATAAAATGGTTATCATCGATGGTAGAAAATTTAGAAGAAGAATATAGCTAGTCGAATAATAGCATCTGGCAACCTAAGTGGGTCAGGTCTGGCTGATTTAGCTGGTTATTCATGAATACAACAAAGATCATCTATGATAGATTTTGAGGTTGCTTGATCAAGACCAAGGTGGAGAAAGGCAATGCTAGTAGCATCCAGTGACTAGTGTTAGCCCAATATACATAATCCAAATGATTAGTCTACAAATCAAAAGCCAAATTATAGCTCAATAGGAATTTGGTGATGATAAAATCAAACAATGCTTAGCAGGGTCGGGTTTGGAGTTAACTATTATACAGAACAAGTCCAAAACCTTCTTCTAGGATCAACATAGGGTCTACTATCAAGTCTTCAAAATCCATCTTTTTTTCTTCTTTTTTATCCCTAAATATAAGAAGAGAGAGAAAAAGATAGAGGAAGAAAGCTGGTAGAAAGAGATGTGAGAGAGAAGGGAGAAAAAAAGAACAAACCAAATCTCTCTCTTTCTCTCTTCATTATCTTCTTTCTTCAAAAAGGGGATTTTCCCCTTTCTCCCTCTCTTTCTCCTAGCGGATGGCTAAGGCCAGCAGTCTATGGTGGTGTCTAGTGGTGAAGATGCGATGGCCGCAGTGCTACAGCGATGGCAGTTGTCGGTTGGTAGTGGTAGTGGGCGATCCAATAGAAAGAAAAGGAAATCAAAACAAAATAGAAAAAGAAGCCTTGCTTTGATATGATAAGAAGACTACAAGGTGGTCAGCGGTAATGACAAGCATCCGCATTAGCTTAACCTCTTATGATAGTTGCAAAGGCAATAATAGCCACAGTGGCTGACGGTGGATAAACTAAAGAAAACAGAAGGTCCTTAGTGCGGCAACATCCGACGGTCTTCCAAGAAGATTTCAGCCAATGATGGCTGTATGAAAATAAAAAAGAAAAAAAGGTACCAATAAGATGGGAGGCCACGATGCCTCGATCATCTCTAATGATGGCGTGACCATGGTTGTGCCAAAACTTTTTTTTCCTATCTTTCCAGTGATATGATCAATTGATCACTGATCAATACAGTGGAAGCTTGGCTTTATAAATGATGGAGGCTAGGGTTTTCTAGCCTCCGATGAGTTGGAGAAGGAGCCAGAGTCAAACTCTTTCTTCGACTCAAATAGGGGAAGGGAAGGTCTTTCCTTCCTTCCCATTGTTTCTTGGGCTTGATGAGATTTTTATTTTAGAAAAATTTCAAGCCTCTACAACCATATGAAATCATAATGTCAAAGCTAGAAAAGGAGATCTATGCCATAATATTCCAATTCCAAGCCTAATCAAAGAACCATCAATCCATTAACACTAACTTTAAGATACCTAAGTTCTCCCTAGCATTATCTATGGTAAGAAAATCTATTAATTAAAATTGCATAATTATATCTAAATCAGTCAAAGAACAAATAATATTCTCTCTTTCTTTATCAAAATTATACTCCTTTACCAGGAAACTAATTCGAATCTTCCATAATATCTTTTGGATCAAAGAATTAATGTATTTAATTAGTTTCAAAATAACTCAAACCATCACACTTCTGCTATACACTCTAATCTAAATCCATCGATTCCTCTGGGTTGACTAGGTGAATTCTAACAAAATACCGCTTAATATCGGAACCAAGAAGATCCAAAATTTTAACTTAAGGCAAACTAGAACAAAACTTTTGCATCTTTTTATCCTTACAAAATCTTGAGCATACCACATCAAAAGTAAACCTTGAGCCACTATCCATGTTTGAAGCATGACATAAGCTTCGCCATCCTCTCAAAACTTAATAACTCTAGATAAATTTAAATTAATCCTGACTTCTCTAACAGTTCAATTAGACTATCAAGATCACCTTTTCTCTTGGAAAGTTAACTCAAAATTCTAACAAGTTAGAAAACTCTAAATCAACATTCTTATTAACTTGTTTATTTTTTATAGAGCTTCGTTCACTACAATTCTTAGTATCAATCGACAAACCACATGAACGCCCCTTATATGTTAGACATATACAAGTCCACCAGAATCAATTTCTCTACTCAATTAAATATCGATAGCAAGATACTATAGACCTGCTCATAAGCCTAACTCTGATTAGAATTTAACACATCCAACTATCTCCAACAAATATAAGAAAGACCAAGTAAGCTGATCTAAAGATGATAATTTAAATTATCAAAGATTCTACCAAGATGCATATCTCATATCCAATTGATAAAATCTAATCCATTAATAGAATCAAACATACTTTTCTTTTACATGCCAGTTTCATATATGATCTTCTTATAGGTTTGATTCTCGAAGAATGTTTATTTTTAACACTATGTAATTCTTTCTTAGGCCATATCCTAAACAACTTGCTAGTAAAGTCTAAAATTTTAATGATCAAACAATTAATAATAAAATTAAAAAAGTTATTATGATCTCCCCCTATATTAAGTTTAGAATTTCAAAAATATCTAAGTGACAATTGAGCAAGTACACACAGCATAACACAATCTACCAATATATCATACTTTATTCTAGGGTCTACAGCTCCTATACTTAGGTCAAATCTTACTTATTGAAATTAGAGACATAACTTATCCATTCCTTTTGTACTCATAATATGCCAAGTCTTATGCATAAATTTTTATCATAATGCTTAGTGAGCTTAAACCTGAGCTTTGAATCTATTTCTACTATGTACATTACATCCCTAGTGATCACAACTTTAAGTTCAAATATCAATTAAGTTATAATCCCTAATAATCATAACCTAGCTCTGACACTACTTTGTCATATCTCGATCCCAGCATCTGGATTGGCCACATGATGGCCGTATACTTTCTAGGACAAGATCCTAAAGAATATGCAAGATTTTAAATTCATTACAATCTTAAAATCCCATGAGTACTATTGATCTGAATTCAAAATGAATATTACACATTAACAAATACCAAACCTTGTATAATTTATAAAATTTGATCATCTGATTGGTATTGATGATATTCCATCTAATCAATTCTTTCAACCTTGATCCCACCTATAGTAAAATACATATATCCTATTACTCTGAAAATGAAAAGAAAGATGTGAGCTTCATAGATCAGTAAGAATTTTCACACATCAATATTAATATAATAATAAATAAAAAATTATCAATAGTTATTACTCATATAAATCTCATACAATAGGATATCACGATCATAAAATATATATAAAAAAATATATTTTTTTGTATAATAAATCACATCAAATACTTTTCTCAATTTATAGTGTATCAGATCCTATAATATTTAGGTGCTAGGCTCTAAATTATTACAACTATATTTTCCACTCATGGCATGACATCGACATAGTGGCTAATCTCGTGGACTATCACAATCACATTTTTAGCATGAGGTTGGACATAAGCATAGTGGCTAATCTAGAGGGTCATAAGTGCTCAACTCTGACTACCACAATCATATTTATAGTCCATATTGGGATATCAATAAAATGGCTAGTTCAGAAAACTACAAGTACTCAACTCTAAACTATCATAACCATTTTCTAGCCCATAATGATGCATCAACAAAATAGCAAGCCTAGAGCACCACAATCCACCATTCAAGGACACAATTCAATTAATAATTTAAGATCATATTTCTTTGTAAAATTTAATACATAAAATTACCAAAACCACTCAAGTTGGGATAAGTGACATGTGATATATAACTTTATACAGAATCATATATATACTTAAGAAATAAATGTATAGCATATAACTATCAAAAACTATATAGATCAAAATCATTAATTCACAAAAATAATTTTTATATAAATAGATGATTATTATCCAGAAATTCTTATCTCTACTAATGACAAACTCGGTTACAACTATTTTCTTGTCCATGCCTAATATATCCAACCAATCAACATAATTCCAACTCATCCTTAATCAACCATTAGCATAAAAAATAAATAAATTACTCATAGTGTTTTAATTTCAAAGCTTTAATATCCAAATTAATCTTAAATCTAATTTTTTTGTACTTTCTAATTTAAAATTATATAATTAAATAAGAAATTAAGATTTTATCTTGACTTGTAAACTAAAGCATAACATTTCTTGCTTTGCATTTTCTTATTGGGATGATTGCTCTCATCCAAAATCAAAACCAACAATCAAAAAAAGCTATAAAATAGTTATTGTCGATGGTGGAAAACTTAGAAGAAGAACAGTTGGTCGAATAATAACATCCGATGGCCCAAGTGGGTTTGATCTAGATGCCTTAGCTAGTGATTCAAGAATATGACAAAGATCGTCTATGATGGGTTTCGTGGTTACTTGATCAAGATCAAGGTGAAGAAGGGCAAGATTAGTAGGATCCAATGACCAGTGTCAGCCCATCTAGGTGATCCAAATGATTAATCTATAATTAAGAGCCAAATTATAGCTCAATAGAAATTTGGCGATGATAAAATCCAACAATGCCCGGCAAGAGTCGGGTTAGGAGTGAACAATTATAGAGCAAACCTAGAATCTTCTTTTGGGATCAACCTAGGGTCTACCATCAAGTCTTCTAAATCTATCTTTCTTTCTTTTTTTTTTTATGCCTAAATCCAAGAAGAGAGATAACAATAAAGGGAGAATGTAGAGAGAGATGTGAGAGAGGGAAGAACAAATCGAATCTCTCTCTCTCTTCCTTGTCTTCTTTCTTCAAATAGAAGATTTTCCTTTCTCCCTCTCGTCCTCCAAACATGGCAGTGGATGGCTGAGGCCAATAGCCTGCGATGGCATCCAACAGTGAAGAGGCGACAACCCCAGTAGCAACAATGATGGCAGCTGGTGGCAGCAGTGGGCAATCGGATATAAAGAAGAAGAAAATCAAAGCAAAATAAGGCAAGAGGCCTTGCTTTGATCCAATGAAGAGGACTTCAAGGTAATCGGTAGCAATGGTAAGCATCTGCACCAGCTCAACCTTTGGTAATGGTCGCAATGGCAATAATGGCCATGGTGGCCAATGGTGGATGAATCAAAGAAAATAGGGGATCCTTGGTGCGGCAAGATCTAATGGTCTTTCAAGAAGATCTTAGCCAACAATGGCTACACGAGGATAGGAAGGAAGGAGAGAAAGTGCCCATGAGATGGGAGGCGATGCCTCATCTCCTATGATGGTTCAACCACGATTGGGCTAAAACTTTTTTCTCCTCCTTTTTTGACAATGCAATCAATTGATTTCTCAATAGAATGGAAGCTCAGCTTTATAGACAATGGAGGCTAAGGTTTCCTAGCATCCAATGAGTTTGAGAAGAAGCAGGAGTCGGACTCCTTCGACTCAAACAAAGGAAAGGAAGGTCTTTCCTTCCTTCCTATTGTTTCTTGGGCTTGATTTTGGGCCTATTTCGATGATGGGCTGGGTAGGGTATCACAACAGTTTTGTTTCTAAATTGTCATTATCAGGAAGAGTAATTCTTTGTACACCACATTCGATGTAGAAAAACTGCACCACTCCGCCTAATTGAGCCACATATAACCACCACTTTTCAATGTAATTTAGTATTCGCAATTCTGCTTTTTTTTTTTGAAATTTTGAATGGCAAAAATGTCCATCCTCTTTTAAAAAAATATGATATCTTATGGCCATATTATAATATCCTGCAATCAAATTATGATTTCTTATATACAGAAAGTTATAATTTGACCACAGGATGTCATAAGAAAGGGGTGGACATTTTCATCATTTAAAAATTTTTAAATTTTTAATAATGAAAATGTCCTTTCCTTTTTATGACTTTTGGAAGAAAAATTATGACATCCTATGTGTATTAAGACATAATTTGACCGCAAAATGTCATAATTTTTTTAAAAAAGGATAAGCATTTTCATCATGCAAAATTTCAAAAGAAAAAGCAGAAATGCGGATATTAAATACACATTGGAAAACGGTGCATTACATGACTCAATCAGATGGCGCGGTGCATTTTTTCTACACCAAGTGCGGTGTACAAAGAATTTCTCTTACTAGGAAATATCTTGAGTCTAGACCGGCCCATTTGTCATTTAGACCAATCAAGGACTATGAATTTTGGTCCATAATAAGTATGAGATCGTCATGGGATTGAAAAAGATGGGAAATAACTCCTCAGTTTGCCCCTTGACAGCTCACAATTCTTCAAATAATAGCATAAATCATTTTTTGAATCATCAAATTTATTACATTTTAGCCTTTTAGAAGAAACCAATGCTATCCATATAAAAGGTATTTGTTTTCTATTAATGTCATTGCACTAATGAAGACAGCTTCAGCAAAGATAGAGCAGAAATCCTTTAAATTTTGTAAGATTCATTTGATCATCTTGAATTTTCTTTGATGATGTGGTTGCAGCAATACTATCAGCAGGAATCAGCAAAGTTGCGCCACCAGATACAGATTTTACAAAATGCAAACAGGTGAACCTCAAACTTAGATCAGAACTGATTGGTCTCAAATACAATGTATATGCATTTTCAAAGCTTAAGATTATGTCTTACCATGATTCCTAATCTACCACCTCTACCTTTCAGGCACTTAATGGGTGAAGCTTTGAGCACTCTGACTGTAAAGGAGCTCAAGCAACTCGAAAACAGACTTGAAAGAGGTATCACACGGATCAGATCGAAGAAGGTAATCTGCATCTATATTTTCTTCAAACTGAGATCTTCATATTGCCACCAGCACATGGCTTATCTGAAGTACATGATTATTAATCATGAAACATCATGCTATGCAGCATTGAAAAGGGAAATCATTGTGGTTCACAGGTGGGGGTAGAGCATGTAAGATACGATGGGATCTAAAAATCGAGTCAATATAAATAAGTGTAATTTGTATTCTGTTCTGCCCCCAGAAATCAGCATAGGCACCATGATGCATGTACCATCACCTAATAATATGCAACTTCAGAATTTTTTGGCCCATCCAGCTCTTTAATTTGATTTTTGATGCATCTCATTGTTTTTTTCGCATCAGCATGAGCTGTTGTTTGCAGAGATCGAGTATATGCAGAAAAGGGTAATATTCTAAACTTATTCCCTGCAACTTAATTCAAAGTATTGATTTCTTTCATTCATGTCTCCCTCTGAGTGGTTCTTTGTTGTTGAACTGTAGGAAGTAGAACTCCAAAATGACAATATGTACCTCAGAGCTAAGGTATCAATGAGAACAAAACTCTCTTCCTTGTCCTTGTCTGCTATTTCTTTCTGATATAAACAAAAGAAATGGATATCATATTCGTAAAATATTTGATATCATCTATCATGCTTTTAGACTTATATGTGGTACTAGCATGGAGCCAAATTATATGCATTTTCATATGTTTAGAATGCATGACTAACGAAACAGTGACTTATGTTTAAAATGCATTTTCTCATTGATCAAATTTTTTTTTACATACTGTTGAATTTAACAGAGGAGAATAGTTTCCAAGAGATATTACAAAACAAGAGTTTATTTGTATTTGCTTGTCTTCAAGAAATGAATTCAGCTCCACTAGTGGTAATCATGTGGTCATCATCCATAGTGGCCTGTATGGCATGGCATAAAAACTAGGTGAGATTGTAAACAATCTTCATGATGATAGTATATATATCATAGAACATTGAGCCTTTGTGTGGAGGCTCATCTGAAAATTAGTCATATCTGAATGAGAACCAGATTGATGGACCGTTTGAATCAAGAGATAGGACAAGCAATACTCGAAAAAGTGCCTTAGTTACAGCCCAAATTCTGGATTGCTGATTTCTCTATTTATCGATGCACCAACACCCTTCATGGGCAAGAATATTGTTTAAATCAGTGTTGCATTTGACTTCAAACCTCTAACATCTCAACAACCATAACTGAAGCCCCTTCAAAGCTAAAATGCCTGTTAATTTGTTCTTCACAAAGAAAATGGCATTTTTTCCTAGATGTCCATACCGATACTAACGGTATTTTGGAGGCTTGATGATGTGCTAATGACACTTTGGATTCCTCAAAGAAATGGCTCCTCTGCTCCATCTCGGTCACAAGTCTCTAAAATTTTCACTTGTTGTTTCCATTGATTCTATTTCTTTATATTTTATTTAGATCTTCACAGACACAGTCTCAAAGTAGCAAGGTGGCATCTACATTCTTATTTCTCACTTCAAAATTTTTGGTGTTCTCAGATAGCAGAGAATGAGCGAGCACAGCAAGCAGGTATTGTGCCGGCAGGGCCTGATTTTGATGCTCTTCCAACGTTTGATACCAGAAACTATTACCATGTCAATATGCTGGAGGCAGCACAACACTATTCACACCATCAAGACCAGACAACCCTTCATCTTGGATATGAAATGAAAGCTGATCCAGCTGCAAAAAATTTACTTTAAGTATGTCGCTGCTTGTTAATGACATGTTCTAATAACATAGGCTACAAGACCTGTACTCTTACTGATAAAGGTGTGTTAGAAGACTTGTCTGATTTCTATATTCCTAATATCAATAGACATGTTAGTGTGCCTTAATTTGTCTTGATTTCAGTAATATTTTGCAGATTGGAAGAAAAAGCACTTTTTTATTCATAGAAGTTCTCTCCACCAACCATCATCTATTGAGTAGATCAGAGTAGCATAAATGACATGTGTATGCATATCCTAGAGCTATAATTGACATGCCAAATGAAAAACCTAAAATGCTGAAAGGAATCTCCACAATTATGGAGGAATTAGTACTTCTTAGACCACGAAGCTAAAACTAGATCTGCAATCCTCATAAAGAATGGCTACCCCCTACTGCCGAGTGTCACCAAAACATTATTGAAGTTGCTAAGCCAAGCCCTCAAAGTTCTCTTTTGCTATGTTTCTCCCCAGCTGCGAGCTTTTGATTTTGTTGCTTCTTCAAAGATCATGTACATGTAAGTGGTTTCTTTTGCTGCTGTCTCTCGGATCTTTTTGCGTGATGCATATAGGCCTGGTAGATCACCAAAACCAGACTCGCCATTTGTGTAAGTCCAGGTTTTCCAGTAGTCCTGTGATTCTTGCCTCCAGCTAATGCTTTAGCAGACCATTGCAAGCAAATCTCTGTCAGCAACTATATGGTCACTTGGAGTAGATGGATATTAAACATGCTTGTCTTTTTGCTTATAGCCTTCAATTTATTTGATATTATAGTATTAACCCAAGCTCAAGCTCGACTCGATGAAAAATAGACAAAACTCGAGTTGAGCTTGAATATCAATGGAGTTATACTCGAGTTCGAGATCAAGTCTTAGCTTACTAATAAGATATATATATATATATATATATATATATATATATACAAACTCAAATAGGCTCATAAGTTTTTTAAACTGAGTATCCTGTTATTCAAGGTTGATAATAATCGAGTTGAGTCAAGCTTGAATAGTTTATAAGCAACTTTGACTCATTTGTATACATCGTAAGCTTCTAAAGATAGCCATAAGAGATCAGAGATGTCCATGCCTGTGGTACCAACCTATGGTAAGCATTAAGGAGGGTGGTACCAACCTATCGGCTGAAGTTTCGTTGGTGAATGTTAATTTTTGCAAATCTCTAACACTATAATATAAAAATCTCTAGGATCTTACATGGTCAAAAATGGTTGTAGACGTTATATGCTAAATAATGTGTTGTTGTCCATGTCAGGATCTAATGAAGAATAACCACTTGTTTTGTTGTGAGAATCTAATCAGTGTAGTGCTATACAAGCCAATGATCTGTATTTAATTAGCTCCCAGTTGCTAGATGGAATCGTACTAAAGTTTTTTTTTTTTTTTTGGATTGAAGGTACTAAAGCATTTAAAAATAAAAAATTTCTCACAATCCGGCATTAGCTTAGTTGGTAGAGCAGAGGACTTTAGTTGGTATTAATCAGCAATCACTAGGTCGCAGGTTTGAATTCGGCAAGTTAGATTTTTTAAATTAAATGCCAATTATTTGTAGTTTTTTCTAAACAATTTGACACTATTTTTCAAAATTATGCAAGACAAAAATTGAAAAATTCCAAGGTGTCATGTTATCCTTTAAAATTTTTACATCATAAACTTTAAATTATAATTTACAAATATTTATTTCATTTACAACAACAGAACATATAGCATGAGAAGAATTATGCAAAAGAATAACTAAGAATTTCTGATAAAATATACACCTTTTTCTGACCCCAATTTATATCACTAAATTCAAAGATGAGGATTATGCAATGTTGGAGCTAGTATGGCTGAAAATCTAACATCCTTGCTAAGCATTTCTGCTTTAGGAAGGCTAATATTCTTGAAAAAACAAAATAATTGGCTTGGGGTTTAAGACAGCTTCAAACTGGGAGTGGCTTACATGTATACAATCAGAACTACTATAAAAGCCATGGAAGCAGGATGGGAAAAAAGAAAATGATTTAGTAATTTTTTATTTATATTTAATTTTTTTTTATTAAGCTATCAACTATTTCCCTAAATATCATAAGACCCACATCAAAGCTATTAAAAACAAATAAAGGTTTTGCATCAATGTATTGGGTACATCCCAATCTTATTTCTCAAAAATGTTTTTGTGTCAACACATCTAACAATATCATTGTCAAACTTTTATATAAAGCACCTACTACACAAGCTATACTACACTCTGCAAGTTAAACCCATTTATTTATCAATTTTCTGCCAAATTATTTATTAATTATTTAAACAAAAAATTTAAATTACTATAATGCTAAACAATTTTATAGCTACTTAAAAGAAGCATGTTCGGTTGCTAAACTATCTCACTTGCACATATCTTCCGTATACTTTATATCATTCCAAATTTTTTTCATAGGACTTATTTGGACAATCGGGAAACATGTTTTCTTTACTATGAAATTGCATTCAAGAGTATTGACAAATCCCATTGTCTTTTTTATTACTAAATATGCATTTTGTATGCTCATATACTAGTACATAAATCTATTGGTTTTTTATTCTCTTGGTTAGTATAAATTGACTATCTCAAGATAGCAATTAATATGTATTATATTATTCAATACTTTTAATCTTGCCTTTGCTATGCCGCTTTTAGTTTCTTTAATATTAAATATCAAATGAAATGATAACTAATCTCATTTTAGTGATATTGCCTGACATTTTGATATCCTATTCTTCAATATCACTTGAGATATCAAGATATCTTGACTATTTAAGATCTATTTTCTATTGAAATGAAGGTAAATTGGTATGTTGGTTTGTCTTGGTTAGAAATGAATTTGAGACTTAAAATTTCAATAGAATTTGATGAATGATTTAACCTGAATATATAAAAACAGCACGCAAGTTAGCTGATATTCATCCTTTTGATCTTGTTTCAAATTATTTATCGGGATAATTGATATTTATGTATTTATAAAACAATATTACAGGTAAGAGAAATCAAAATACAATGATTCACTCCACATTCCTATCCTCCACATCCAAAACTCCTCAAAATTAAAACCAAACTCTAAAATGCTCTCTATATATTAAAATTTCAATGTAGCTTTTGATAATGTTATAAAAATAGTTGTTTTGATATAAATGGTTGTTGAAGCTCATATGGATGATCCCTTAGAAACTGGAGTGTATTATAAATGATCGTTGAAGCTCGTATGGATGATCCCTTAGAAACTGGAGTGTATT
Organism: Elaeis guineensis; assembly: GCF_000442705.2. Lineage (NCBI taxonomy): Eukaryota > Viridiplantae > Streptophyta > Magnoliopsida > Arecales > Arecaceae > Elaeis > Elaeis guineensis. The sequence continues at coordinate 3,869,172 of NC_025993.2, forward strand.
ATAAATGATCGTTGAAGCTCGTATGGATGAGTCCTTAGAAATTGATATAAGAAATATTATTTCCTTCAAATGAAAAATATTATTCCCTTGGTAAATAAATAAGAAATATTATTTCTTTTGTAAATAAATGAAAAATATTATTTTTCTTTATAATTTAGATTAAAAATCTATAAAAGAGCTTGGAATGAAATGAGAATTGTTGCGGCCAACTCTCCGTCGCCTGTCGCCGGTAACGAGCACCCGCAAGACAGCATCCACATAGACCGAATTGATGTCCGACGAAGACCCTCCGATGCTTAAGTCAGATAAGGAAGTTGATGAACAATAATTTTTGAATGTAGAAAGTAGCAGAGTTCTGGCCCTGAGATGGCTTACCAGTACTGCTCACTTAACCCCTTTTTATAGATGCTTTTGATGTAACCGTCGAGCACATAGTCCCACTTTTTATGACGCTAAATTATCGGGCCATAAATATAAAATTAATGAGGCGTTAATTCTCCTTAATAGCCGTGACACACAGTTGATAACCGTTTGTGACGGTTATGATATGTTGAGCAGATTAGCCGATCATATATCGGTAGAACCGACTATATGTCGGTAGAATCTATGAGCGACCATCGGCTAGTAGTTCTGTTATGCCGACGGTCTAAGTCATTCACTGTCGATCGGTAGTAGTCGAATCATTAGTCGGTCAGCCGATAGTAAGTCGGCGCGGTTCGCTCAGTCGGTCGATGAAGAGTCAGAACTGCATGTTCAACCGATATGCAGTTGGAGTCGTGGTGACCAAAGTCTGAGGTCGGTCAGTTTACCCCAACAGTTACCCCCACTCTCAAAGTCCAAGGTGAACCGACGTGTATATTGTCACGTAGTTCGTCATATTAGATGAAGGGAGTTATTTCTATCATATCGAACCTCGATTTTGATGTCGCTTTCTTCGAGATATGGGCGATCGACTGCTTTGTCGTTGTGGCGGATACGGTCATCTTTAAACTGTCACACTAATCAGACGATTCGGTATCAGTTGTCAGTGTCAGACATCATTTTGGAAAATCAATTCGACGTCGGATGATATGATTCTGACAAATAGATTTGTGCCATATGTCTGAATGTTATTGGGTCGGATCTGTTTACGCGGATTAGGATGACGTGGCTCGATCTGGGGCAAATACGTCGAACCATCTGATTAATGGTCGGTCTAGATGTTGCCACATGTCACATCTGATAAATTTTCGATTCAATCACCTTCATCTCCACTGTTGAGGGATCCTATATATATAGGATCGCTCTCAACCAAACTTCTACTTTTCATTTTATCTTTCTTGGTGCCGAAACTCTGTCGGACAGTCGTCCCAACGTCTGAGGTTGTTATTTTCGTCTTTTTCAGATCAAGTTTCTGTCTTTTCTTGAGTCCTTTTTCTTTCAGAATCTCCGTCTTCTTTAGAATCTTGTCTCTTATGGCTAGGACTTCTTCTTGGGACGGTCGGTTGGAGAATCCGACTGACGAATCTCAATCAGATCCAGAGGTTGAGGTTTCTTCACTTTTGGAGTCAAATATCGAGCAGCTTCAGGAACAGTATTGTATCCCGGAGCAGTTTCAGCTTTTTGCCCCTAGGGCTGATGGTCGGATGAATATCCCTTTTTTGGGCCAGGTGGCCTTCTATGTCGAAGATTTTCGAGTGGATCTTCGATTTTTGATTTTAAAATTTATCCGAAATATTTTGGATTACTACGGACTTTGTCTGGCTCAGCTGGCACCGAACTTGATCTGGCTGGTAATTAGTTTTGCCTTGTTGTGTCAGTTGCTACCGACTAAACCTCGTCCTTCTCTTTTTCGAGTTTTCTTCATCCTCCGACCTCATCCGAAGATCCGAGGGTGGTGGTTCTTCAACCCTCGAAAAGATTTTTCTTTTATTACTGATCTTCTATCATCCATTCATAGATGGAAGAATCAATTCTTCTTCGCTTCCTCTACCCTTCCTTGGGGTTTTCCTTCTCGTTGGAGCGATCTACGAACTGATTGCACGACAACAGCCGAGTAGAGATTGACGATCGGGAGGACTTCCATTGACTGAAAGACATGACGGTCCTGGCACAGAAGGAGCTTGTGAACGAACAGACCCTTTATGATGCCGACCTTAGTTCGATTGCCCGATTAGATATAGTACAGTCGGTCGGTTATTTCGGACTTTACTTTTCTTTTACTTGTTTAGTTGTACTGACTTCTATTGTAATTGCAGCCATGTAGCCGAGGGTGCGAGTGTCGAGCATCGATATTTGTCAGCACGCTGCCAGGAAGAGGGCAGCGTCCGAGGTTGGACCTTCTCGACCATCGATGAGGCATCATACTTTGGTGCAAGTTCGAGCGGCACTAGCTTCAGTCGTCGCTTCAATGCCGACTGAGGAACCCGATGCTCCATCTGCATCGGTTCCTGAGCCGATCCCGATACTATCAGCCCCGACAGTGCTCCCTGCTGCATCATCCGAAGAAAGGGTGGCAAGGAGAACTGCCGAAGCACCATCGGTAGTTCCATCAATTGAGGAGGTTTGGGTCAGGGCTGGAGAATCTGAACAATCTGTGGCTGCGCCAGTTGCTCCTTCAGCTGGGGCGCAGTCGAGTTCAAGTTTTCCCTCGCTTTCGAACATGGGACTGCCGGCAAGGGATCGGGGGAAAGCTCTGGTGACTTCGACGGAAGATGCAGCATCGGAGGGCTACACGGTTCACTTCGACCTTCAAGTACCTGATGATAAATTGACCCTGGCCAATCCGACATTGGCCAAGCGACTGTGCCAAGCCGCTCTTCCTTCGCTTTATCAGGAGCATCGAAAGAAACGGACAGTGGCCGAGATGTTTTCATCCTTTTACTTGATGATAATTAGGGTAAGTTTCTTTTCTTCTTTTTTTCTTTTTTTTAACCTAACTTATCTTCTGCTTGCAGTTGATCTACGATATGTTTGACCTGGAAGTCGCCTATGCGAAGGTTGATAATTTTCGTAGGTCGTAGATGAATAAGGTGGCAGCCGTCGATGCTGAGAAAGCGGCCGCACTCGAACAACTTAAGTCGACAGCGGAGCGGGAAGCCAAGCTTCAGGAGGAGATTTTCCAACTAACTGATGACTTAGCATCCTTGGGGGCCAAACTTAAGTTGGCTCGTGAGGCTATTTCGGCTCTTGAGTCACAGGTCAAGAGCAAAAAGCACTCTATCCATCGGCTTCGATGGGAGCGAGACGGATGCATCGAAGAACTTAAAATCGAACGTGGATGTCATTGGGCCAGCCTGAAAAGATTGGCACTGGCTGAAGAAGAGTCATCCTCTGCTCGAGTCGATGCTGATTTGGTGAAGGCGGAAGCGGAGTCGGCAAGGGAGGTATTGAGTCAGACAATCAAGGATTTTTGGAGTTCGAAAGAATTCAAGGAAGAGATCCTCGAAGGTGGCTTCACCTCGTACTGTGTCGGGTATGAAGACGGTCGAGATGCGGTCAGAGAATTATACCCGAAGCTCGACTTGAGCAGTATCGTCCCTCCAAGATCGGAAGATGGGGTTGTTGAAAAAGAAGCCGCACCGACTCAAGATGAAGCACTGACTGTGCCTGAAGTTATTCAAATTGCCAATACTACACCAGAGCAAAGGAATAAGAACGGTGATGAAGCTTAGTTGATGTATTTCGCTTTCCTTTTTGGGTAATCAAATACCTATAATCGGACTTCAGTCCAATTTTGTAACTTTTTTTGACAATGAATGAAAGTATTTTCTTCTAAGTTTAAACTGTTTGTCTAGATTATTAAGTCTGCAATGTCTGCAATGTAAAGTAGCCATCGAATATTAATCGGTGATCCGATCATTCGATAGAACATGTAGAATATCCGTTAGTCGCGTAATCTTTGACATACTTAATAGAAGTTAGGATAACGATGGTAAGTCGAATATCCTATACCCGATACTTGATCGAGTTTATATGTCAGATCATTTGATAATCGGTGGCAAGTTGAATATCCTTCGACTGACCGTAGCCATGTCAGTATAATTTCAATCCGACCTTGATCATTTTTGTATTTCATTCTGCTTAGTTAAGACTAAGTCGGCATATTAGTCTTTCGACTGTAGTCAGTTTTTATAGTGGAAAGCCAACATTAAAAATCAAAATATAATCGGTACTACAGCTTTTGCAGTGAAAGCCTATATATTTGATGTCGGTTTGAAATTACAGTCGGTATGTCAGTTTTTGTAAGAGAATCAAAATATAGTCGACACTGAAACAATTGATTCTCTGGCGTTTACAGTGAAAGCTGAAATAAACTCTATGTCGAAGTACAGTCGATAGTTTGGCTTTTACAATAAAAACCGACATATAATTAATCATTGATAGAACTTGACCAAGGTTTCTGATTATAATACTGAAGATTCTGTATTGTATTTCAAATAATATATATATCAACAACTTTATAGGTGATACATCTTCAGATTGTCGGCATTTCATGTTCAAAAAATTATCGATCCTTCAAGGATTTCTAACCGATATGCATCCGGTCTAAGAGTTTCGGATATTCTGTAAGGTCCTTCCCAATTCGGAGACAGTTTTTCTTGATCTAAAGATTTTGAGATTTCAGCTTTTCTTAAGACCAAATCTCTTGGTTGGAAGACCTTCGGCTTGACTCTTGTATTATAATACCGGGTTATTCTTTGCCGATATGCAGCCATCCGAACTTGAGCTTGCTGTCGGAGTTCTGAAAGGAGATTTAAGTCGGCTCTTCGATATTCAGAATTGCTCGGCTCACTGTATTGTTCCATCCTTATTGATGGCAATCCAATCTCGAGCGGGATCATTGCTTCTGTTCTATAAGCCAAATTAAAGAAGGATTCTCCAATCAGTATCCAGAGAGTTGTTCGGTACGCCCATAAGATCGGATATAATTCTTCCACCCAGAGGCCTTTGGCTTCATTCAGTCGGATCTTGAGTTCGTACAAGATTATTCGGTTGGTTACCTCCACCTCTCCATTTGAATGTGGATGGCCGACTGACATGAGTTTGTGTGTGATATGAAACTTCATACAAAACTCTCTAAAATTTGATTGTCGAATTGTCAACCATTGTCGGTGATGATGGTGTGCGGTAAATCAAATCTATAAATAATAAATTTCTAAATGAAGTCTTTTATTTTATTTTCAGTGATTTGAGCCATAGGTTCAGCTTCTACCCATTTGATGAAGTAGTCAATAGTAATCACTATGAATTTTCTCTGATCAGATGCCGGAGAAAAAGGATCAAATATGTCGATTCTCCATTGTACGAAGGGCTATGGTGCTACAATCGATGTCAACTGACTAGCCGGTTGATGTTGTATATTTACATACCTTTGACATGGTTCACACCTCCAGACAAGTTCAGCTGCATCTTTCTTCATGGTGGGCCAATAGTATCCTTATCGTAGGACTTTATAAGCTAGAGATTTATCTCCCAAATAATTTTCACAAATCTCTTCATGTACTTCTCTAAGTGCATAGTCGGCATCTGTAGGTCCCAAATACTTTAGCAAGGGAAGTGAAAATGACCTTTTGTAGAGATGACTATTCATTATTATATATTAAGAGGCCATCCATCGAAGTCGATTGGCTTCTAAAGGATCTACAGAAAGAATCTCATCAGTCAAGTATTGGACGATCGGATCCATCCAGCTTGGTTCGATAGTGAGCTGCAATACTTCCTCGACTTTGTCGATACTTGACTGTTCGAGGCATTCAACGAATGTCCGACCCAGTGAGTTGAAAGCGGTAGTAGCTTATCATGAAAGTATGTCGGCTCGAGTATTTTTGATTCTGAAAATATGAAAGATCTTGAAATATTTCAAGCTTGCTGTAATATCTTTCACTTTCTAAAGATACTTTATCATAGTGGGGTCTCAGGCTTCAATTCACCCTTGACTTGTCCAACAATCCATTGTGAGTCGGTGAAGACCTTCAAACTGTCGATCTCAAGCTCTTTGACTATCTTCAAGCTGACTAAGAGTGCTTTATATTCAGCTTGATTATTTGAGGCTTTAAAGTTGAACCGAAGGACATATTCAGTGACTACTCCTTTGAAATTTGTGAATATAAGACCGGCTCCACTATCTTGTGTATTAGATGCTCCATCGATGTGCAGCACCCAGGTCAACCTTAGGTCGGGTTCGGGAGTCGTAACCTGCTTTATTATATTAGCATCTGTATCATCTGGCTTATTGTCAGATATTGTACATTCTACGATGAAGTTGGCCAGAACTTACGTCTTCATGGATGGTCGTGGATGATATTGTATGTCAAGCTCGCCAAGCTTTACTGCCTACTTCGTCATGCGACCTGACGTATCAGGTCGATGTAAGATCGTCTTCAACGGCTGATCTGTCAAGACCATAATTGGATGTGCTTGAAAGTACGAACGAAGTCGTTATGTCGATATGATTAGAGTGTAGATCATTTTTTTCGTTCTTGAGTATCAGACTTCGGCATTGTGAAGTACTTTACTGGTATAGTAGATCGATCGATGGATTCGATTTTCATCTTCTTGGATGAGCACCGAACTAACCGCTTCTGTTGAAGTCGCCAAGTAGAGATACAATATCTCTCCGACCTTCAATTTTATAAGTAAAGGTGGAGAAGTCAAGTATTTTTTCAAGTCTTTGAAAGACTGTCGGCATTCATCCGACCATAAGAAGTCCTTTGTCTGTCATAAAATTTTGAAGAATGACAAACATCGCTCGACTGATCTAGAAATGAATCGACTGAGTGCGACGATCCTTCCATTGAGTTACTGTATCTCTTTCTTTGAGCTCGGGTACTTCATGTTAATGATGGCCTTTATCTTTTCAGGATTAGCCTCGATTCCTCATTGTGAAATAAGAAATTTGAGAAATTCTCTGAAGGTTACCCCAAATACACACTTGATCGGGTTTAACTTCATCTGATATCGTCGAAGTGTGCCAAAGGCTTTCTCCAGATCTCGAATATGATCTGAAGTTTGGAGACTCTTCATCAGCATATCGTCCACGTACACCTTCATATTTCATCCAATCTGGGCCTTGAAGATCTTATTGACGAGCCGTTGATAAGTAGCTCCGATATTTTTCAAACTGAAAGGCATTACTTTGTAACAGTATATGCCTTTGTCGGTTACAAAAGTCGTGTGCTCCTCATCTTTTAGTGCCATCCAGATTTGATTATACCCGACGAAGGTATCCATGAAACTCAAAAATCGATGACCTGAAGTCGCATCAATCAGTTAATCAATCTTTGGCAATGGGAAGCTATCTTTCAGACAAGCTTCATTCAAATCCGTATAGTCGATGCAAATTCTTTATTTTTCATTGGCTTTTCTCACCGTTACCACATTGGCGAGTCAATCGAGATATGTAGCTTCTCTGATGAAGCCTGCTGCGAGAAGCTTATCGACTTCATCATCAATGATCTTTTGTCTTTCAGGGGCAAAAGGTCGCTTCTTTTGTCCCATTGACTTAACGTTCGGGTTGATGTTAAATTGGTGAGTTATTACTTCTGAAGGAATTTCGGGCATGTCAGTGGCCGACCAAGCAAAATATCAGCATTGGCTCTGAGTAATTTTATTAATTATTGCCGCTCTGAGTCGGACAGTTGCGATCCAATTTGGATTATTTTCTGGGGATCTTTTTCTTTCAGCGAGATAGAATTCAGTTGTTCAGCTGGTTCATCCTTTTCTGATTCTCTCTTTGGTCTAATTTATCGATAGACAAAGAGTCTTTAGACTTATTATTTTGGGTGGAGACAAGGAAGCAGCATCGGATAATTTATTGATCTCCATGCATCTCTCTAACTCTATTTTTTGTCAAAAATCAGACTAATAAATGGTATGTCGAAATCACTGCTTTCAGAGCATTGAGTCTAGATCATCCGAGTATGGCATTATGAGCCGAAGGTACTCGAACTATCGTGAACGTTATGAAGATGGTGTTCTGTTGTGGTTCAGTTCCAGCGATTAAGGGGAGGAAGATTTTTTCTTCCACTGTGACAGCATCTTTTGTGAAGCTGACTAATGGCGTCAAGACTCTTCTGAGTCATCAGTCGGTAGTCGCATTCGAGAGAAAGTCGAATAAAATAGAACATCAGTTAAACTTTTATTATCTACAATAATTTTTTTTACATCATAATTTGCTATTGTTGTCGAGACAACAACAGCATCATCATGGGGAGTTTGAATTCTCCAAACATCCTCTTCTGAAAAAATTATTACATTGTTGAGTCGTCGTCGTTTCACCGACTCTTCTTCAGTAGTTGCCCTCAAGTCCAGTCGTTCGGAGATCATGTTGATCACTCCTGCAGTCGGCTGATTATTTACAGCTTCCTCAGTCGGCTGAGGTCGTCAATCGGTAGGAGGTTGAGTTGGCGGATCTCTCCGATATTTTTTGAAGTAGCCTCATTAAATCAGGGCTTCTATCTCATCCCTGAGTTGAATGCATTATTCGGTATCATGACCATGATCACGATGGAACCGACAATACTTCCTTCGATTGCGATTCCTTAATGATGCTTTCATCGGTGGAGGATGTCGTAGGTATTCTACTCCTTCGATCTCCATTAGGATCTATGCACGGAGAGCAAAAAGAGGAGTGTAGAAGTCATACCTGCTGTAATTCAGCCTTGGACTCCGTCATCCGGGCGAAGCTTGCTTATTGGATGGCGGCCGACTTGATTCAGCCAGAGCTTCTCCCTTCTTTTGTTTCTTCTTCTTCTAACCGTTGCCTTTTGTCGGGCGTCGGCCAGAAGCTCCTTCGTCTATGTGCATATACTTGTATGCACACTCTAGAAGTTTAGCATAAGTCCAGAGGAGAGTCTTGTCCAAAGAATATGAGAATCGAGATCTCCTCAGACCTCTTTTCATGGTCGATATGGCCATGTCTTCATTGAGGTCCTTGACCTCAAGCGTGGCCGTATTAAAATGGACCATAAAATCTCAAAGTGTCTCAGTCTCTCTCTGCTTGATCGAGAAGAAATTATCAGAGATTTGTGACGGCCTTCGACTGCTACTGAAGTGAGCCACGAAAGAGTGTTCGAGCTATCCAAAGGAGTATATACTTTTCGATTGAAGCTCGAAGTAGCAGACCAAGCAGCTTTCTGAAGAGTCGCTGGAAAGTCGATGCACAAGAGGGCGTTGGTCACCCCCTGAATCATCATGAGAGCCTTGTAGCTCTCAAGATGGTCGATCGAATCAGTGGAGCCGTCATATGGCTCCACTTACAGTATTTTGAACTGAGATGGGATCGGCTCGTCCAAGATGTGTCGAGAGAAAGGCTGGACAGTGTGAAAGTCATAGTCGTTGGAGGACTTCCGATCTTTCACCTGAAGCTGGGCGAGTCGGCAATTGATTTTTTGAAACTTGTATTCGTAGTCGTCAAACCATCATTGCTGGAAAACTCTGAGGGTAGAACTCCCTGACGAGCTTGAGGGAGAAGCAGAAGGTATCCGCGATCATTTTTCCTTCCTAATACGGTCGAGATGGGAAGGAGAGGAATGTCGCGAGTGGTGGGTGGCACGGCAAGAGTGCCGAGAATGCCGCTATTCATCTCGATGGAAGAGCCAAGATGGTCGCTCTAGAGAAGGAGAAGGTGATCGTCACGGATGACGGTGGCTGTGCATGGACGGCACCGACTTTGCCACCGGTTGCTCCGTCGGCAACTGCTGCTGGGTTTGCTGTTGTTGGAGGCTTTTGACTGCCTCCATAAGAACATTCATTTGCTGCACAAGCATAGTGATCTGGACATCCGTAATGATCACGGGACGTGAGGAACTAGACTCTGCTATTGGAAGAGGAGAAGGAACCTCTTTTTGATGGGAAGAGTGCCTCGCTGATCCAGTTGCAGTTGAGTGTTGGGCTCTGGTCTTCGTCATGGTGTGTATGATCTTTACCCCTTCCTGACATACCAATCTGTTGCGGCCAACTCTCCGTTGTCTGTCGTCGGTAACGAGCATCTGCAAGACAGCGTCCACACAGACCGGATTGGTATCCGGTGGGGACCCTCCGATGCTTAAGTCAGAGAAGAAAGTTGGTGAATAATAGTTTTTGAATATAGAAAGTAACAGAGTTCTGACCTCGAGATGGCTTACCAGTACTGTTCACTTATCTCCTTTTTATAGATGATTCTGGTGTAATCATCGAGTACATGATCCTATTTTTTATGATGCTAAATTATCGAACCATAAATATAAAATTAGTGGGGTGTTTATTTTTCTTAATAGCCATGACATGTAGTTGATAACCGTTTGTGACGGTTATGGTATTTTGAGCAGATTAGCCGATCATATATCGGTAGAACTGACTATATGTCGGTAAAATCTATGAATGACCATCGGTTAGTAGTTTTGTTATACCGACAGTCTAAGTCGTTCGCTGTCGATCGGTAGTAGTCGAATTATTAGTGGGTCAGTCGATATTAGTCGGTCAGCCGACAGTAAGTCGGTGCAGTTCGCTTAGTCAGTCGATAAAGAGTCGAAACCGCATGTTCAGCCAATGCACAGTCAGAGTCGTTGTGATCAAAATCAAAGATCGATCGGTTTACCCCAACAAGAATGATTATTATCGTGTAAAAAGATTTTCTCTCTCTCTCTCATTCTCTCATTGTGTCTCTCTCCTTTCATTATATATTTTATTATTCTACAACACGTTATCAGTACAAAAAGTTTTCCAATCTAGTGCTGCAAGGTGTCTCCAAGTAGAAGGAAGTCTCAAATTTGAATCCACTTTGGTTTGTTTTTGAAGGTATATTTTAAGTTTTAATTACATTTTTTTTGAAAATATTAAATTCTCACAATCTATTGGGTTAATCCTCCTCCTCAATCTCTACTAAGGGAATCTTGAGGATTACTTCCAGAAGCCTTCACAGGTTATTCGGTTGTAGATTAGATCTATAAAGGACATAAGTTATGGATGTTTATTTACTTTATAATTTTCAATTTAAATATGATGAATCTGGTAAATTGGCAATTCACTGCCCTTGATATTACGGGCAAGAATTACCTATCTTAGATTCTGGATACTAAAATGCATCTTAATGCCATGAATTTTAGAACCATGATTCAAGAAGGAAATATTGCATTCCTGCAGGATCGCGCAAAATCTTTAATTTTTCTTCAGCATCATATTGATGAAGGTTTAAAGGTTGAATATCTTACTATAAAAGATCCACTAGTATTGTGGACTAACCTGAAGGAAACATGTGACCACCAGAGGATGGTCATTCTTTCAAAGGTACGGCATGATTGGATGCACTTGAGGTTGCAAGATTTTAAAACTATGTCTGAATATAATTTTGCTCTATTCTGAATCAGCTCACAATTAAAACTGTGTGGAAAGAATATAACAGATGAGGATATGTTGAAAAAAATATTCTCTACCTTTCATGCCTCAAATATGCTCCTACAGCAGCAGTATCGAGAATGCAGATTTAAAAAATATTTTGAACTGATTTCATGCTTTCTGATAGTGAAGCAGAATAAAGAATTATTAGTAAAGAATCATGGGTCTCGCCTAACCAGCTTTACATCATTCCCTGAAGTGAATGCTGTGTCATCCCAAAATAATGAGCATGGGCATGGATGAGGTCGTGGGCATGGCCATGGTGGTTTCAAAAATATTGGGACAAGCTACTTGAAGTAGTAAAATCTAAAAATAGGTACAAGCTCTGATCAAGAGAAAAAGATACAGTCAGATGAAAATGTTTGCTATAGATATGGAATGAAGGATCACTGATCGCATACCTGTCGTATGCCAAAGCATCTGACAGATCTATATCAAGCTTCCATAAAGAGAAGGAAAAGAAGCTTGAGACAAACTTTACAGATTTGTTTAATGATGATGATGGCAATCCAAATGTGCCTCCTTTTGATGTCTTCGATTTTTTTGCCTACCCTGAAGAAAAAATTGACTACATGATCATTGATGGAGAAATAGTTAAAGAATAATTTTTATTGTATTTTTTTTTGATAAAATTATTTTATTTATATACTTATATTTTGAAATTAATAAATAAATTATTTTATAAAATTAATATCTTATTTATTTTCTAGATTAAATCTGAAAATGAATGCGAAAGAATTTTGCATAGTTGATAGTGCTACAACTCACTCCATACTTTGGGATCAAAAATACTTTTCACAATCAACCTTTACAAATAAAAATATAAGTATAATTTTTAGTACTTCTAATATAATTGAAGGCTCCAGAAGAGCAACTATAATACTGTCAGGTGGTACAAAGTTAGAAATCAACGAAGCTTTTTACTCAACACAATCTAAAATAAATTTACTGAGCTTTAAGGATATCCGCCAAAATGGATATCATATTAAGTCTAAAAGTGAACATAGAAAAAAAAATTTGTGCATCATTTTTTATGATTCAAACAGAAAACTTGAGTTAAAAAATTTTTTTGTTCTTTCGCCAGGATTGTATTAAACGACTATTTGTGCAATTGAAATAAATATAATATTGAACCAGAATTTCACTAAAAAAGAAATGTTTATTCTCTGACATGAACGATTTGGTCATCCTGGATCAATGATGATGTGCAAAATTATTGAAAACTCAAATGGTCATCCATTAAAGAACCAAAAGATTCTTCTAATTAGTGATTACCCTTGTTCTGCATGTTCATTTGGAAAATTGATACATAAACTTTCATTCACAAAATTAGCAATTGAATCTCCTACATTCTTGGAAAGGATTCAACGAGACATATATGGTCCAATTCATCTCCCTTGTGGACCATTTAGATATTTTGTAGTCCTAATTGATGCTTTCATAAGGTGGTCCCATGTTTTGTTGTTGTCTACTTGAAACAGTGCATTTGCTAAATTGCTTGCTTTGATAATATGGTTACAAATACAATTCTTCGATTTTCCTATAAAATCTATCTGATTAGATAATGCAACTGAGTTTACTTTAAAAATCTTTGATGACATTTGCATGTTAGTTGGAATCAATGTTGATCATCTTGTTGCTCATGTGCATACTCAAAATGATCTAGCAGAATCATTTATTAAAAAGTTGCAGCTTATTGCTCGATCATTATTGATGAAAACTAAATTGTTTGTATCTGTTTGAAGGCATGCTATTTTACATGCTGCATCACTGATTCGAATTAGACCAACTACTTATCATAAATATTCTCCGCTATAACTTATAGTTGGTGAACAACCAAACATTTCACATTTATAAATTTTTGATTGTGCTATGTATGTTCCAATTGCTCCATCCCAAAGATCTAAGATGGGACCTCAATGTAAACTTAGAGTTTATGATAGTTTCGATAGTCCATCTATCATTAGATATCTTGAACCACTGACGGATGATGTATTCACAGCTCGATTTATAGATTGTCAATTTGATGAAATAGTATTTCCATCATTAGAGAGAGATTAAAAGATGCCAGAAGCATAATATAAGTTATCATAGAATGTACCAAATTTATCATTTCTTGATTCAAGAACAAATTAGTATGAACTAGAAATTTAAAGGATTCTTTATTTGCAAAGTATAGCAAATAATTTACCTAATGCATTTATAGATACAAGAAGGATTTGCAAATCTCATATTCTAGCTGAAATACTCTAGCTCGGATAAAAGTTTCAATAGGACAATCGATCCCTACGACTGCAGAACAACCTACGCCATGCTTAAAGCATGAAAGATCGCTTAGTGCACAAGATAAAATTCTAAGGAAAAGAAATTCAAGTAAAGTGGTACATGAGGAAAATGAAACTTTTGAAGCAAGATAAATTATTGATGATGTAGATTCTATGGATAACCTATTGGGAATAGTGTCCCAAAGCCAATCGTCAACCTGTTGACGATTGTGCTCCTTTTGTATTAGTACATAAATTATAAATAAATAAAAGTTACTTTGGTATTTTTTCATCATAAATGTTTCATCTTCTAATGAACTCCTGTGTTGTGGTGAAGTCCTTGGGACTATTTAGACTCGATAAAGGAAGATTTGTCGCTTAGTCCTTAAACCTGTTTGCGACCAAATGATACGTTGTTACCAAGGATGACAACGTTTATCGAGCATAGGTCGTTGTGTGCCATATGGGTTGGTTGTCCTCATAACCAAGGAGTGTGGAGATACTGATATGGCATACAGGTGAGATATAATGGTATATTTGTACTGAACGTGACCGACTCCGGAGCTATTTCTGCTGTCAAGATTTGCTCCGATGGGATATGGGTATAAATATCCCTCCGACCTGAGACCGCCACGGTGACTTGCAAGCAACTCACTGCACTTAGGCACTAGACTACCTGAATTTCTAATTCAGTGACGGAAGGCTGCTGGGTGTAGTCAAGTACTTGACTTGTAGATGCGTGTGTCAAGATGGGATTGACCACTCCAGTTTAGGAGCTGTGTACAGTCGTGTTTCAATTTAACAAAATCTTGGCCAGGGTAGTCCTAGTGAGGAGTCATAGGACTAATTGAGTTGAACACGACTCGGATGATCTAATCAGAGTTGACAGTTTAATCCTGAGTCATCCTAAACACAGGGGTCAAAAGGGATGAATTATACAGTAACCATATTCATGTAGGTTCTGAGTGTTGCGATTGTAACTATTCGACTTATCCGGACGTCGGGTACCATTGCTAGATAGTCACTTCGATTAGTACAGGAATTGGTTCCTGTGCTACCGGCTTAGGTTCGAACCTGCGGGGTCACACACATTAGAGGTTCCTTTCTGATCTGATGGCTGATTATGAGTCTTATGCGTTTGAAACTCTATGATTGAGAATTAAGATTCTCTGATCATGAGTTCCACACATTTTGGGTACCGGGGTCAAAATTTTGAATTTCAAATTTTAAATTTGAAATTTGAACTCTTCGATCAAGGTTTTATATTGATGGACTTTGATATCCGATTACCCATCGGATTTGGACTCAATAATTATGAGAGGTTTTATTAGTGATTTGATCGTTAATTAACTCAATTTGATTAAGTAATTATTTTTGGATCAAGTCCAATTGAATTGGATTCAGTTGGGTTTGATCCGATTAGGTTAAGAGTTGACCTAATCGTCGAGATGGTTTGGTCCCTGATTTGATCAGGGATTGGACTTAGTCAATTTCTGATTTGATTAAAATTTTATTGAGCTTAATTAGGCCTAATTAAATTAGATTTAATTTAGTCTAATTGTGCTTAACCTATTTTGATTAGGTTGGTTCAATTAAGATCAAACCACCATTTGAATTTGAATCCCTGCACCACCTTAAATCTCTACGCCCATTTGAATTCACGAGAAGAAACTTCTCATAAATTTTTTCTCATATAAAGCCCTTCTCACGCCCACTCTTGTGCGCCAATATTTGGATAAAGATGATTAGTTAGCCATTCAAATTCAAAGCGTGTTTGAATTTGAATGGATAACTTATCTCTTGCGCATAAATGATATTATCCACTTTAGCGCCCCACATCTCACACGAGAAAGAGTTTCTCGTGAAACCTTTCCACGCACAAAGTAGACTCGCACCTTCTCTTCTCACGCCCAAGTGGATACGGATGAGTTGGTTTTAGTTTGAATTCAAATTTGATTTGAATTCAAATGTGTAACCACTTGTCTTTATCCTCTCACGCGGATAAGACACGTTTTGAACTGTTTTAAAAGAGATAGGGAGCTGGGGCTGCGTAAAAAAATTCTGAGAAAGAAAGTGGGGCGTGAGGAAGCCTTGTGCGTGAGGTGAAGGTCCAAAACCTTCTGAGAGAAAAAGAAAGAAAAGAAAGAAAATTGGGCGTAGGGTTTTTGGTGTGTACCCTAGGGTTTCTACCTAGGGTTCGGGAAGTGAGATTTGTGTGCCACGAGTGTCGTGAGTCCACCAAATTTTAGGAAAAGATCCATCAGCCTCTCAACCAACTATGCAAATGATCTGGAGTGTCCGAGGAGTCGGCACACATCGATCGAAGGAGTTCGATCAACATCAGCCATCAAAAGGGTGAAACACGAACTAGCATTCGTGAGGAACCGATCAGACGGGATCTTCGTGTAGATGATCCGCAGAGGTCAGACACTAGTGTGACTGCGACGTGATGATCAGAACCCTCCGACGATGATCAGATTGCGGTGATCGACTACCTGCAAAAGGTGATGTGTTCTGAACACAGTACAGTAAAAAGTTTACTGTTTCAAATTTGAATTTCAAATTTAAATACATACTGTTGTATCATATTTAGATCCTAGTATAGGGTTAATTAATAATAATTAATAAGATTAATTAATAATTTCATTATAAAATAGTAATTTTGAAAAAAATTTAAAATTACCATTTTGCCCCTGCACTGAATTTTCGCTTCAAATGGTATCAGAGCATGGTTCTAGAATATGATATACATATGCATGCATAGATTAAGGTGTAATCTATAAGTTTAAATTTGAAATTCAAAATTTAAAATTTGAATTTTGAAATTTGAAATTTGAAATTTGAAATTTAAAATTTAAAATTTGTTTGAAATTTCAAATTTGAAATTTGAAATTCAAAATTTAAAATTTAAAATTCAAAGATTGGAAATTTAAAATTTGGTTGAAATCTCAAATTTAAAATTTGAAATTTAAAATTTAAAATTTGAAATTCAAAATTCAAAATTTAAAATTCAAAGATTGAAAATTCGAAATTTGAAATTTGGTTGAAATCTCAAATTTAAAATTTGAAATTTGAAATTTAAAATTCAAAATTTGAAATTCAAAATTTAAAATTTAAAATTCAAAGATTGGAAATTCAAATTTTGAAATTTGGTTGAAATCTCAAATTTGAAATTTAAAATTTGAAATTTAAAATTTAAAATTTAAATTTTGAAATTGGTATATTTAGATATACTTGATCCAAGTAGCAAGTAATCTAATTGGGTTGGTTGCCATGGCCGTCCGGTCATAGGAGAAAAGTAGGGTTTAAAGGCCCTCTCTTCCCATTTGATGGGGTCTCCTATGGCGGTAGGAGTGCCGATGCAATTATATCCTATGCCGATGAAGCAACGAAAGGACTTAATTATAAAATTTATCATGAATGTGTTAGATTAGATCTAAAAAAAAAATTATGATTTATTTTGAGTTATTTTATGTTATGAAATGAGCAATAGGATTGCTGTTTATGAATTGTGCTGACCCATTTGTGAAATGAGTCAACACATTTGGTGAACAGAAAATAAAATCTTTCAAAATTTAAAAATTATTTTCAAAATGCCAAACCCTGACCCATCAGTCCAAGTACTTAATTAAAAGAATTAAGTGTTGTCTAGTAGGTCTAGAATTATGAATTAAGACCTAAGACAATTGCATAAACTTGTGGATCAATGGGTTAGATGAATTAGGTCCATAATTGGGTTAGACCTAAGGTTAGCTTAAAAAATGGACTAAATGGAGTAATTGATCAAATCTAATCAAAAGTTGAATTAGATTAGGTCAAGGATACTCTAGACTCAACTTCAATAGTTGTAGTTGAATGGGTCCATGTCTTTAATTAGACCAAGATGGACTTAATTCATGGCTACGCGGTGGAGCCCTATTTACTAAGTTGATCAAAATTAAAACTAATGAACCGGTTGGTGTCTAAGGTAAGTTCGGCAGATTTGATCAGTGGTTCTTAAGCGGGAGCTACTCGCATTGATTCGATCATTGACGAGTTAATGGCAAATCCCCACCACTGATCTCACTTACCTGGCCAATCTGGTAAGTTAGATTTTGATTAGATCACTTGGTGATTAGAGCTCACCCATGTCATTAGGTAAATCAGTGTGACTGATTTAGGTGCTCCTAATGCCAGCTTTAATTAAATCCTTTTTAATCTGACTTGGTGAAGTCAGTGGGAGGATTGAAATTGGCTGGATGATTTCTTCTCTACTATCCTTTAATAAAATTCTCAAAAATTATTAGGTCCCTAAAATGATTAAGTTATAATGATAACTAAGTCAATGCCTCCCATTAAGTGAGTGATAATGAGTCCATTAGTTCAATGATCATTGGAGGCCCAAAGGCCTGGTGCTCATTGGCTAATGGAATTATCATTCATAATATGATAATTTGGTTGAGTCTTTCTGATAGTGATTAGGTTGGCCGGTCAAAGTCGGGCCTGATCATTTATTGGTCTGATTCACCAAATTAAGTCATGTTAATGGTTGGACCTAACCAGATCTTTTCAGTGGAGGCCAAAGCCTACTAATTAGGTTCTAGGGCAAAATCAATTACTAGAAGTTGTTTAGAGAAATAACTGGTTAAGAACCTACCCATAGATGCACATGGGTTGACCAACCAAAGTTGGGCTCATGTGTAGTCTGTGTGGATTCTAGTACCCATTAAGAAATTAAAGTAATTTCTCGAATTGGAGGTTGAGGCTACCAGTTCGTAAAAATATTGAAAAAAACTTAAGACTAAAGTCCAAGTCTTTAGTATTAATTTATGTACTAATAGAGGTCTGATTTTTTTTTATACAGCTATGGCCACTACCCTGTCGCTCCGGTCATTATTAGATAATGACAAGCTCATGGGACCTAATTTCGATAGCTGGTATCAAAAATTGAAAATTATCCTTGAGCATGAGCGGATCCTTTATGTAGTAACGGATCCAGCACCTGAGGAGCCAGCTCCGAACGCTAGTAAGACGATCCGAGATACTTACCAGAAGTGGCTCAATGACCGCACCATCGTCCGATGTATTATGCTGGCAGCAATGAATGACGAGTTCAGTCACAAGTTTGAGAATGCCCAGCCACAGGAGATGCTTCAAATATTGAACGACTCCTTTGGCACGCCTGACGACATTGAAAGGTACAAAACTAGTTGTGCCATTTTCAATGCTCGGATGAGGGATGGGACCTCAGTCACTGATCATGTACTGTACATGATCGAGATGATTGAGCGCCTAAGCAAATTAGGT
Organism: Elaeis guineensis; assembly: GCF_000442705.2. NCBI lineage: Eukaryota > Viridiplantae > Streptophyta > Magnoliopsida > Arecales > Arecaceae > Elaeis > Elaeis guineensis. Next base: position 3,888,077 of record NC_025993.2, read on the forward strand.
TTTCCTCTGCATGAGCAGCTCGGTAAGGATGCGATCCTTAATTCCTTGCCCAAGTCCTTCCTCCCATTCCTTACTTATTTTCGAATGACAAAGCCTGCAGTAAACTACCACGGGTTGTTGGGGTTGCTGCAGAACTTTGAGAAGGATCACCAGCTCCATAAGGAGTCGGTGAATGTAGTAGGAGGGTCTTCTTCTCGTCGTCGACCCTTTAGGAAGGGGAAGAAGAACAAGAAGAAGAAGAATAAGAAGGTACAGCCTCATGCTGGGATGGTTGCACAGGGTCAAACCAAGAAGCACAAGCCCGACCAGAGCCAGGCAGAGTGCTTCTTTTGCAAGAAGCAGGGGCATTGGAAGAGGAACTGTCCTCAATATATTGCCTCCCTGGACCCGAACAGGCCGCAGAAGAAGCAAGGTAATTATATGATAACTCCTTGCAACTTTTCCATTTGTGATACTACTGCCTAGGTATTGGATATCGGAAGCCCTTATCATATTTGTAATTCGATGCAGGGTCTACAGGTCAGTAGGAGATTTGATGAAGGCGAGAGGTTCCTGAACGTTGGAGATGGAAGCAAAGTTTCAGTTCTAGCTTTAGGAATCATGAGTCTTGTAATCAATTCTTGTAATGTAATTCTAAGTGAATGTCACTATTGTCCAAGCTTTTTATTAAATATTATTTATGTAGGCCTTTTGGCCATGTACGGTTATGATTTTTTAATAAAAAAAAATATTTATAATATTATTTTGAATGATGTTACAATATTTGTTGGACAATTAAATAATGAAATTTACTTACTATCACAGCCTGTTAATGTGGTTCAAAACTTCGGTAAACATCCTAGAATAGATAATGTGTCAGAAGTCTACCTTTGGCACTGTAGGCTAGGTCATATCAATAAGAACAGGATAAACAGGTTGGCTCAATAAGAAATTCTTGAACTTGATGATTGTGAATCACTTCCAACCTGTGAGTCTTGTCTTCTTGAAAAGATGACCAAGTCACCTTTTATTGGAAAAGGTGAGCGAGCCAGTGAACTCTTGGGTCTGGTACATTCTGATGTATGTGGACCCATGAGCTCAAGTGCAAGAGGTGGATATTTCTACTTCATAACCTTCACAGACGACCTATCGAGGTATGGGTATGTCTACCTAATGAAGCATAAGTCAGAGTCGTTTGAAATGTTCAAACTATTCCGAAATGAGGTAGAAAAATAAACTGAAAAGTGTATTAAAATTCTTCGATCTGATCGAGGAGGTGAATACCTTTCCAATGAGTTTCTGACGTATCTAGGGGAGAATGGGATTCTCTCTCAGTGGACTCCTCCTGGAACACCACAGCATAATGGTGTGTCTGAAAGGAGGAATCGGACCTTATTGGACATGGTTCGATCCATGATGGGGTTTGCTGGTCTGCCGATCTTTCTCTGGGGATATGCGCTCGAATCGGCTTGTTACCTTCTAAATAGAGTTTCGAGTAAGTCTGTAGCTAAAATGCCATATGAGATATGGATAGGACGTAAGCCAGTATTCTCGCACTTTAGGGTTTGGGGATGTCCGACTTATATTAAACGTTTAATTACAGACAAGCTTGGACCTAGGTCTGACAAGTATAATTTTATAGGGTACCCAAAAGAGACCAAAGGATATTATTTCTACCTTGCTGATGAGCAAAAGGTGTTTGTCAGCCTTAAGGCAATCTTTTTAGAAAAGGAGTTCCTTAGTGAAGGAACTGTTGCCTCTAAGGTCGAACTTGACGAAATTTGACAGGTGAAAAAACTGACACATGTTACTGAACCTGAACCGGATTTGATTAGATCAGATCCGGAGCCCATTGATTATGCATCCTTAAGGCGGTCTGGTAGAGTACCACATCAACCGGACAGATACTATGGTTTTTTGGTCCGGGATGGTGATCCTGTCGAACTTGATGAAAATGATGAGGATCCGATCACCTACATGGATGCAATGCAGAGACCTGACTCTGAGAAATGGCTAGAGGCCATGAAATTCGAAATGGAGTCCATGAAGGTCAACGATGTGTGGACATTGGTTGACTCACCCGAAGTAATGAAACCCATAGGGTGTAAGTGGATCTTCAAGAGGAAGAGGGGCGCAGACGGAAAGGTGGAGACCTATAAAGCCCGTCTGGTTGTCAAGGGATATCGTCAACGTTATGGTATAGACTGTGACGAGACATTTTCTCCTGTGGCAATGCTCAAATTCATTCGGATTATGCTTGCGATATCTGCCCATCTGGACTATGAAATCTGGCAGATGGATGTGAAGACAGCTTTCCTAAACGGAGAACTGGACGAAGAGGTGTATATGATACAACTTGAAGAGTTCACATCCACAGATAAGTCTAAGGTATGCAAGCTACAAAGGTCCATTTATGGACTTAAGCAAGCATCTCGGAGTTGGAACATACGTTTTGATAGGACGATCAAAACATATGGCTTCATTAAGAACGGAGAAGAGCCCTGCATTTATAAGTGGGCTAATGGTCCAATAGTAGTATTTCTTGTATTGTATGTGGATGACATTCTCTTAATCGAGAATGATGTCCCTGCATTACAGGGAATAAAGATTTGGCTGTCGTCACAGTTCTCCATGAAGGATCTGGGAGAAGCTTCCTACATCCTAGGGATGAGGATCTATAGGGATAGATCCAAAAGGTTGCTTGGCTTATCCCAGTCCATGTACATTAATACTATGCTGAAAAGGTTCAGCATGGAGAATTCCAAGAAAGGCTATCTACCGATAGGCCATGGAATTTTTCTCTCGAAAAAGGATGTCCGACAACACCTCAAGAGAGAGAGCGTATGGGTAGGATTCCATATGCTTCGACAGTGGGATCTATCATGTACGTCATGACATGTACACGATCAGATGTGGCATACTCACTAGGGGTAGTGAGTAAATACCAATCTGATCCAGGGGAGAATCACTGGAAGGTTGTTAAAACCATCCTGAAGTATTTAAGAAATACTAAGGACCAGTAGCTTGTATATGGTGAATCGAACTTGAGACTTATAGGGTTTACAGACTCTAGTTTCCAGTCTGATCGTGATGACAGCAAGAGTGTGTCAGGATTTATTTTTACCCTTAATGGTGGGGCTGTCTGCTGGAAGAGTTCCAAGCAGCACACTGTGGCTGATTCAGTATGCGAGGCAGAGTATATTGCTGCATCAGATGCTGCCAAAGAAGCGGTGTGGCTGAAAAAATTCATCACCGAGCTCGGAGTAGCACCTTCCCTTGTTGGTCCAGTTTTGCTCTACTATGACAGCTCTGGAGCCATTGCTCAGTCGAAGGAACCGAAGGCACACTAGCAGACGAAGCATATTCTGCGCCGCTACCATCTCATCCGAGAGATCGTGGATCGAGGTGACGTCGACCTTCAGAAGATCAACGGGAAGGAGAACCTGACCGACCCATTCACTAAAGCCATTGCGGTGAAGGAGTTCGACGACTACAAGTCGAAGATGGGTATTAGATACTACCCCGATTGGCTTTAGGCCAAGTGGGAGATTGTTGGAAATAGTATCCCAAAGTCAATCGTCAGTCTGTTGACAATTGTGCTCCTTTTGTATTAGTACATGAATTATAAATAAATAAAAGTTATTTTGATATTTTTTTCATCATAAATATTTCATCTTCTAATGAACTCCTGTGTTGTGGTGAAGTCCTTAGGACTATTTAGACTCGACAAAGGAGGATTTGTCGCTTAGTCCTTAAACCTGTTCACGACCAAATGATACGTTGTTACCAAGGACGACAACGTTTATCGAGCATAGGTCGTTGTGTGCCATATGGGTTGGTTGTCCTCATAACCAAGGAGTGTGGAGACACTGGTATGGCATACAGGTGAGATGTAATGGTACATCTGTACTGAATGTGACCGACTCCGGAGCTATTTCTGCTGTCAAAATTTGCTCCGATGGGATATGGGTATAAATGTCCCTCCGACCTGAGACTGCCACGGTGACTTGCAAGCAACTCACTGCACTTAGGCACTGGACTATCTGAATTTCTAATTCAGTGACGGAAGGCTGCTGGGTGCAGTCAAGTACTTGACTTATCGGTGCGTGTGTCAAGATGGGATTGACCACTCCAGTTTAGGAGCTGTGTACAGTCGTGTTTCAATTTAGCAAAACCTTGACCAGGGTAGTCCTAGTAAGGAGTCACAGGACTAATTGAGTTGAACACGACTCGGATGATCTAATCAGGGTTGACAGTTTAACCCTGAGTCATCCTAAACACAAGGATCAAAAGGGATGAATTATACAGTAACCATATTCACGTAGGTTCTGAGTATTGCGATTGCAACTATTCGACTTATCCGGACGTCGGGTACCATTGCTAGATGGTCACTTCGATTAGTACAGAAATTGGTTCCTGTGCTACCGGCTTAGGTTCGAACCTGCGGGATCACACACATTAGAGGTTCCTTTCTGATCTGATGGCTGATTATGAGTCTTATGTGTTTGAGACTCTATGATTGAAAATTAGGATTCTCTGATCATGAGTTCCACATATTTTGGATACCGGGGTCAAAATTTTGAATTTCAAATTTTAAATTTGAAATTTGAACTCTTCGATCAAGGTTTCATATTGATAAACTTTGATACCAGATTGCCCATCGGATTTGGACTCAATAATTATGAGAAATTTTATTAGTGATTTGATCACTAATTAACTCAATTTGATTGAGTAATTATTTTTGGATCAAATCTAATTGAATTGGATTCAGTTGGGTTTGACCCGATTAGGTTAAGAGTTGACCTAATCGTCGAGATGGTTTGGTCCCTGATTTGATCAGAGGTTGGGCTTAGTCAATTTCTGATTTGATTAAGATTTTATTGAGTCTAATTAAGCCTAATTAAGTTGGATTTAATTTAGTCTAATTGTGCTTAACCTATTTTGATTAGGTTGGTTCAATTAAGATCAAACCACCATTTGAATTTGAATCCCTACACCATCTTAAATCTCTGCGCCCATTTGAATTCACGAGAAGAAACTTCTCATAAATTTTTTCTCGCGCAAAGCCCTTCTCACGCCCACTCTTGTGCGCCAATATTTGGATAAAGATGATTAGTTAGCCGTTCAAATTCAAAGCGTGTTTGAATTTGAATGGATAACTTATCTCTTGCGCATACATGATATTATCCACTTTAGCGCCCCACATCTCACACGAGAAAGAGTTTCTCGTGAAACCTTTCCACGCACAAAGTAGACTCGCACCTTCTCTTCTCACGCCCAAGTAGATAGGGATGAGTTGGTTTTAGTTTGAATTCAAATTTGATTTGAATTCAAATGTGTAACCACTTGTCTTTATCCTCTCACGCGGATAAGACACGTTTTGAACTATTTTAAAAGAGATAGGGAGCTGGGGCGTGCGTAGAAAAATTCTGAGAAAGAAAGTGGGACGTGAGAAAGCCTTGTGCGCGAGGTGAAGGTCCAAAACCTTCCGAGAGAAAAAGAAAGAAAATTAGGCGCAGAGTTTTTGGTGTGTACCCTAGGGTTTCTACCTAGGGTTCGGGAAGTGAGATTTGTGTGCCACGAGTGTCGTGAGTCCATCAAATTTTAGGGAGAGATCCATCAACCTCTCAACCAATCGTGCAGACGATCCGAAGTATTCGAAGAGTCAGCATACATCGATCGAAGGAGTTCGATCAACATCAACCATCAAAAGGGTGAAATCACGAACTAGCATTCGTGAGGAACCGATCAGACGGGATCTTCGTGTGGATGATCCGCAGAAGCCAGACACTAGTGTGGCTATGACGTGATGATCAGAACTCTCCGATGATGATCAGATTGCGGTGATCGACTACCCGCAAAAGGTGATGTGTTCTGAACACAGTACAGTAAAAAGTTTACTGTTTCAAATTTGAATTTCAAATTTAAATGCATGCTGTTGTATCATATTTAGATCCTAGTGTAGGGTTAATTAGTATTAATTAATGAGATTAATTAATAATTCCACTGTAAAATAGTAATTTTGAAAAGTTTTAAAATTACCATTTTGCCCCTGCACTGAATTTTTGCTTCATAACCAAATTGTTAGAAATGAAGAAATTATAATTGAGACTCCTGAAACAGTCCAAGTGCAAGAAAATAATGAGATTTCAATTAGCTATATATTAAAAGATGAAATATGGGATCGAAAGCAAATTGTTGTTGATAATGTATTTGCTTATTCAATAGCATCTAATATTGCTTGTGATGATCATGAGCCAAAAAGCATTAACGAATGCCAACAACAGGATGATTAGATAAAATAGAAAGAAGCAATTCAAGTAGAACTAAATTCTCTCCACAAATGTAAAGTATTTAGATTTGTAGTTCAAACTCCAAAGGATGTTAAGCCAGTTGGCTATAAATGGATGTTCACAAGAAAGAAAAATGAATTAAATGAAATCGTGAGATATAAAATACGATTAGTTACACAAGGCTTCTTGCATAGATCTAGAATTGAATTTGATGAGACATATGCTCCTATGATGAATGCCATAATTTTTAGATTTTTCATAAGTTTAGCAGCAAAAGAAAGACTTGATATGTGCTTTATGGATGTAGTCACGGCTTACTTGTATGGATCGTTAGATTGTGATGTGTACATGAAATCCTTGAAGAATTTAAAATATCTGAAGTAAAATATTTAAATTCTTATAACTAGGAGTGGCAATCGAGTCGGATCGGATCATTAATGGGTCGGATCAATACAGATCGGATCAAAAAATTATCAACCTAAATCCGACCTGTTTATTAAATGGATCAAAAATTCAAATCTGAATCTGACCTATTTATTAAATAGATAATCTGATCCGATCCATTTAATCTATTTATTAAATAGATTAAATTAGGTTAAATGGGTTAAACATGTTAAACGGATTAAATAAGTTAAACAGGTCAGATTAAATAGATCAAAAATAGGTTAAACAGATTTTAAACAGGTTAAACAGATTTTAAACAGGTTAAACAGATCTTAAATGGGTTAAACAGGTTAAACAAATTGGTTTAAATAGATCAGAAATAGATTAAATAAGTTAAACAGGTTAAATAAATTATCTAACTCAATCCGATCTAAATATTAAATGGGTTAAATGGGTTAAACGGATTAAATGGATCAGATATCTAAAATTCAAATTCGATCTAATTATTAAATAGATTAAATGGATCGATCCATTTATGACCCAAATCTGTTTAGCCTAAACCTAAACCTGTTTATGGCAGATCGATTATGGGTTGGATTGATGGGTCGGATCATATTTTTTCAGTCCTACTTGCAATATATACTCAGTCAAATTACAACGATCTTTGTACGGATTGAAATAATCTGGTAGAATATAGTACAATAGACTCAGTAAATATTTATTAAAAATGAGATATTCTAATGATTCAATATGTCCATGTGTTTTCATTAAAAAATTTAATACTGAGTTTGTTATCATTGCTGTGTACGTAGATGATTTAAATATCATCGGAACTCTTGAAGAAGTTCGAAAGGCTGTAACTTATTTGAAAGAAGAATTTAAAATGATAGAATTAAATAAGATAAAATATTGTCTTGGCCTTCAAATAGAATATATATCAAGTAAAATTTTCATACATCAATCAGCATATACTGAAAAGGTTCTAAAGTGCTTTTACATGAATAAAGTTCACCCACTTAGTTTCTCTATGGTTGTGAGATCACTTGATTTGAAAAATAATCCTTTTCGATCTAAAAAAGAGGAAGAAGAATTTTTGGATCCTGAAGTACCGTATCTAAGTGCAATTGGAGTACTTATGTATCTTACTAATTATATCCAACCTGATATTGCCTTTGCAGTAAATTTATTAGCAAGATTTAGTTCTGCTCCTACTCAGAGACATTGGAATGGCATTAAGCATATTATGCACTATTTACAAGGTACTGTTGATATGGATTTATTTTACTCATATAATTCTGAGTGTCAATTATTAGGCTATACTCATGCTGATTATTTATCAGATCCTCATAACGGTAAGTCATAGATTGGATATGTTTTTACTTATGCTGACTGTGCCATCTCATGAAAATTTGTAAAACAGACAATGGTTGCAACTTCATCTAACCATTCAAAAATTCTTGCACTCCATGAGACAAGTTATGAATGTGTTTGGTTAAGAATCATAATTCAATATATTTGAAAATCATGTAGATTATCTTCTATAAGAAATACCACGTCGGTAATATATGAAGATAATGCTGCATGTATTGCACAAGTTAAAAGAAGATTTATCAAAGGAGATTGAACTAAACATATTTTACTAAAGTTCTTCTATACTTATGAGCTTCAGAAAAAGGGTGATATTCATGTGCAACAAATTCACTCTTGTAAAAAATTAGCTGACTTATTCACTAAGGCACTCCCAATTATGATTTTTAAGAAATTAATTTATAAAATTGGGATGTGATGGCTTAAAGACTTAAGTTGATTATAGAGCTAGTTTTTAGGAGTACTGTACTCTTTTTTTTTTCACCTTGGTTTTGTCCCATTAGATTTTTCAGGTAAGGTTTTAACGAGGCAGTATGTCCTAAATAATTCACAAGAATATTGTACTTTTTTTTCTTGACTAAATTTTTTTTTCATAGAATTTTTTTTAATAAGATTTTTATGAAGTACATTCTTCGTGAATGGATCTTCCAAGGGGGAGTGATATAAATAGTCGTTGAAGCTCATATGGATAACCCTTTCGAAATTGGAATATATTATAAATAGTCGTTGAAGCTCATATGGATGAGTCTTTAGAAATTGGAATGAGAAATATTATCCTTCAGATGAGAAATATTATTTCCTATGTAAATGAATAAAAAATATTATTTTCTTTTGTAAATGAACGAGAAATATTATTTTTCTTTGTAATTTGAATTAAAAATCAATAAAAGGGCTTGGAATGAAATGAGAAGGATTATTACCGTATGAAAAGATTTCCTCTCTCTCTCGTTCTCTTATTGTGTCTCTCTCCTTTTATTATATATTTTATTATTCTACAATATATTTGAATATTTAAATGTGTGTTCAAGCATGTATACCACTTCCAAGATCCATACTTTAAACCAATAAAGTGCTCAAAGCATATAAGTAAAATTTTTTATCACCAAAAGCATGCCTAATAAGTTTTTAACTAATTTAATTTAATCAGCAATCATAGAGAGATAACAAAAGTCCTTGTATAATTGATAGTTTCCTCGATAGGGATGTGTATATATGGATAACCATGAAAGTGATCGAAAAAAATTGAGATTATACCACTCTAGAAAGATAATAAAAAGTTTTTCTAATCATTACTAAAAATTATGATTACCATGAAAAAAATATAATTCCCATTATGGCAAATTTTAACCCAAAAAAATTAATTTTAGTAAAAAAAACTTTACCTTTTTTTAGACATCTTAACAATAAGGTTGAAATCAAATCGGATACGGATTAGATACTAGCATATTTATATCTATATTTATTTTATTTGACGAATATAAATATGGATATGGATATTATTCAGATGCAAAATTTATATCTATATTTATTTTAAATAAAAATATATATAATTTAAAAATAAAAAATATGGATATAATTATGGGTATTATTTAGACAATTAAACTTTATAGCTATAGGATTAAAGATATTACTAAATAGATGATAAATTAAGTTAATAATATATTTATATTATAATATATTTTTTAAAAATTAATAAATACTATATAAAATTATATAAAATTATATATAAATTTAAATATTCGGATGTAGATCATGTAGTTGTCTATCCATATCTATATCTATTTTTTTTAAAAAATATAAATATAAATTATTAAATTTATATTTATATTTAAATTAATTTAAATAAAAAAATAAATTCAGATGGATTACATCAATTTCCCTTTCATCCCTACTAATCATCTTAGCCTTTAATTATATCACGTGATTAAAAGAACCAAAAGGAATCAAATAGAGAAAGGAAGGCCAGCCTCCAACCAATGTCCTCTCATCAATTTGACATCTTTCCATCAAGAGCACTGAATACGCCGTTCACCACCTAAAACGTCACCTCAAATGGACGGCTGACAGATCATCAACGTCTCTTTCTAGAAGGGTTCGGGTTGTATCTTTCGCGTGGAGGGACGATTCACCTTCTTCAGCGACATCAACCGTTGGATGGCGCAACAGAGTTGAAACAGGTTGTTTGAACTGCTTTAAGCTCTGTGCGAAACGCAATCCAACGGTCGACGTCGCGAAAGAAGGTGAATCGTTCTTCCGCGCGAAAGACACAACCCGAAGCTCCTTTCATTTGAGGCCCGGACCGACGGCCGGATTCCGCAGCTTAAAAACCCAAGCGTTTCGGAAGAAGGCTCCGTGGATGATTTTTATTTATTTTTTTCTCTCCAGAAGAACTGTAGTTATATATTGTGGAGGAAAGAGTGGCCGAAGCCCTCTTTCGGGTGTTTGGGTCTCGCTCCCTTCTTCTACCCTTCGTCTCTGGGCGTAGGCCAGGTGAGGCGAAGACGAAGAAGAAGAGGGGGAGCCCTCGCCGTGTGGAGCTCAGCTAGTTGATTTCCCAATCTTTTTTTTTTTTTTTTTTGGCTGGCTTCGGAAATTATCGAATTCTGCTTTTATTTCTCGGCGATTTCTTGGTTTCGATCGATCGTAGGCCATGGATGAGAGAATCCTGCTGGGTAGTTACTTCCAGTACTCCCCTTCTGGAGTCCCCTCGTCTCCCCACCATTCTATGAGGTCTCCTGCGTCTTCTGATAGAGAAAGGTCCGTTCCATTGCGTTTTCATTCTATTCTTGGTTTTCTTGATGTGGGTATTGGAGTTCTTGATTAGGGTTTGATAGGGCATGTGTTTTTGCTGCGTAACTCTAGTGAACGATTGGTGGTTTTATTGGGCGGGTTTGATTTCTTTCCTCATGTTTGCAGAAGTTGCCGTTGTTTAGGTTGATCTCGGAATTTTGCCCTTTTTGTTGGGGTTTGATTGAGTGTATAAGCTGTTGAAATTTTTTGGGGCTTAGGGTTTTTGGTGATTAGTTGTTGGCTTTTTTGTATGCTAATTTTAGGGTGCCTTGAATTTATTTGCTTCTGTGTCAGTTGTTTGGTGTGTGTGGGTGCTGGCTTGCATGTGTATATTGACATAAATAATGTTTGTTTTTATCTAGTCTCATGTGCTGAAGTCTATCAAGCAAACAATAGACTCATTCTTTTACCCAAAAAAAAAGAATAGATTGATTCATAATTTCATGGTGTATCTGCCTATGTGTGCATGCATTTATGATTTTGTGTGAATACACGCACTTAATAATGTGAGTTCTAATGTACTTCTGAGTATGCATCATAATAGTCCGCGTAGAGGATGTGTTATCAGGTCATTCTGTTCAACTGCTACCATCTTAGACATTATTATTTCTGATATCAATGAATATTTTTGAATGTTTGAACTGTTAATGTGTGGCCTGCATCTATAATTTTGTATCAGTATGTGTTAGTGAGCACCGCTGAACGTCCCATGGCTTTTGTATTCCCTCTCTCTCTCAATGAATGTCCTCCACTATTAAAGTACATACATGAACATCCAGGTTTGCAATCACAGATTAGCAAAAATTATTTTTTTAGTTTGTCGAATCCTGGAAATATGCCCCTGTTTGAGTGCTATGTTGTCTGCTCTGTTATCAGTACTGTGCTGGTCCATTTGCTGTTAGGCCTTGTTAAGTTCCACTCATCTCGAGTTATTTGGTCTGATGCTAACAGATATTTAACTGAACTGCTGGCTGAGAGACAGAAATTGGTAGCGTTTGCTCAAGTACTGCCATTTTGCAGCAGGCTTTTAGATCAAGGTATGCAGTTCCTTTGCTTCTGCCTGTTACACGAAGTCCACTAGCTTAATTGGTCATTATATTGGCTAGTGGTTTCCTATGTTGTTATTTGGTGAAATGGTGGGTCAACATTGTTGCATTATGGGTCATACTTGTCGTTATTGTGGGATTCCCCCTTTGCTTCTGCCTATTACTGTGTTATATGAAGTCCACTAGCTTCATTGAACTTTATATTGGAACATCCTTTGTTCTTATTTGGTGAAATGGTGAGTCAACATTGTTGCATTGAGTATCAGTCACACTTGTCATTATTGTGGGATTCTCACTAAAATAGTATTTGTAGACTTTTTGTTTAAAAGTCTTTGAGTTTTTACTGCCTTGCTTATCCCATCAGTCAGATAAAACCTGGTTTTTGGAAAATTGCATGTAATATGATTTTACTTTGATTACTTCTTCTTCGTCTACTTCATATCATATGCCAATAAAATATTCAACTTTGGATGCAAAAAAGATTCTTATTGTCTTTCATGGTTTACTTGGTGATGCTCTGACATGACTTTGTTTCTTTTTATTTATTGACATATAAACTTCAACACAGAAATTATTCGGGCATCTGGTTTGGCACCTAATCAAAGATTTGTTGATCCTGAGAGAATTGAACATGGCAATCCATTAAGACTGACTCGCCATCCTTCAAATGGTGGACCAATGGATTTGGAGGGCTGGTCAGGAATGCAAACAGAGGTAAGGTACTTTCACTGGTTACCCTTGTTTTGGTAATTGATTTTCTTCAGCAATTAAATTGACAGATATATGTTGCCTTTTCGCTCTTGCTTTTCTCTCTAAAAGAGAATCTATGTTTTCTATGCTGTTCTATATGTTAGAAACTTTAGATTTTTTTGTTTTTAAATTAATGTAAAAGGTTTTGTTTCCATTAACTTTGCTTCATCAATATTGCTTGCAGCGAAGGCTTCTGTTTGTTCAATGAAGTTTTGTTATTCTAAAATTTATTCATTCTATCTGCCCAATTACCTGATACTGGTAGCTATTTGTAGTTGTATTGTTGCTGTATATGCTACTACTGAATATGTGGTTTCAAGAATGGTAACTGATTAAGCTAATTATTTGGGATGTTAGGATGTAAGACAGGCCTCAAAGGAATGGGATCTGGTATGGTTTAGGATTAAGCTAAACCCTACGTATTGCTGGAAACTTATGTTGAAAACTGAACTGCACTAATGTGAGTTGGATCCTAACACAAAATTGATAATGGAGGTGGTTGTGGACCAAAAGATACGAAACATGGTCTGGTTGGCACTTTAAGACTTAACCCTGGTGGGAATAGAGGAATTTTACTGCAATTTGTTACGGCAATGAAAACTTGGGGTCAAAATTTAAATGGGAATCTAAGTTGAACTATCTTACTGGGGAATGATGAATAGCAAAGTATTTATACTGGACTGAGGTTGGTACAGAAGTTTAAAGGAGTTTATGAAGGCTTATGCTGTCAAACTTGTAGACTATGAATAGTATAAAAAATAACTTGAATAGAAGAAAATACTAGGACAAAGGAAATATAGTAGATACCTATGTTTGAAAAATCTTAATATAGATATAACCTGAAATGGGGATGCTTGGCAAATGAGGATCCATTAAGCAAACTCCAGATAGCTGAGACAAGGCTCTATGATTATGGTTATGTAAATAAAATTTATACTAGTGGCCTCATGTCATCATGAGCTGGGGGCTTCACCCCTAGGTTTTGAAGATCTCACACCATGAAACATGTAGACACTCTTCAATTGTCAATTCTCCATTAACTAAGCAACTGGTAATAGAAGACTTTGCCCTATTCTAAACTTGTAAAGCTGGTGTAAAGAAAATGACAAAGAAAGAAAATGAAAAGTGAAGCTATTGTAGTCCCCGCATTTTCTAGGTGATGAGGGAGACCAGCTGGATCCATAGTGTGTCTGGCCCTCTTTAACTCTTTACTTTCCTTCGCATGAACAACTAATTCTTAAGAGAGGCTTACAGAGGAAATTAATACATAAATAGAGAGTGAACATGGTATGACTTCTTATTTGACAATCTAAAATTTAAAAGCAAGGGCTTCATACTGATATGTCTCCCCTTCCAGTATTTTTGACATCTACATCTATACTATTTCAAGCAAAAGGAGAAATTTGATTTTTTAGAGTCTTTGACCAGATTCCTTTGGTTTTTCTTCCCAAAATATGCTTGACCAAAAAAGAAAATCCCTTTAAAAATTCCCAATTTTTCTCAAGTCTCCTCTCCTTAACCAGAATTAGAAAATAAAAATGATGCAGTGCCTAAATACAGATGCCTAATCAAGACCCGTTAATATCTCATCTTGCCATGAATATAGATGTATATCCTTATGCTAAACAAATTGGGTTAGCATCTTAGTATAGATATAGACACCTTTCGTATATTATGATCAATTTCCCATCTTAAACATGGATGATTCTCCTCTGTTATTCTTAAATCGGGATTACAATGATCCATTAAGGTGAAAAAAAGTATGCTCCTTTTTTCTATATAGATGTTCTTCTTGATTTCTTCCATAGGTAATGAAAGCTGCAAAGTAAAATGCTTTTCAACGGAAAGGAGTACATTTAACAATTCACATACGAAAATAATTAATTGAATAAGGCCTTTCTAGGCCTTACGCATTCTTCTTTGTTGGCACTGCATGCTGGCCAGCATGGGACCACAACTGTGCTAATACAGCACATGGGAGCCTGACGCATGTGCCAATTGCGTACATGTCATTGGTTCGGGGGTGTGCGAGGTGACACCCACAGGCAATAGAGGATCTGCACTCACTAATGCAGCAATGCTTGACAGATTCAGTCCATTTCTCATTTTGCTTTTATCTTTAAATATTTTTGTTTATTATCTGTTTTAATTTATATTTTAAAATTCAATTCATCTAACAGTATTTTTGTTTTTATGCTATTTTTTTATTTTGATATTCCATACTGTATAATTTAATTCTTTCCTCTGATGTACGCTGCATGTGCTAATTTGTTAATCCTTCCCAGAATAAGACTTCCACTTCGTGGCTATCTCCTACTAAGTCATTCCTTCTACCTTATTTTTCATGTATAAATGCATAATCACAAGATATTCTTCCCTACTCATCCTCATTTGACTGTCTATTTGCTTACCAGCACTGGATTTGGAGCCCATAAAAGTGCACATCCATCCTCTCTCTCTCTCTCTCTCTCTCTCTCTCTCTAATTTTAAGATCCTTTTGGAAGGAAACCATGGATGGGTGGTTCCTCAAAAGCAAGCTTTGTATGGCTGGATTTTTCAATAAGAACTCTCAAGAGACTCATTCTTATTACTGATCATATTGGTTTATTAGCCAACAAGAAGATGCAAGATTGCAATGCTAACCTCAAAGTGAATTACAAGTGTTGAAGGGACCAATTTGGTACAAAATGTTAACAAAATAATTCATTAGTTCCAACGAGCACTAGAGAATTCAGTTCAGTCCGGGTGCAAACCAGCCTAAATTTCCCCAATTTTAAAACATCTCCATCTCCCATCCATGGATGTGGGACTTATATTTCAGCACCAGATAATTTGTTTAGCATGCAATGCATTGTCAGGAACAAAATATGGAAAAGAATATTAAAAGATCATAGAATCAGGACCTTTCTGTAGCATTGTTGCTGAAAGTGATCGCATATAAGATAATAATGAGAAATAAGTGGATAGGGAAGTCCTCTTGTTTCATGACCATCAATGACATGAAAAGAAGAGTGTTATGTTTTGGGTAGCAGCTGTAACTTGAACTGCCTGACTTTTTACTCAGCCAGGTTATGTTTTCACCACCTTCTCCAAACCTTGAACTAAGACCTTTTCTGGAAATTAACAGAATCAGGGAAGAGCTATTGCAAAGGGTGGGTTGGACAGCAGTCACAGCATGCATGCTTCCCTTAGAGTGGTGGCACCCTCTTTCTTTTCAGGATCGCTCTCTTGCTACCCAGTCAATTGCATAATTTAGAATATTTGCCTGATGGTACAAATCTTAGCACTGAAAAGTTGATTATTCCCCCTGAAGGAGTTCACTCATTAAAGCCTCCTTGGACCTAAGGATGCAATCACAATTAAAGTTGTTTTTATGATCAATATGAACAATGCAAGAAACTACATGAAAGCTTCAAACATAATTAAAGTTGCTATGCATGTGTGCATGGGACAGCAAAAGAACATTTCTGAAGATTTTGGGACTGAGAAAACCTTAAATAAAAGGCTAAACCCTTCACTGGGATTCTAGCCTTTAACTGGCTATAGGAGTTGGATCTGACATGATTTGAAGGCCATATTGTCAGGCAAAAACTCCGTTTTTAAGTCTTTCATTTATCTAGTCAATGCAAGAAGTGTATGGTTACTTTAGGAATTAGAGGACTTCTATATGTGATTTGCTATTTTTGGGTCCCTTTCTTCTTTCTTTCAGTTGTTGACTAGTAGAGACCCTTGGACATCCCAGAATAAAGGTGTCAGTAAAAGTGAGAGCTTTCCTATAGAGTTTTAAGTAGAGCAAATTATAGAGAAAATACATGGGCAGTTTGCTTCTAAAAGAAGTCATGCCAAGGCTTCAAGTAAGTTGTATGGCTGATCATTAAGGATGATTTATGCACTGATTATATTTTGAGAGCAAGAAAAAAGAACTTCACGTCAGGTTTGGTCCTTGCTTTTTCTTAACTATCTTTGCAATTCTTTTGCATTTCTTAATCTACATTCTTACTCTTTCAACCTGCTATCATATTTGCTGTACAAGAATTTATTTGCCATGCTTGTCTTACTCTTTCAAAAAAATCAATCTTATTTGTGGGAATTTGATTCCTTGATAATCTTAGTGCTTAATAATTAATTTTGGATCTTAAGTTTCTTTGATATTTTGTTCTTTCTCCTCTTTTCACCAATAATTTATTTCCATGGATTTTTACATGGTTCAAGATGGAACCTATTCCTTAAATTCTAGAGCCTTTATAATGTCATTTCTAGTATTATTCCCATTATCTAAGCTCTAGGCAGGTTAGTTTGATTATCCATTTTGTTGCAACATCCAAAAATTCATATATCTGGAAGCTAGATAGACAAAAAAAATCCCAAAACCATATTAAATCTAATTCTTTGGACCTTTAATGCATACACGGACCTGACATTGTTCCTGTGCCTAGCCAGATAGTTTGCAATCTTCATCAAGTTCTCGCCATAAAACCTCTGTTTGGGATGGAACCAGCCCAAGTGGCCACTTAGCTAAATGCCCTCATGAATTTCACCATCTCCTATCAAGTGTTTCAGAGAATTCCAGAAGCCCAAGCCTAAATCCGGAATTTAGCTGAGTTCCTCAAAGAAAACCTCTAACCGAACCCAAGAGAAGGTAGCATCAAAGAACATGGCAATGGCAAAGAATCTGATCTAAATATAGCAGTTACTGTAAGCCACTATCCTCAAGCTGATGATTGCATAATCTCTGGCAACTGCAGGGCATATAGACATCATAATTATGGTGTTAGGGACTGTCAACATCCATCAGCAGGGATATGGAGTGACTTCAACTTGTTTCCTTTTTCTTTTTCCTGTTCTTTCTGTTTTTTTAAGCAATGAGTTTAATAACCAAAAAAAAAAAAAAAAAAAGCTAAAGCAAAAGGCTGATCAAAATTGGGACCTGGTATGAGTACAATGAAGCAAGGGAATGAATGATAATTAAGAATCCAAAGTTCTGTTTTGTAATTCTAGGTTCCAAAGTTAAGCCTTTCTTAGCTAAGGAAGAGTTGGTGGTGTCTTTGTTTCGATGGCCCGAGGATTGAAACTTGTCAACGCTTACCTTAGTTTTCTCAATCTCTCTCTCCTTCATTCTTCCTTGTCTTTGTCACTCAAAGTATTCAATACTATGTAATTTTGAGTCCTGATCTTATGTATCATTTGAACATCAGGTATGAATTTACAAGCCCCATGCATGTGGTAAAGATGTTTAAAGATGAGTTATACCAGCTTGTCTTCTTGATGCCATATGCATCTTCTAATCAATTGGTCAAAGGTGCTGATCCATTTCTTTCTTATTTTTACCCTTCCTATTTTTATATGGGGACGCGTGCCTTCATGTTGAAGAGGGTGAAGGAGAGCAGGGGGGAGGGTGGGAAATAATGGTTTTAATGCCGATCATTTGATGTCTTCTGCATAGCCAAAATTTTGCACCAGCAGCTGCTTAGATAATGCATTGTTTGACACATGCCTAAATGTACAGCTTGAAACATCCCCAATGTTGAATTCTGGTGCTGTTAAATGAAGACATTTTTTTCTTAAATGTCCATTGTCAGCTTATTTTTCCCACTTGGTTATTGAAAAATACATAATACTGACCTGCCTATAGCTAGAAGTTGATTTTCATCATTCTGTGCTGATCATGTCTAAGTTGTTTTATGCTAACCCTGTTCAGGACAATGGGCATTTTCAAAGAATGGGACCCCTTCAAGCATCACCTGTTGGTTGGAATGGAGCTTCTGGTGTTGCTACCAGCCCAATAGTTAAAAAAGTCATTAGATTAGATGTTCCTATTGACAAATTTCCTAATGTATGTTAATCTTATCTGGCTTGTGAGTTGAGTTCTTTTGCATTTAAATGTCAATTAATATATTTGCATTTTTGTGAAGCAGTACAATTTTGTTGGCCGTCTGCTGGGACCACGAGGAAACTCCTTGAAAAGAGTTGAAAATTCAACTCATTGTAGGGTTTACATACGTGGGCGGGGTTCAGTAAAAGACTCTGCAAAGGTACTGTGATGACTATTATCTTATATGTCCTTAAATTTTGCCTCAACTCTTCTTGAGCATCCCTTAGCTTGTGGAATCATTATAGTTTATGAAGTTTTGACTGTTGTATGACAGTAAGTTAACATGATTTCTATGGTCTGACCTAATTCTACAACAAAGTGATGCTTTTGTTGCTATTTACAGGATCGTAGTGTACCGACTGCCTGAACATAGAGGGTACAACATTTGTAGGCACATATGCAATTTATGAATTTTTTAGGGTATTCACTTTTCTTTAAAGGATTGTTTAGATCAAAAGACTAGAACTTGCTGTTTTTTAAAGTATCTGATACTTCCCCAAAATTGGTCAATTCTTTTTTGCAAAATAATCAGCCACTTGTCTCAGTCATGAAATCTGTGGTAAAAATACCTATTTGAAGCAGTGCTTTCAGTATTTCTCCTATTTGCATAGATTAATGGCATGCCTTTCTTTAAGCTAAGGTTTTACATTTCTATATATTACCTCATAATGATTTAGTTTCCTTGTTGTTTGATTTTGTAAGTTAATAAAATGCTATACTTTATATATCAGCTGAATCATTCTTGTGATGATTGAAATTTTAGTGCTACTTGCTGATCATCAGATTCTTGACTTCATGTGAAAGAAGAAATCAAAGGCAGGGATAACTGTTATTTTACTATGAGAGGGCAATGTAACATCCAAAAATATGGACTGTCATCATTACAATCATTTACTGGCTAAGATAATCTGATGCATGTAAAATCATTTAATATCATTATAAACAAACCACATAGACATATACAGTATTGATTACTCAGAAATATGATCAAAACCAAATGTTGTATTTGTGGGGTTAGATTAAAGTATAAACCCTTTTTTCAAGTTAAAAAAAAAAAAAAAAAAAAAACAAAACCAATGTTGACTACCCATGTATACTTGAAGAAATGAAGAAATATTCCAAAAGAACACGGGAAAGCCAAATAATCCATGTTTATGGGATCTTCAATGCAATCAATTTCAGCTGAAACGGGCTGAAATGACTGAGACAGGACTTAAGCTAGTCAATTTTACTGAAATTGACTGGAATTACTGAAATAATCAAAGCTTAAAACCTTGGATTAAATTCTCCATCAATTAGTTAATAGTCATATTTTATTAACACAGGTGCCTTGAGCTTTCCCCTCAGGTTTAGAGATCCGGTTGACCCATTTGGTCAATCTGTCACCTATTAGATATTGCAGGTCAGATCAAGGTAAAAGCTGGAGTGAGATTTTGAACCATTAACCTGGGTGGTTCAACTACTTGAACCACCTACACCAAATAAAACAAACTTGAGTGCTGACTGATGAGGAAGAAAAGGGGAAACCCCTACCCCCCCCCTCCAAAAAAAAAAAAAAAAGATTTTTCATCTCTTCTTAGTTATAACTCAAGGTTTTAAATCTCATGGGTCAGAGGTGTCCCAATATGTCTATGGAATAGGACACCCCACCATCCCATCCCAACAATCATCTAGTCATGCATCTTGGTAGATATCCTCCGTGTCTCTCCCCTTCTTTCCTTCCTTTCTTTTTCTTTTTTCTTCTACCTTATTTTCTTTTCATTCCTTTTTTCCTTTTTCTTGTCCTTCCGTTCTTTCTTTTTTCCTTTTCTTCTTCTTTCTCTTTCCTTTCTTCCTTCTTTTCTTCCATTCTTTTCTTATCCCTTCATTTCTTTTTTTTATTTTTCTTCTTTTTCTTCTTTTTCTTTTCTTTCACTTTTTTCTTTCTTCATCTTTCTTTCTTTCCTTCCTCTTTCTTTTTTTCTCCCCGCATGTATGGATTTCGGAGTCTCGACCTCATCCCAATCTCATTTTCTCACAAGAATAGGTTTGCATGCCTCCTATCTAGTTGGGATATAAAACCTTGCCATAAATTTGCCTAGCCCTTTTCTTGGCCATCACTCTTAGGGGTAGCAATTGGGTCAGGTTGGGTTAGAGCCGGGTCTGATCAAAAAAGTCCAAACCTAAATCTGACCAATTTATTAAATAGGTCAGATTTTGAAATCTGAACATGTCTTGTTTAATATATAGGAAACCCGATGATCCGATCTATTTAACCTATTTAAAAATTAGGTAACCCTTTTACCCAATCTGACCCAGCTGTTTAACTTCTAGTTATCGGATCTAAACCCTATCTTTAATTCTTACAATTAGATGAATTCAATGAAGGGAATGAAACTAACCAGAGAATCAGGGAATCAAAGGGCAGCTGCAGCTAGACACTAATCGAGGGCAACAGCACTATCGTCCCACATTCTCAGGCACTCCCAGTGGAGATCGATGTGGGGGAGGGAGCAGAAGAGGGGGAGGCGGGGGTAGGGCTCGACAGTGATCGAGAAGAGATGATAGGTGGTGCCATCTCGAATGATGGTCGCAAGGATGCCGTTCATATTGGCATGGACGAAGAGGAGGAAGTTGCCATACTGGCATAGGTCGACAAGCATGAGGCTGGTGATGGCCTATTGGTGCCACTCGCGGAGCTTCGTCCACTCCATCTCCTTCTGGCTAGTGATCTAAGGAGACTAGAGAAGGGAGGGGAGGAAGAGAGGGCCGAACCATGGAGGAGAGGAGGTGAGGGGAGAATGGGGAGGGAGGAGTCTACTGGCTTTTTTTTTTGGCCCATTGAAAGAGAGAGAGAGAGAAGGGATTATGTGGGTCAATGGGTGTGGTTGCAACGCGCAGCACACGTATTTTTTTATTTTAGAAGACAGGGGTCATATGGATGTGACCACAGAGCACAGCGTGCATATTTTTCTGTTTGCAAGACATGCTCATGTCAATTCAAATTTTAAATAGACGAACAACGGACTTAGACAGTGTTAGACTTTATCATTTATTTTAAATGAGACGGGCATTAAGTGGATACCCAATCCGACTCGACCTGTTTAATAAATGGGTTAAATATGTCAGAAGGTCAGAACTTGAACCCGACCTGTATAATCAAATAGGTTAAACGGATCGACCTATTTATGACCTGAATCCGCCTAAGCCAAACCCAAACCTGTTTAAGGCGGGTCAAATATGGGTTAGGTTGATGGGTCTGGTCATATTTTTTCAACCCTAATCGCTGTTGTTATGGTCAATGCAGGGAGAAACCTTGCTGTTGAAGTGATTTTTTTTTTTCCTTTGGGGGGAGGGGCTATGGTGGTGGTGAACGGTAAGGGTGCTTGAGCAATCAATCCAAGAAAAGGGGAAGATGTCTTGTCAAGCACTGGCTATGGGGCCAGCTTAGGGGGGATCAAAAGGTGAGAGGA
Organism: Elaeis guineensis; assembly: GCF_000442705.2. Classification (NCBI taxonomy): domain Eukaryota; kingdom Viridiplantae; phylum Streptophyta; class Magnoliopsida; order Arecales; family Arecaceae; genus Elaeis; species Elaeis guineensis. The sequence continues at coordinate 3,910,011 of NC_025993.2, forward strand.
AGATGGCTACAGCTAGAGAAGGGTTGGAGATCAACACATTGGAGAGGTCTAGAGCTTGGAGACATTGGAGAAGGAGAGAATGTGAATAGACACAGTAAACAATGAAGAAGCAGGGATATGAGAACCATACAAGGACTTGAGGGATTTATCTTTGGCCTGGTCAGACTCACAGTCAACCTGCAGTTGAACCATGAGCTGGTCACTCGGCCAACAATGTGGTTTGAACTAGGTCAATGGTACAAGACACTGCTTCCTCTTGATTCTCCTTGTTCCTCCAATTTTTTCATTATCATTCCACCTTGTTCCATTGAAGGATTTTAAAAAAAATCAAGAAGCCTCTAACGTGAATTTGAGCCCAAAAACCCATAGATGTGGCAAACAATTCCTATATATATTTTTTTTGGTGAGAACAAATGTTTATTTATTTTTAGTACGTTGAGTTACTTTATAAGGAAAGTTAAATATTAAACTGCAAAACAAGAGAAGTTTTCAAAGTGGATATGTCAACATAGAGTAGACAATCATGCATTATTTTATGAACAGATGAATATGTCATGGGTTTTACGTCTGCTTTTCAGTCGAGACATTTTGGAGTTGCAGAACCTTATTAGTTAGAAGATGAGCTCCATTCTGCCATGATTACCTACTAAAGGCCATTCCCTTGTCATATCAAATATGTCTAACATCTCTCTCATCCACTGCTTAAAGCCCAAAACCATCATCACGGCACAAAGTACAAACCATTAAAATCAGCTTTACATTATTTCACTATATTCTCTACCTGCATTCTTTATCAGCTACATTCATTGTATACTCTTTTTGCCAAATTTTTTCTGTCATCTATTTGAATTTCTATGCTTTTCCTATCTTATGTAAGTGCTATTTTCAAGATTTCCATTTGAATTGGTTAATTATACAGAGCATTCCACATGACTATAAATTGTTCCTGAGTGTTTTTGGATCCGATGATTATGTATTCATACTTCATTATGACTTTTTCATTGTCCTGTATCATAAAAGTTTGAATACAAAAGAAATAACTGTTCAGGGTTGTCATTATGCTGCATGACTAGTCATAGTTGATTTTTTTGGTCATTATGCTACATGTCTCCTGCAAATTGGTTTATTGCTCACTGGTTATATTAAGATATATTACTTAGTGCTAAGAAATATTAGCACACAGTACTGCCATTTGTTTGCCATGTTCAGAGGCTCCGGTTTCAAATCTTTCTCAAAGATAGATGATTGTGGGTCTTGAGAGGACCTATTTGATTCTTAATTATGATCGTTGGAATGAAGAGGCTTTGAGGACCTTCCTTCTAAGGAGAAAGCACGAATTTTCTTGTCCATTTCCATGATAGAAATGTCTCCCTTTGAAACTTCCTCTCCTCTCACCCGGAAGCTTGTAGATGCACTTTTTCAGTCACATGGTCCATGTGTTGCAGTTGTATATCACTTGTTACAAAGTGGGTCGCGGTTCTAAGTCTAGGCCATTGTACTTTTAGTCTTTTACTAACACACTGCTTTTGCTTTTTTCATGCTCCAAGTATTGACAAACTCGATCAGTGACAATCAAGGTGCTTACAATTATAGGCATCTTATGCTGTTCTTGAGGTCAGTGACAATTGAGGAAAGCTTTGACCAAAATGGATTAGTTTCTACCCGAAATGATCCTAAATTGGCAGATTTTTTTGTAAGCACTTAAACTGATTATGTGCTAGTATTCTTCATAATATAGATATTTAATATCATTTTAAGACCACCATTTCGTACATTTTAAACTTGGTGTGATTTTAGGTAATTTTCCAATTTTCTTAAATAAATCTGATTAGATAGTGTCAATTTTAGTATATTTATGGATGATAGACCTAACATATGAGAAACAAGTACTTCATTAACATTAACCATATATCTTTGGAATGTTTAAAAAAAGATTTGGGATTTTTGGCACCAAAATGATCAAGAAATAGGCAGCTTTTCTTTGCTTTAACAAAATCATTCAGGTCTTGAAGATATATATATATTTTTTTTTCTGAAGAAAAATATGAGGAAAAGGTTCTATGCATAATATTTAAGTTTAGTGTGCTAATGATAGGAAATTAAGGTTTATTTTCCATGCCTTGAATCTGTTAAGTAAGCTTTGTAGTGCTTTGTAATCTCTTTGTTGTTAGCCAAGGAGCAGCTTGGGGTTGTTTTTGCTAGGTTTTACTCAATAAATTGGATTGGCCTCTGCCCAATTCTTTTCTCAAAAAAAGAAAAAAAAGGGTTTTCTAGTTCTTAGCTTAAATTCTTAAGACATTTAGTTGAGATATGTCAAATTATAGCCTTTTCGGAATTCTTAGTAGATTATAAGTCTTATGTTGGTATTTGTTACTCAAGATGATGTTAGTTATTATATGAAGTTCCATGTTGATATGAAGTTGTATGTTCTTGTCATGGCCTAATTGAGGTCCTGGAGTCCTTGTTGATGAAAAAATTTTAGGTCCAGTAGTCATCACCAAGAATGTATGGACTTTGGAGTATGGTGTTTTTTGTTATCTCCTATCTAAGTCTTTGAAAACTATAATATTAGATAGGGTTCATTCCATGGTTTTATGTCCTAACGGGACGAGAGCATCCCGGCCGTCTCGGTCGTCGCATCCCGTTTCTATGAGAAAATAAAATTGGGATGGGCTTAGGACTCCGAAACATATCCATATAGGGAGAGAAGAAGAAAGAAGAAAGAAGAAAGAGGGAAAGGAAGGAAAGATGAATAAAAGAGAAAAATGAAAAGAAAAATTAAAAAAAACAGGACAGAAGAAGAAAAAGAAAGAAGAAGGAAAGGAAATAAAGGAAGATAGAGGAGAAGAAAGAAAAGAATGAAGAAAGAAAAAAAAAGGATAAAAAGAGAGAAAGGATAGAAGAAGGGGAGAAAGATGGAGGATATCCATGAGATGCATGGCTGGGATTGTTGTCGGGACGAAATGGGACAGCTGAGCCTCTCGTTCCATGGAGAAATCGAAATACCTTTGTTCCGGGGGATTAAAAACTTTGGTTCATTCCTTCCATATCAGGACTTATAATTTCTGATTTAATTAATGATGAAGCCTAATTCCTTTGTTTTTTTCATTATGTGCTGTGCTGAGCAGTTAAAGAGAACTGCTCTGATATGTGGGCTTGTCTACCTGTGGGCTGTATTGGATGGGCTACTTTTCTATACTGTTCTTTCCTTGGATTCATATGAGATGCATTAATGTTATCAGTGGTGTTTTATGATAGTGCACTCTATGTCAACCTTGAACAGTTGGAGCAGGACTCATGCAAACTTAGGAACAGCGTTGACATTATGTAATTAAACTTAGCAATTATGCATTTGCTGTTCTTTATGCTAAAATCTATTATTTTTATTTACAAAACTATCAATTTGGGGCAGAATCTCGACTGCTTATTTCTATCTCGACCTGCAATTTCATTTTTCTATAGGAAGAAAAACTAAGAGATAAGCCTGGATACGAACACTTAAATGAGCCATTACATGTGCTTGTGGAGGCTGAGTTTCCAGCGGACATAATTAATGCACGATTAAACCAAGCGGTGGCAATACTTGAAGATCTTTTGAAGCCAGTGGTACATATCAATGCACCTCTCTCTCTCTCTCTCTCTCTCTCTCACTCATGCTAGGTTACTTATTGTGGTCTTGTTTCAGGATGAATCTATGGACTACTACAAGAAGCAACAGTTAAGAGAATTGGCCATACTGAATGGTACTTTAAGAGATGAGAGCCCTCATATGAGCCCCAGCGCATCCCCTTTCAACAGCACAGGAATGAAACGGGCTAAAACAGGACGTTGATTCAAGAATCGGGTGGTGGATATATTTCAAACGTGACAACTAAAGTTGGGTTCCATTACCTTATGGGTGATTTAAGATTTTGGTGGTGGATACAATTCAAACTTAACAACTAATGTTGCGTTTCATTACCTTCTGAGATGATGCTATTTTCAGATACTCATGGCATTCAAATTCTTCGCAATGGAATCATCGGAAGGGCCCTGGACACCTTAATATGTTTTCTCGTGGTAGATAGATCAAGTGCTTATATTCTTTGATATAGACATGTTTGTGTGGCAGTTCCTTAATGTTTCATTCGTGAACATTGCTATAAAGTTTCCATAATATTCGTTCTGTATTTTTTTATTGAATGGTGGCATTAATGTGGGATTACCTCATTATGTGCTCCCATGATAGAATTTTAAACAATATAAGTGTTTTTGTTATTATTGATGTTCTGTATCCTCACCTATTTAAATTTATGACAGATCAAATTATTATCTAATATGCATAATATGTGTATAACTTGCCAGTCGTTTTTGTAGAACCTTTTGCAGATCCACGCAGAGCCAATCATATCCTACCTATGCACGTTCATTTTGGTTCGTTTTACTGTGCCTTTTAGGGGAGCTTATGATATTAATTGTAGAAATTTGGCTGCAGGCATCTATTTCTACAGGTATATGACTGCGTGTTAATCTAACTTTGTTGTGCCAAATCAGCTTTAGAGATGTTCTTTATTTCTGACAGGAAGTCTTTTTTTTCACTTGTCTTGTAATCCTGTATGTATTTTAGTAAACATAGTGTGAGTTTGTACAAAAATTATTTTAAATTGCTTTGAAGCTTGATTGGCATGATGAATGTACTGTTATTCCCTGCAACTGCAAGGGCTAGAGCTTAATAAAACTAGAACCTCATATGAAATAATTGCTCAGTTAATGTGAGATTTCTTTTATAGTTTCTTTTCCCCCAAAAAAGTATAGCTTGAGACAGCTGCTGTTGCAGTTCTTTGTCATCTCAATCACTTCTCACGGGAGAGCTTTATGAGGAGCTGTAGTTTCTGGCATACGAAGAACTGTAGATCCTTTTGGAGTCTGATTTTGTGGACGGCTTTGACATGGCTCTTTCCTGTGCAAGTCACGGTGGCTCGATTTGTCAAACAAATCTTAGATGTATGGGGGCTTTTGTTGCAGGTCAAAATCAAGAAGCTTGCCACAGTCAAGTTCCCAATGCGATTATTAGGGAAAGAATTTAGCTAATCTCAACGGATTCCCCCTCTATGGAATCTGAGGATGGTAAACCTACAGAATTAGGATCAACAACTAATTATGCCCTTAGGCAGCACATGGTACAAGGGAGTAACGGGAATCCAATGGAGGTTCTTCCAGGCTCTCGAGAGGTGAGACCCCAAACCATTCCTCTCCTCTCGTCTCTGGAGATTCTCTCTCTCCATCTTTTCTTACTGCATAGTCTTTAATTACAAATATTTTTTAAATTAGTTTTTGATTAAAAATTCTCTATTACCTAGTAAGGGTGTCAAGTTTGAGGGTATCTGCCGTCTTGAAATATCTCTGAAGAGGAAGAACCTGTCAGGTGACAATGGGAGGCACACCGAAGGCTTAAAATGCTTCAAGGCTTTCCGTGTTTATACGGAGACTAAACAATTGGCACGCTGGATTGTAGGTCTCTAGATTGAAGGAGACATCATCTGTGCTTCAACATTTTAAGAAGCTATGTAGGTTTTTGGTTGAGATAGATTTTAAAAAGATGGCTTAGTGCACAAGGTTCTGACCATTGCAGAGTTTGGAATGAATTATTGGTATGCAATCTTAACCCCGCATGCAGAGTGTTTCAAACCCATGATATAGACTAATCTTACAATTGCACCGATGCTCAACCAAGGCAAAGATAGGTTTTCAAGGATACATTTACATGATACAAGAAACTATAGCCTTTTTGTCTAATAAAGGGGAAAAGAACAAAAAAGAAAAAAAAAGAGGCAGAAGAGTCGTGGTTGTCGTGCCAAAGACCAAGTCCACGAGTACTTCCATGGTGTGTCATTTTCCATGGACCTTTTTATTTGGACACTGACCAAAATAAATTTAAAAAAAAAAGATTGCAAAAGAGAAAAAAAATAATAAAAAACAGATATATATATATATATATATATATATATATAGAGAGAGAGAGAGAGAGAGAGAGAATCAAATCCTTTTCATCCAACATTAGGCCAATTCAATTGATGCTTCACATAAGCAAATGATGATCGGGACATGGGGTGCACATTCATGTTCAGCATAACAGACATTTGTGTTTCTGTTGTCCTTTCTTACACCGGGAAACATGATGGGATATTTTGAAGAAGTTCTTGTTACATAAAGAATGACATAATGGAAACCGCAAAGAAAACGAAAACGACAATGACAATTGCTTACAAGAAAAATTGATGTGCTCTATAGTTTAAAACTCAAGCCTGGTGCATCTCTTTTATCCAGGTATTTCTGGCGTATTGTTTAGAGCCGTAACAAGAAATCACTGGCACTGCCAAGGGAATTAAAAACCTCTCGTAATTCCTGATCTCTTGCATGTCCTGTATACATGTGGCAACATCTTAGGCATATAATTATAGGCATATTTTGAAACAAAATACCCCGTTGCTTTTTTCTTATTTAATAAGGAAAAAAATGGGAGTAAACCATCCTTATTCATCCCAAAGAGAAATGAAAAGAACAAGGTATTAGAAAAAAAGGCGGACTTCCCAAACGAGAGGCTTCGTCAAGAATAGATCAGCGGTCTGACCAATCCTAGAAAGATATTGTCACTCAAGTAATGTTTGGCTTGTTGTTGTTGCGGCCAATTCCCTCGTTGCCTGATCATCGGGAAATAAGCGCCTGTAAAAGAAGTCCACACTGACCGGAGATACCTCCGGCAGGGATCCTCCGACGGTCAAGTCAGAGAGGAGACTAGGCAACAGTAGAAAAAAATCAGGAGAGCTCAGCGATAGAGAGAGAGAGAGAACTAGAGAGGGAGAGTTTAGGGGCTTCGAAAGAACCTCCTCCGGCACTGTTGCCTTCCCCGTTTTATAGTAGAGCACAGCATGGCGCCGTCATTAATGGCGCAGACAATGGAGAGTTGTCAAATCGTCGGAGACTGTCAGAGCCGTCGTGGGACTGTCAAATCATCGTGGGGCTGTCAAATCACTAGGGTTGACCCATGTCTAGGGTAGAACGATGTCTCAGGGCGGCTATGCCGCACGCCTCTGTCAGGACGGGCGGCCTTCAGCAGTCGTACGGAATCTGGAGGAGCCGACCGACCATACGTCGGTATTTGGTCGTAGGATGTCGGGTAGGTACACCGTCGGCTGGCGCGGCGCATCGCGGGGATCGGACATCGGCCACCACCTCCGATGGTCAGTCTGATACGTTGCCAAGGTTGGGGGTCGGACCGTGTCGTTCGGCCAGTCGGGAACGGGAAGGGTCTTCCCGACCGACATACCTTCGGTCGAACGGTGTCGGTCGGTGTGGTCGGTAGAGTCAGGTGTTGGTTAGGCGGGTTTGATGGTGAGTCGGTGCGAGAGCGACCGGTCGGTATATCCCAACAGTTGCCCCTCCACTCCTGAGTCGGATGGCGTGATGGCCCGCGCCCTTGCATGGGCGGCGGCGTCGGGCGAAAGAAGTTGATATCCATTGCATTATGTTCCGACTCTAGCGACCGTACCAACATTCGGTCCGGTGTCAGACATCTTATCGGTATCAGGCGACTCATCGGTGTCAAACGTCCCATCGGTGTCAGGCATCCTATCGGGAATAGAAACCACCATTTTCGCCGTCTCTTCGGGAACGCAAACCGCCACGACTTTTCCGCCGCGTGGCGGGGGGGCCATTGGACCGAACCCGCTCAGGCGGATTGAGTCGACGTGGCCGAATCTGGGGCAGGTGCGTCGAACCGTCGAGCCGAAGGAAGGCCCAGATGCCGCCACGTGTCACGATCTGGGAGATCCTCACTGGTCGTGCTTTCATCTCGACCGTCAGGGGGCACTATATATACGGGGTCACCTGTATCCGGATTTTTACTTTTCAAACTTTCTGTCGAGACCCTGGTTGAGCGGTCCCCCTTGTCTCAGGTAATCGTCCCCGTTTCCTCCCTTAGAAAGTCTTTTTCCCTAGGAGCCTTCATCGTTGTCCTTTGTTTTCTCCTTGTTTCCTTGTAATCTTCTTTCTTCTTCCTCTCATTCCTTGACTTTGGTTCTAGCGTAATGGCTAGAACATCTCCACGGGGAGGTCGATCGGGGAACCCGACTGACGATTCCCGATCGACCCCGGAGGTGAAGGTCTTTTCACTTTCGGGGCCGAATGTTGATCGGCTCCGGGAGCAGTACTGCATCCCGGAGCAGTTTCAGCTATTCGCCCCTGGAGCCGATGGTCGGGTTAACAACCCGCCTGCGGGCCAGGTGGCCTTCTACATCGAGGACCTTCGGGTCGGTCTTCGCTTTTCGGTTTCGGAGTTTGTCCGGAACGTGCTGGATTACTACGAGCTGTGTCCGATGCAACTTGCACCGAATTCGGTCCGACTAGTAGTTAGATTTGCCCTGTTGTGTCGGCTTTTGCTGACCAATCCTCGCCTTTCACTCTTCCGAGTTTTCTTTGTTCTCCGACCCCACCCTAAAGCCCGAGGGTGGTGGTATTTCAACCCTCGGAAGGGTCTCTCCTTTATCACTGGTCTTCCATCGTCGATTCATGGATGGAAGAACCAGTTCTTCTTTGTCTCTTCTTCCGTTCCTTAGGAGTTCCCTTCCTGTTGGGGAGACCCCCGAACCCAACCAAACGAGAACAGTCGGGTGGAGGCCGGGGACCGAAAAGACTTCCACCGTCTGAAGGACATCTCGGTGCCGAAGCAGAAGGAGCTCATCACCGAACAGGCCCTGTATGACGTTGGTCTTAGCTCGGTTCCTCGCCTAGGTCTGGCTTTTTTTTTTTTGATGCTGATCCTCTATTGTCGTTGCAGATATGCCACCACGGACGAGGTTAACGGCAGTCAATATTCAACAGCATGCGGCACGAAAGAGGCCGGTGCATGGAGCCGAACCATCACGGCCTCCCAAGAGGCCCCAAGTAGCACCGACGGTGGGAGCGGAGTTTGTTTCCGAATGGGCGTCGGACCGAGAGCCGATCATCGCACTGTCGGTGCCGACAGTGCCCACTGAAGTCCCGTCCGAGGAACCATCGATCGAGGGAGCAGCCTCGCCCGAGGGATGGGCGGCCGAGGAATCGATCGAGGATGTGCCGACCGCTCAGCCGGCAGAGGAGGTTCGGGAAGAGGCGCGCGAGCCTGAACAACCTGCGTCGGCGGCTGCCGCACCTTCGGGAGGGACCCAGTCAGGCTCGAGCATGCCCTCCCTTTCCGACGTCAGGGCCTGGGTGTCCGCACGAGGGAAGGCCCCGATGGCACCCGATGACGATAGGAGGTCGGTCGGTGGCGGAGCGTCGACCGATTACCCGTTTCCCGAAGGGGCGTCAGCCCTGGCCCTCCTTTTACCCGACCATGATTCGAGTAAGTCTCTTCCCTTTACTTTTCGTTCTCATCGTTGCCTTTCATAAGTTCGATCTTCTGACGGTCGGCTTTGTTGTCCATAGCTGATTTACAATATGTCTGAATTGGAGGTCGGGTATCGAAGATTCGACGATCTCCGGGCAGCCTGGAAAGACAAGGCCATAGCCGCCGAAGCCGACAAGGCGGTGTTGGTCGACCAGCTGCAGCAGTCGGTCGATTGGGAGGCCCGGCTTGAGGGGGAGATCTCCCGCCTCTCCGTGGAGGTCTCCCAACTCACCGGTGCTCTGGCTGCTTCGGGGATCGAGCTGCAGTCGACCCGAGATGACGCCAAGTGGAAGTCTCGCACTGTTCGTCGGCTGCGATGCGAGCGGGATGACTTCGCCAAGGAACTCAAGGCCGAACGCGATCAGCTCCGAACGAGTTTAGAAAATCTCGTCAAGGCCGAAGAGAACCTATCCACCGCTCAAGCTGACGCAGACATAGCAAGGGCGGAGGCGGAGTCGGCGAAAGAAGCCATGGGTCGGGCCGTGGAGGACTTCCGTGACTCTGAGGAATACCGGGAAGAACTTCTAGAGAGCGGCTTCTTCTCGTACCGTGTGGGGTACGAGGACGCTCGGAAAGCCGTCTGCAGCCTGTATCCGGAGCTCGACCTCGGTAGCATCATCCCGCCAAAGTCGGAGGCCCAAGCTGAGGGAGAGATGGCTGACCCATCATCGGGAGATCGCACCATCGTGGTGGAGACCGACGCAGACCAGGCTGCCGAAGGCCAGGCGGCTCCGACCCCTGAAGCGGCTCCGACCCCTGAAGCCACCCCGACCCGAGCGGATGCGTCGATCGCCCCCGATCTTCTCCCGATGGAAGAAGCCGACTCCGATGATTAGTCGGAGTTTTATTTTTGTTTGACGTACTTGTAGTCGGGCTTCGACCCATTTTGTAATCTCAATTTGTAATCGGGCTTCGACCCATTTTGTAATCTCAATTTCAAGTCTGAATGAAATTGAAAACATATTTTCTTAACTTTCTCTCTTACTTGAATTGCTTTGTGTGTTTGGGATGTATGTTTCACCGAAACACCTTTGAACGTATAAGTCGTAGGCCCGACGCACTAGGTAGGATCCCAGATAGCTAGCCGGGGTAGTCGGTAGTGCACGCGCCACTTGAAGGTAGAGCAAACCCTAATTTTCGATCGGCTTCCCGACTGTCGTATAACCCAATGGTCGAGAGTTCAATTCGAGCGCCCGTTGCCCAGGCCTGAGTCGGGCATATTCGTCGAGTCGGGCGTAGCTCTTTGAGCCGATCGTGTTGTAGGGCCCGATAGTTAAACAATGACTGACGCGTTTAGTAGATGACAAGTCGGTCATCTGTTGCCTGATTCTCTGTCAGGCGTATGCATCGAGATGTGTGGTAAATGGTGGTAAGCCGAATACCCTTCGACCGGCCGTGACCTGGTCGGTGGGTTGCGAACGCGACATTAGTCACGTTGGCCTTTTGCCTTTCTTGGCCGGAGCCAAGCTGGCAAGTTAGCCAGTCGCCTTGCTCGGGTGCTGGCTGAGGAAGGGGTGCGGCTTAGACTTAGGGGAGACTCCATCGCCATCGCCAACCTTCCACCAAAGTAGATACGTCGGTCGCCGTAAGAGTTCGACGCGCCGTCGGCGGTCGGCCGCAGATTTTTAGTAGAATGCTGGGCCCAAGTCGCGGCATCGAGGTTCGGACTACTAGCGAGCGCCGACACACCATTGGAGAGCCGAGATTGTAGACTCTGAAGTTTTGAAGCGAGGTTTGTATTCTGATCAAGGGTACATAGAATTTACTGGTAGTACAACCTTAGATTGTTGGCATTCCAAGTTCGGAGAATGGCGCTTCCTTCTAGAGTCTCCAGTCGGTAAGCTCTCGGCCCATAGGTGTCTGCTATCTTGTAGGGTCCTTCTCAGTTCGGAGCCAACTTTTCCTGGTCTAGAGGCTTTGAAACTTTTGCTTTTCTTAAGACCAGGTCTCCAGGCCTGAAAAGCTTCGGCTTAACCTTGTTGTTGTAGTATCGGGCCACTCTCTGTCGGTAGGAAGCCATGCGGAGTTGAGCCTCGTACCGGAGTTCGGGTAGGAGGTCCAAGTTGGCCCTCCGACATTCGGAGTTGCCCGGCTCTTGGTACTGGTCGACCCTAGTTGATGGTAGCCCGATCTCGAGCAGGATCATCGCCTCCGTCCCATAAGCCAAGCTGAAAGGAGATTCCTCAGTCGGGACACGGGGTGTCGTTCGGTACGCCCATAGGACGGAATTTAATTCTTCGACCCAGAGGCCTTTGGCTTCATTCAGTCGGATCTTTAGCCCATGCAGAATGGTCCGGTTGGTCACCTAGACCTCACCGTTGGACCGTGGGTGCCCGACCGAGATCAGTCGGTGTGTGATATGGAATCTCGCATAGAACTCCCAGAAGTCCCGGTTGTCGAATTGTTGTCCATTGTCGGTGATGATGGTATGTGGTAGTCCAAACCTGAAGATGATAGACTTCTGGATGAAGTCTTCCATTTTTCGCTCAGTGATCTGCGCCAGAGGTTCGGCTTCCACCCATTTAGTGAAGTAGTCAATTGCGACGACTATGAACTTTCTTTGGTCGGATGCCGGAGGGAAAGGACCGAGTATGTCGATCCCCCACTGGGCGAAGGGCCATGGGGCAACAATAGGAGTGATTTGGTTGGCCGGTCGGTGTTGCAGGTTAGCGTATCTTTGACATGGCTCGCACCTCCGAACCAACTCGGCCACATCCCTTCTCATGGTGGGTCAGTAGTAACCCTACCATAGGACTTTGTAGGCCAAGGATTTGCCCCCCAAGTGATTTTCGCAGATCCCTTCATGCACTTCTCTGAGCACGTAGTCCGCATCGGTCGGTCCCAAGCATCTGAGCAAGGAGAGAGAGAACGACCTTTTGTAGAGTCGGCCATCCATTATCACGTATTGGGAGGCCACCCATCGGAGCCGTTTGGCTTCCATGGGGTCTTCAGGGCTGATTCCGTCGGTCAGATACCAGACGATCGGATCCATCCAGCTTGGTTCTGCTGCTAATTGCAGCACCTTCTCAGCCCTGTTGATGCTCGGCTACTCAAGACTCTCCACCAATGTCCGACCCAAGGCGTCGTAGGCTGATGTCGCAAGCCTGGAGAGTGCATCGGCCCGAGCATTCTCCGTCCTGAGAATGTGAGAGATCTCGAAATACTTGAGGTGTGTCACGAGATCTCTCACCCTCTGGAGATATTTTGCCATGGTCGGGTCTCGCGCCTCAAAGTCACCTTTAACTTGCCCTACGATCAGCTGGGAGTCGGAGAAGATTCTGAGGCTGTCGATCCCAAGCTCCTTCGCTATCCTCAAGCCAGTGAGGAGTGCCTTATACTCGGCTTGATTGTTGGAGGTTTTAAAGTCGAATCAGAGGGCGTACTCGATGACCACTCCCTCCGAGTTGGTTAGCAGGAACCCAGCCCCGCTCCCTCGAGCGTTGGAAGCTCCGTCGATGTGCAGCACCCAAGTAGACCTGGGGTCAGGTTCGGGGATTGCAACTTCTCTGGGGCTCTCGCCTCCCGATCCCTGATCGATCGTCGGGCACTCTGCGATAAAGTCGGCCAGGACCTAGGCTTTCAAGGCTGACCGTGGCCGATACTGAATGTCGAACTCACTGAGCTTCATTGCCCATTTCGCCAGTCGTCCTCATGTGTCGGGGCGGTGCAATATCGCCCTCAGGGGTTGGTCGGTGAGGACCACGATAGCGTGTGCTTGAAAATACAGACGGAGTCGTTGTGCAGACATGATCAGGGCGAATATCATCTTCTCCATCTTTGAGTACCGAACTTCAGCTTCGTGGAGCACTTTACTGATGTAGTATATGGGTTGATGGATTCAGCTCTTATTCTCCCAGATGAGCACCGAGCTAACCACCTCAGGGGAAGTGGCCAAATAGAGGTACAGCATCTCTCTGACTTCTGGCTTCACAAGCAGTGGCAGGGAGGCCAGGTACCTTTTCAGATCCTCAAAGGCCCACCGACACTCATCCGACCAAGAGAAGTCCTTCACCTGCCTCAGGATTTTGAAGAATGGAAGGCATCTCTCAGCTGACCGAGAGATGAATCGGCTGAGTGCGATGATCCTTCCGTTCAGCTGCTGGACCTCCTTCTTGGTGTCCGGGTGCCGCATGTCATTGTTGTGATCCAAGTGCTGTGCCCAAAGCCTAGGGGACCAAGGCTAAGGCCAAGGTCCATCATTCATGAGGGCTTCATGGAGGCTTTAGGGCTAGTTGGGCCCTAGGTTGAAAGGCTGTGGGCCTTTCGGGTTCTTGAGGTCTAGGTTATGTGGGCCTCAAGAGACCAACTCTTTATGGACCCGGTCTGGACCCAGGATAGGTGAGATTAGGTCGAGTCATGGGTGTACATGGGCTTGGGTTAACCTAATCTCCCATAGAGTTGGTCAAGTGAGTTTTGGGTTTGGATCACTTGACCCTGTGTTTATATATACATGTACTTGTATAGGTTTGATCAAGCCAAGGATATACAGAACTCTTTCTCCCAAATCTCTCTCTCTCTTCTCCCTCTCTCTCCAGCCATTCTCCATGCCCCAAGAGCAAGAAACCCTAGGGTTTCTTGCCGCCAGGTCCATAAAAGGAAAGAAAAGCAAGGAGGCGCTAGCCCCTTCCCCCTTGTAGCCACCGACTCTCTCTCTTCTCCCTCTCTTGCAACCACCCAAGCATCAGGTCCAAGACCTGAAATCTCTTGAGAAGAGGTTGATACAAGTCCCTCTCAGATTTGGAGTTGATCTGAGGTTGTTTGAGGCGCGGGTGAGATCTCCATCAACAGATCTACAGGAAAGGCTACAGCAGGACAGATCCGCAAGGTCTGTATCCATCTACCTTCTTCCCTATCTAGAATGCCCCGATTCAAGATCTACAAATTGGAAGACCTCGGTCCAGGCCTGATCTGGTTGGGTACCAGATCTTGGATTTTTTAGAGATGTTTTCAGAGGCGTTCTTCATCCAGAACAAAAGGCTGATGAAGAAGACAGCAACCAGGCTGATTTCGTCAAGGGCCTTGGATCGAGTCCAGAAATCTTCAGATCTGTTTGTTGCTGGTTCCGCTGCACCCAAGGTCTGTGGGAGGAGCCGAGATCATGCTCCAATAGTTGGTATCAAAGCCACGGTGGTGAGGAAGCGGTTCCAAGTGCGAGAAGTTGAAGATCCCAAGTGCTGAAAATTTTCAACAAGGTACCATCAAGGTATATTCTACACTTCTTGATTTTATATTACTTGTTTGGCTTGGATCCAGTCATGGGCAGCAATATGAAGGTCGATTTCGAGAAGTTTGATGGCAAAAAAAATTTTTTCATGTGAAAAATCTGGGTGGAGGATCTTCTGGTGCAAGCAGATCTGGATCAGGCTTTGGATGAGAAGCCTGAGGGAATGACAGATAGACAGTGGGCATCGTTGGAGAAGAAAGCATGCTCGGTGATCAGAGGATGTTTGGCGGATGCGGTGTTGTATTAGGTGCTGGAAGAAAAGACCCCGAAGGGCCTTTGGTCGAAGTTGCACACCATGTATATGGGGAAGAATATGTGCAACAAGCTGATGCTGAAGAAGAGATTGTACAGTCTTCGGATGCAGGAGGGATCTGATGTGATTGGCCACATTCAGATGTTCGACCAGTTGTGCATGGAGTTAATGAATATCGGGGTGAAGCTGGATGAGGAGGACAAGTCCCTGTTGCTTTTGTGTTCGCTGCCAGGATCATATGACTCTTTGGTGACTACACTGCTCTACGGCAAGGAGACTCTGGAATATGAGGACATGGTCTCAGTGCTGAGGTCTAATGAGCAAAGAAAAAAGTTGACCAGAGATCGGGCTCCCCAGGAGGGTTTGATAGTAGGGGAGAGGACAGGTAGAGGCAGAGGCAGAAGCAAGTCCAGGAGGCGGTCCAAGTCCAGGAAGGGAAAGAAAGAGATGAAATGCTTCAAGTGCAACGAGTTCGGGCACTTCAAGTGAGAATGTCCACTATGGAAGAGCAAGAAGGGAGAAAGAAGTGTCTTAGAATCAGTGAGTGCAGTTGCTGGGCAGTAGGTGGAGGATGATCTACTTGTGGTATCAGATGGTCACAGGCATTACACAGAGGAGTGGACACTAGACTCTGCGTGCTCACATCACTACACATCACACAGGTCTTGGTTTGCGACATGCACCAAGACAGATGAGGGATCAGTGACTCTAGACGACAATTATCCTTGCAAGGTGGCTGGAATAGGGATAGTCAGGGTGAGGATGTTTGATGGGATTGTGAGGACATTGACAAATGTAAAGCACATCCCGGAGCTGGAAAAGAATCTGGTGTCACTAGGCTACTTAGAGCGCAGTAGATACAGCTTCAGCAGTAGGGCTAGAAGCGGAGTACTGAACATCTCCAATGAAGCTATGGTAGTGATGAGAGGCAGGAGGTTGGACAATAACCTCTATCGCATGGAGGAATCTGTGGTGACCGAAGAGTCTGATGCAACAACTGCAGCACAGGACCAGTAGGGGGCTTACAGGATGTGGCACTACCGCCTAGGCCACATGGGTGACAAGGGGCTGAGGGAGTTGAGCAGGAGAGGACTCATCTCTGATTTGGAGGATGGTGCTACAGGAGAGATCTGTGAGCCTTACCAGATGAAAAAGTAGAGGAGAGTTTAGTTCAACATCAGTACAGCCCACAGTGCAGCCCCTCTGGAGTTAGTACACACGGATGTGTGGGGACCAGCCCCAGTTTTAGCTAGGAATGGGGCCAGATACTTCATGACCCTGATTGATGATTTCTCAAGGAAACTCTGGATTTACTTCATGAGAGAGAAGTCAGAGATCTTCACCAAGTTCAAGATCTGGAGAGCTGAGGTGGAGAAGGAGCAGGGGAGGAGTGTAAAGTGTCTGAGGTCAGACAATGGTAGGGAGTACACCAGCAGAGAGTTCCAGGATTACTGTGAGGAGTGTGGGATCAGGAGATACTTCTCAGTTAAGGAGACTCCACAGCAGAATGGGGTGGCCGAGAGGATGAACAGAACACTTCTGGAAAAGGCACGATGCATGAGGCTGCAGACAGGGCTTCCAAAGAAGTTCTGGGTTGACACAGTAGACGCAGCGGGTTACTTGATCAATCGGTCACCTCACACCAGGTTGGATGGCAGGCTTCCAGAGGAGGTGTGGTCTGGGAGGACAGTTGGGCTGGGCCATATACGGGTATTTGGGTGCACGGCCTATGTGCACATTAGAGCTGGTGAGCGGAGCAAGCTAGACGCCAGATCATGCAAGACGGTGTTTCTAGGCTATCAGTGAGGAGTTAAGGGATACAGGCTGTGGGATCCCTTGGAAAAGAAGGTCATCATTAGTCGGGATGTGACTTTTGATGAGGAGTCAGTCTTACGGAGGCGAGCAGGCATGGAGGAGCAGCAGGAGCAGGAGGAGGTCCAGCAGGGCGTTGCTGGACAGCTAACCTCTTTGATTTTGCCTCTTGCAGGTACTACTGGAGGACATGACATTCAGGTGGAGCACCTACCTAAGGTGTCTCCACAGGTGGAGAGGACTCGGACGGATGATCGAGGCGGAGAGGTCCAGCAGGAGCGAGCTAGATCGAGGACTGATATCGGTGTTGCCCTACACAAGCCCAAGAGGACCATCAGTCAACCGAACCGATATGGCTTCGAGGAGATGCTGTCATATGTCTTGGTGACAGTGAATGGAGACCCATATACGTATCAGGAGGCTATTGAGAGCCAGGACAGAGAGCGGTGGGTCCAAGCGATGTCCGAGGAGATGCGGTCTCTCTACCAGAACCAGACGTGGTGATTGGTGCAGTTGCCACAGGAGAAGAGGCCCATTGGCTGCAAATGGGTCTACAGTCGCAAGGACGGGCCTTCAGAGCAGGGAGGTATTAGATTCAAGGTGAGGTTAGTGGCCAAGGGATACTCCCAGAAGGAAGGCATCGACTTCAGTGAGGTCTTCTCTCCCGTCGTCAGACATACTTCTATCAGAGTGTTGCTGAGCATTGTAGCAGCTCAGAATTTAGAGCTGGAGTAGATGGATGTCAAGACGGCGTTCCTCCATGGACATTTGGAGAAGAGGATTTACATGGAGCAGCCACCTGATTTCAGGGATCCAGGATCAAAGGAAAAGGTTTGTTTGTTGCAGAAGTCGCTGTACGGGCTGAAGTAGTCACCGAGGCAATGGTACAAACGGTTCGACTCCTATGTGCGCAGTATTGGACTTTTCAGGTGCGAGTTTGATCCCTGTGTTTATGTTCAGTCTCTTGAGGATGGTTCTAGGTTGTTCCTACTCTTGTATGTGGATGACATGCTTATAGCATGCAAGAGTAGGAAGATTGTGCAGGATCTGAAGGCATCCTTATCTTGGGAGTTTGAGATGAAGGATTTGGGCCCTGCAAGGAAGATCCTAGGCATGGAGATTTTCAGAGACCGAGCCCGGAGGGTGCTGCATCTATCTCAGGGGGGCTACATACAGAAGGTCTTAGAGAGGTTCGGGATGAAGGGAGCAAAGTCGGCGGAGCTGCCACTTGTCGGTCACTTCAGACTCTCGAAGACCATGGTGCCACAGACTGAGGTGGAGGCTCAGGAGATGGAGAAGGTTCCTTATGCTTCAGGAGTTGGGAGCTTGATGTATGCGATGGTCTGTTGTAGGCCAGACATCGCTCATGCAGTGAGTCAGGTTAGCAGGTTCATGGCGCAGCCTGGCAGGGAGCACTGGAGAGCTCTGAAGTGGATATTCAGATACCTGACGGGTTCAGTTGGAGTTGGCATCTGCTACGGACAGCGAGGAGGTGCAGTGGGATACTCTGACATGTCCAGGGAGGCTCAGGGGCTGATTGGCGGTTATGTAGATGCAGACTTTGGTGGAGATGTGGATACCCAGAGGTCTACGACAGGCTTCATCTTTAGCCTGTATAGAGGTCATATTTCTTAGAGATCGTGTTTGCAGCCTATCACGGCCCTATCCACTACAGAGACGGAATATATCGGGCTGACAGAAGTAGCTAAGGAGGCAATTTGGCCGAAGGGTTTGTTGACAGAGATAGGCCTTACTCAGGAGGCCATTAGAGTACACTGTGACAGTCAGAGTGCACTTCTATTAGCACAGAACTCAGTCTATCATGCAAGGACAAAGCACATCGACATTCGGTATCATCGGATCAGGGAGCTTGTGGAGGATGGCGAGGTGGAGCTGGTAAAGGTACACACCAAGGAGAACCCAGCTGATGCACTTACGAAGATACTTCCACGGGACAGCTTTCAGAGATGTGTTGAGCTGATTCGGCTGATGGACAGAGTGGAGCTGGTTGAGGCCTTGGGACACCAAGGTGGAGATTGTTGTGATCCAGGTAGTGTGCCCAAAGCCCAGGGGACCAAGGCTAAGATCAAGGTCCATCATTCATGAGGGCTTCATGGAGGCTCTAGAGCTAGTTGGGCCCTAGGTTAAAAGGCTGTGGGCCTTTCGGGTTCTTGAGGTCTAGGTTATGTGGACCTCAAGAGACCAACTCTTTATGGGTCAGGTCTGAGCCCAGGATAGGTGAGATTAGGTCGAGTCATGGGTGTACATGGGCTTGGGTTAACCTAATCTCCCATAGAGTTGGTCAAGGAAGTTTTGGGTTTGGGTCACTTGACACTGTGTTTATATATACATGTACTTGTATAGGTTTGATCAAGCCAAAGAAATACAGAACTCTTTCTCCCAAGTCTCTCTCTCTCTTCTCCCTCTCTCTCCAACCATTCTCCATGCCCCAGGAGCAAGAAACCCTAGGGTTTCTTGCCGCCAGGTCCATAAAAGGAAAGAAAAGCAAGGAGGCGCTAGCCCCTTCCCCCTTACAGCCGCCGACTCTCTCTCTTCTCCCTCTCTTGCAGCCACCCAAACATTAGGTTCAGGACCTGGAATCTCTTGAGAAGAGGTTGATACAAGTCTCTCTAAGATCTGGAGTTGATCTGAGGTCGTTTGAGGCACGGGTGAGATCTCCATCAACAGATCTATAGGAAAGGCTGCAGCAGGACAGATCTGCAAGGTCTGTATCCATCTACCTTCTTCCCTATCTAGAATATCCCGATTTAAGATCTACAAATTGGAAGACCTCGGTCCAGGCCTGATCTGGTTGGGTACCAGATCTTGAATTTTTTAGAGGTATTTTCAGAGACGTTCTTCATCCGGAATGAAAGGCTGACGAAGAAGACAGCAACCAGGCTGATTTCGTCAAGGGCCTTGGATCGAGTCCAGAAGTCTCCAGATCTGTTCGTTGCTGGTTCCGCTGCACCTAAGGTCCGTGGGAGGAGCCGAGATCATGCTTCAACATGTCGATGATTGCCTTTATTTTCTCAGAGTTAGCCTCAATTCCTCGTTGAGAAACGAGGAACCTGAGGAACTTCCCCGAAGTCACCCCGAAGGTGCACTTAGTCGGATTCAGCCTCATCTGGTGTTGTCGTAGAGTACGAAAAGTTTCTTCAAGATCTCAAACATGATCTGTAGTCTACGCACTCTTTACCAGCATATTGTCCACGTACACCTCCATGTTGCGCCCGATTTGGTCTTTGAAGTCCTTATTGATGAGTCGCTGGTAAGTGGCTCCGGCGTTCTTCAGTCCGAAGGGCATAACTCAGAAATAGTAAAGGCCCTTGACGGTCACGAAGGCTGTGTGCTCCTCATCTTCGGACGCCATCTGGATCTGATTGTATCCGGCAAAAGCGTCCATGAAGCTGAGCAGTCGATGGCCGGACGTCGCGTCTACCAGCTGATCGATCTTTGAAAGTGGGAAGCTGTCTTTCGGGCAGGCGCGATTTAGGTCGGTATAGTCGATGCAGATCCTCCATCTCCCGTTGGCTTTTTTCACCATGACAATATTGGCGAGCCAATCGGGGTACGTCATTTCTCTGATGAAGCCTGCCTCGAGTAGCTTGTCCATTTCCTCGTCGATGGCCTTCTGTCTCTCGGGAGCAAAAGATCGCTTCTTCTGCCTCACCGGCCTCATTGCTGGGTCGATGTTGAGTCGGTGAGTCATCATCTCCGGGGGGATGCCGGATATATCCGCTGCTGACCAGGCGAATACGTCGGCATTGGCCTTCAGCAGCTCCACTAGCTGTCGTTGCTCGGGGTCGGGTAATTGAGATCCGACCCAGACCACTCGTTCGGGATTCTCCTTTATCAGGACGGGAATAAGCTGTTCGGCCGGTTCGCCCCATTCTTCCTCTCCCCGCTGGTTCAACTTGTCGGCTGTTAGGGAGTCCTTTGCTTCGTTACTTCGAGCAGAGATCTGGAAGCATCGGTGAGCGAGCTGTTGGTCCCCGCATATCTCCCCGACTCCATTTTTGATCGAGAATCGGACCAACAAGTGGTACGTTGAGACTATTGCTCTAAGGGCGTTTAGTCCGGACCTTCCAAGTATGGCGTTGTAGGCCGAAGATACTCGGATGACTGCAAAAGTTAGGTGGATGGTGCATTATCGTGGTTCGGTTCCAGTCATCACGGGAAGAGTAACTTCTCCTTCCACCGTGACGGCTTCCCCGGCGAAACCCACCAGGGGCGCGGAGACTCTTTCAAGCCGATCAGCCGACAGTCGCATTCGGGAGAAAGTCGAGTAGAACAAAATATTAGTGAAACTTCCATTATCAACAAAGATTCTTCTTACATCATAATTTGCTATCGTTGCCGAAACAACAACAGCGTCGTCGTGGGGAGTTTGGATTCTCCGAGCATCTTCATCCGTGAAGGTAATTGCATTGTCTTGGCGTAGCTTCTTCGTCGGCTCCCCTCCAGCAGTCATCCCCAGGTCCAATCGTTTGGAGATCATGTTGATGACCCCGGCCATGGGCTGATTGTTCGTCGCCTCCTTAGTTGGTTGGGGTCGTCGGTCGGGGATGGGTCGAGTCGGCGGGTTCCTACAGAATTTTTCGAGGTACCCTTATTGTATGAGGGCCTCGATCTCATCCTTGAGCTGGATGCACTGTTCGGTATTGTGGCCGTGGCCCCGATGAAATCGACAGTACTTCCACCGGTCGAGGCCCTTTGCCTTTAAAGGCGGAGGCCGTCGCAAATATTCTTTCCCTTCGATTTCCATTAAGATCTGCGCACGAGGAGCAGAGAGGGGAGTATAAGAGTCATACCTGGGACGCATCAGCTTCGGACTTCGCCGTCGAGGCGACCTCGAGCTCCATCGCTGGGGTGAGACATGTCTGTTGGTCGGGGGCCCGCTAGGCTCGACGGGGGCCCGACCTTTCCTTCGCTTCTCCTTCGGGCCCTTGGCTTCGGTCAGGCATCGGTCGGAAGCTCCTTCGTCTGCGCGCATATATTTATACGCGCGCTCCAGTAGTTCGGCGTATGTCCGGGGGAGGATCTTATCCAAGGAGTATGTAAATCGAGACCCCCTTAGCCCCCTCTTCAAGGCTGAAATAGCAATGTCTTCGTTGAGGTCCCGAACCTCAAGCGTGGCCGCGTTGAATCGCATCACGAAGTGCCGGAGCATCTCATTTTCTCCCTGTTTAGGAGAAAAAAGACTGTCCGAGGTTCGTGGCGGCTTCCGGCTGATGCTGAAATGGGCCACGAAAGAGTGCTCAAGCTGTCCAAAGGAGTGAATACTTCCTGAGCGGAGGCCGAAGTACCAGGCTCTGGCAGCTTTGCAAAGTATGGCGGGGAAGCCGATGCAGAGAAGGGCATCGGTTGCCCCTTGAATCGTCATGAGAGCCTTGTAGCTCTCCAGATGGTCAACTGGGTCGGTGGAGCCGTCATAGGGTTCCACATGGGGCATCTTGAACCGACTAGGGATCGGCTCGTCGAGGATGTGTCGGGAGAGAAGTTGGGCGGTTTGGAAGTCGACGTCATTCGAGGACTTCTGTCCATCCACCTGCAGCTGGGCGAGTCGACGGTCGATTTCTTCGAACTTGCGTTCGTAGTCGTCGGCCCGTCAGTGCTGAGAGATCTCGGGAGTGGAGTCTCCCGACGAATCTGAGAGGGAGGCGGACGGTGTCCGCGGTCGCTTCTCCTTCCTTGCTCGTTTCAGCTGGGAAGGAGATGGTTGTCGAGATCGATGGGTATCATGCCGCGGCCGCCTCTCCTCCCCTCGGTGGGAGTGCTGTGACAGCTGCTCCCGAGGAGGGGACGGAGACCGACGCGGGTGTCGGCGGCTATTTCTGGAGGGCATCGGGTGTGTCGCCGGCTGCTCCGCTAGCGAGTGTGGCAACCGGGTTGGATGTTATTGAAGGCTCTTGACCGCGTCCGTCAGCACGGTCATCTGCCGTACTATTGCCGCGATCTGCGCCTCCGTGGTCACCACAGGATGTGGAGAGCTAGGTTCCGCCATAAAGGGTGGAGGAGAGGCCTCTTCCCGACGGAAAGAGTGCCTTGCCGATCCGGTGGCCCTCGATCGTTGAGCCCTGATTCTTGTCATCTCGAAAGGATGTTTCGAATTCTGTGGGGGTCGTGATCCCTGTCGTCCCCTTCCTGGAGCGCCAAAACCTGTTGCGGCCAATCCCCTCGTCGCCTGGTCGTCGGAAAACTAGCGCCTGCAAAAGAAGTCCACACTGACCGGAGATGCCTCCGATGGGGACCCTCCGACGGTCAAGTCAGAGAGGAGACTAGGCAACAATAGAAAAGAATCAGGAGAGATCAGCGATAGAGAGAGAGAGAGAGCTAGAGAGGGAGAGTTCAGAGGCTTCGAAAGAACCTCCTCCGGCAATGTTGCCTTCCCCGTTTTATAGTAGAGCGCAGCATGGCGCCGTCATTAATAGCGCAGACAATGGAGAGTTGTCAAATCGCCGGAGGCTGTCAGAGCCGTCGTGGGGCTGTCAAATCACTAGGGTTGACCCATGTCCAGGGTAGGACGATGTCCCAAGGCGGCTATGCCGCACGCCTCTGTCAGGACGGGCGTCCTTCAGCAGTCATACGGCGTCTAGAGAAGCCGACCGACCATACATCGGCATTTGGTCATAGGATGTCGGGTAGGTACACCGTCGGCTGGCGCGGCGCATTGCGGGGATCGGACATCGGCCACCACCCCCGATGGTCAGTCTGATACGTTGCCAAGATCGGAGGTCGGGCCGTGTCGTTCGGCCAGTCGGGAACGGGAAGGGTCTTCCCGACCGACATACCTTCGGTCGGACGGTGTCGGTCGGTGCGGTCGGTAGAGTCGGGCGCCGGTTAGGTGGGCCTAACGGTGAGTCGGCGCGAGAGCGACCGGTCGGTATATCCCAATAGTTGTGTCTCCCCAAGGTTCTCGTCTTGTTCTAGATTCATGAAATCACCGTTTAATTGGAAGACTGTTCAATTGCATGCTCTCATGGGCCTGAGTTCTCCACTTCGGGTCCGACAACAATATTGTGCCATCTACAACAGCAACGGCTACTTGGCAAAGAGATTCAAAGTTCAAAACAGTATCGAGTCCTCTATATCAAACCGACCAGATGTTCTCAGTCAAAACAAACATCGGAATTGCACCCCCTTCCTTGTTGCTTTTCCACGTGTCTTGGTCGGAAGGCACCACAATACTGCGAACCTCGGCAACCTAAAGTGGTACCACCACGAGCCTGCAATTCTGCAATGCGTAGGCAATCCACTTTCGTAGCTTTGTGGAAAGGTGGATGAGTTCAGAGGAAGAAAGTACCATCAATATCTAGGCTCTGATTGGTGCACTGCTGCTAGTTCTCCAAGAACAGCATTTCCATCAGGCTCTAGTGCCATCTTTAGACTTGTAGCTTATTCCACCAAGGTCTGATTTCATACACCAAAACCATTATAAGTATCTTATTTAGATGTTTCAGTGAAGTCTGTAATTTAGAATAATTAAGTCTAATCCTCCATGACTCATCTATCTTGTAGCCAATCATGCTGTTTGGTCGGCCATCATCATATTTCTTGCTTCAATTCAGATATCCGAATGGCCTCCTATAAACCTGTGGAGTTCACGCGTATTTATCCAACTTTTTTAAAGAAAGAGGAGTAGCCCACTTTCTTTGAGCATGATGACAATTGAGGGGGAGATGGCATTTGAAAATGGAAACCAGCTGCAGCACCCCCACTTCCATTGACTTGCGCCACACACAATCAATCCAATTCTTTTTTAGTAAAGTTCTTCACCTAAAATCCTTTTTAGCTTTTATATAATCTAGAGTTGCCCATTAGGCGTTTGGTGACGTTGTTGGTGGTCATTACCGTCCTTTAGTGCATTAAAAACGCCTTGTTTCTGGACCAGATCACGATCAAACACGTGGTGGAGACAATGAAGTGCGCATGCACATAGGCTTCTAGTATCACCTTACATGCAAGTGTGTGCAAAAGTTTGATCATTTTCTAGTTGGATGACAATTCATGCAGCTCTAGGGACCCTTTTGACTTCCGTTGGAAGATCATTATCTTAATTCCTGGTGGCATTAAGCTCTAGTGGTTATATAAATTGCCTCTTTTCATCAGAAGAATATTCTAGTCCTAGTGCAATCGTAATGCAATTATCTATCTATCTATATATATATATACCCACCTCCCTCTCCGGTCATTGCAATCGCAATCGTTCTTCAAGTTCCTCTGGAGTACTCTTGAACTCTTTCATTTTTTTTTGTCTCCATCTCATTGTCTCGGACTCCTAAACAAGCTAAGATAGTATTGCATCATTTTTGCCACCTTCCACTTTTCTACATCATTTGTAGAATTCAAAATATTGAGGATGATTGCTTCTTATGTGGTGAAGCTGTTAATGTTAATTGAGGTCCTAATGAGTGGAGCTAGGCTTCATGTCGATGCTCTATCCATGGGTTATTATGATATGAGCTGTCCTATCGCAGAGCCGATTGTTAGGGATGTTGTGGATCAAGCTCTGCGTCAGGATCCTACTCTGGCTGCAGGACTACTGAGAATGCACTTCCATGACTGTTTCATCCAGGTTTGTTTTATTCTATCTAGTTTCTCCTGTGCTGCTACTTATTTTCTTTGAACATGTATGCTTCTTGGACATCCATTACGTTAATTCTGAGGTCATAATTCACCCAACTCAGGAGACCTGCCAAAAAAAAAAAAAAAAAACTATATATTGCATAATAAATTGAATTCATAATTCACTAATGGATAACAATCCACCTTGTCAACCTGCTTCCAGAAACAAACACTACATAGAAAGATTTAATGAGTAGGAAAAATTGGAACAGTCTGAATTCACAATTTGAAAATAGGCCAGTGATCATGAGATTTCCAGTGGATATTGTTTACTTGAACTGTTTGTTCTAAATATTTCTCTTCATCTGGATGCAGGGATGTGATGGATCAGTTCTTATTGATTCTACAAGGGATAGCACAGCAGAGAAGGACTCTCCTGCAAACCTAAGTTTACGTGGCTACGAGATCATCGATCAAGCCAAGCAAATGATTGAGGATCAATGCCCTGGAGTTGTTTCATGTGCTGATATCCTCGCACTTGCAGCTAGAGATGCAGTTTTTTTTGTATGACAAATATTTCTTCTGCCTTCTGAATTTTTTTTTTTTTTTTTTTTTTTTTTGTGGGTACTAATCTGTTTGTTTTTTAACCTTTTATCTTTGATATCATTGTTGATTTCTAGTCTGGAGGTCCCTTTTATGATATACCCCAAGGAAGAATGGATGGGAGCAGGTCCAAAATAGAGGACACCATCAACTTGCCGGCACCAACCTTAAACACCACAGCTCTTATCAAGATGTTTGGTCAGCATGGATTTAACATTGAGGAGCTTGTGGTCTTATCTGGTATATATTATATATTTTTTGACTGTTCAATTACATCATTAGTAGGGAAACCAAATTGCATATGGACTGAATAAAAGGTCAAAATCTTTTAGGAGGAAATGAAACAAAGAAAATTCTTTAATTGCCTAGTATGTACCTTAAATAAGAAATTCAGTCTCTTAAGATAACTGCTGACATAATTTGCCATTTGAAACCCCTCAAATCTTTAAATGCACTGCAAATTCATGATATTTTTATTAATTTAAATAGTTTTTCCAAATAGCAAAAAATTAATTAAAATTTGTGTTTGGATTGGTGGCCTTGAGAGTTGGATATTAGCCATCATAAGTTCATGGAAATGGTATTTTATACTTTGGTGAAACTTTGTGATCTTTTCCTCTCCTTATATTTTTCATTTTAGATTCCCTTAAAACATCAATCTGTTCCTAGAGAGTTCTATTTTTGCATACAAAAGAACTATATACAATAAAAACTAAATGAATACTAAAAGATGCCTCATTTTTTTGAAGTACTTAAAACATAAAATCAGATCTAGACTCCTGCTAGGGGTTAAATCATCACCATCATAAGATGATACAGTACACCATAGCCACTTTCAGAATTCTCTTATAGTTTGGCTTTTGTATTAGGCTATGGTAGTCACTACTGGACCATTCAGGAGAAGGCATGCATACCTGTTGTCTTTATATTGATAATAACTTCAGTCATTGCCTGCCTCTGTTGTTGTAGGGGCTCACACTCTGGGTGCAGCAAGGTGCTCATCATTCAAGCACCGGCTGAGCAACTTCGACTCAACTCATGATGTTGATCCAAACTTAGATTCAAATTTCGCAAAGTCGATGTCAAGAACATGCAGCCAAGGAGACAATACACCGATGCCTCTCGATCCAACAAGGAACTCATTCGACAATGCCTATTTCAATGCACTGCAAAGGAGAATGGGACTGCTGTTCTCTGATCAGTCCTTGTTTGCAGACCCGCAAACACGACGCTTTGTCAATGCTTTTGCTATGAATCAAGCCATGTTCTTCTTCAATTTTCAGCAGGCAATGGTCAAGATGGGTTTGCTTGATGTTAAGGAAGGGGATGAAGGAGAGATCAGGCTAGATTGCCGCAAAGTAAACTAATGGTTGTTTGTTTCACTTGTTCTAGTTTGAAGCAAATCTATGTAATCTTATCTTTATGTCTATACGAATAAAATGGAGATATAATGTTATATTGTATTATAGTATCAAGTGATGACCAATGCAAAAACATGGCCAGAACAAGATAAAAATGATGGTTAGAGAGATTGCATCTTAATCAAAAGTCTTCGGGTGTACTTCTAATTTTATCTGCTTGAAGTATCAATTTGTTGCATCCATCCAAGTGAGCTAAATATTTATATGTGCAATTTCTTTAACATAAAAGATATGTTTAAAATTATTTTTATATCTTAATTTATTCTGTGAGCAATATTATTATATATTATCTATTTTATATGGTTAACAGTAGTTATCCATGTAGTAAAATATAGTCGGCTACATTTGATCCAGATCCAATTCGAACCTAATCAAGATCCGATAAGCAAACTCGAGTTTTTCAATTGAGGTCAGATAGTATATGGACATAAGTTGACTCGAATAATCTGTTGGGTTGAGAATTTTGGCTACTAAGTTGAGTTTGGATCTAATATTAAGACTCGATCAAAACATCGGATTAAATCATGATCAACCTAATTTGATAAGATCCATATGCATTCGTAGCTCCGTTTGGATAGTAGATCCAATTGGACCACCAAGCGGCACGATCGGGGCTCGTCCAAAATCAAACACCTCACGTGCAAAACAGTTTGCTTCCCAAGCTCGCAATACACGGCAGTACACCCTCAAATAAATCCTCCACCCTACAATCCTTGATCGGGCTATCGGCCCTGATCAACAAAGCTGGGCAAGGAAACACCGCAAAATCGGAATCCAGCTCAAGATTTTAAATTTTGAATTCGTTAGGATGCCATTACCTGCCTACCGGCGAAGAAGGTATCGTAATCTTATCCCAATCCCTCGATTAATACCCTAAATCCTACTCTCCATAAAAGTATAATTAAATAAGGAATTATCTATCAAATTTAACGGCGAATTCACGCAAATGGGGGCCCATCCAATTGTCAAAATCCCACCAAATGCTCACTAGGAATTTGCGTACCACAGGCGCGGTGTAGAGCACAGGACCTTATCTAATTGATCCAGCTATCTTTTTCATTTAAAAATTTGTATGATAAAAATATTTTTATTTTTTAATTAAATTATAATATTTTATATTCATATTACAATATTTTATATCTAAAAAGTTATAATTTTTGTCCATATATAATTCAGGACGTAATATGAACAGGATGTCATAATTTTTTCTAAAAGATGATGATATTTTCGTCATTCAAAATTTTCAAACGAAAAAATTGATTTATAGGCATTAAATACGTGTTAAAATATTTTTGGACAAAAATATCTTTTCTATATTATAATATTTTGGATCATATTATAATATTCTGGACTATAATACTACAAGATATTGTAATTTTTTTAAAATAATTTATGTGTATTAAAAAATGATGATTACGTAGATCAATAAGATAAAATGATAGATCAGCTAAGGTAAAATGGTGTACCCCATATCGATTTTTTTATACCACCCAGGGTGCACAAAAAATTTCTTATCCTCACTGATTCATCCACGTCGAAATCAAAAAAATAATCCCAAAAAAAAGAAAGAAAAGAAAAGTAATAAAAATGGGAGGAAAAGAAGGTATAAAAGTATCAAGAATCAAGATAATAAATAATAGGATCAAATCTCTGGGACCGATATGTCAAAATTAATTACATTTTAATCAGTAACAACTGACATAATTAAATTCTCCCAACCCCTCTCTCCCTTCCTCCTCTGTATATAAACGCACCTCCCCCCACCTCGTCTCCTCTCCTTCCTCTGTTTCTCTTTGGTCTCTATTTCTTTCTTCTTGTGGTCTTGTTTGGGGATTGAGATCGAGTAGGAAGGAGATGGCGAAGGATCGGGCGAGCGGATCGGAGGGAGCACCGTTGGTGGTGTCGTTCGGGGAGATGCTGATCGACTTCGTGCCGGACGTCGCCGGGCTGTCGCTGGCGGAGTCCGGTGGGTTCGTGAAGGCGCCCGGCGGCGCTCCGGCCAATGTTGCTGTAGCCATCACCAAGCTCGGCGGCTGCTCCGCCTTCGTCGGCAAGGTAAACGTCCCCCCCGTTCAAAAGATCTGATTCTGGCTCCACTTCACCAACCTCCGCACTCTTCTCTCTCTTGCTCTCGTTGTATGTGGTCACCGGCGGTGCGGATACGAGATCTGTGATCCGAGCTCGAGATTCGTTCGTCGGTCCCTCTCCCCGGGTTCCGGCAACCCGTGCCGACATCGAGATCGGAGGTGTTCTGGACCGTCCGATCTAGATCGGAGTGACGGAAGCCATCGCCAGTTTCTTTTACTTTTTTCGTCGTTTATTATACGTCTTTCTGGGGGCAAACGTGCGCCGTCCAGCGTGGGGTTTGACCCGAGAGCTCACGTGATTCGGTCATGTGGGCCCTACCATTGCATGGTCGTTGGATCTATCAGATGGACGGATAGGAACGGCACCTTCCGGTGTTAGATATACACTAACATATAAAACTTTGACCATATTTTTTATATTAAATAATTAAAGGTGTGTTTGGTTACACGTTTTGATTTTTGATTTTTAATTTTTAAAAAATAATTTTTATTTTTTTAATTTTTATTATTAAATAAAAATAAAAAAATAAAAAATATGTTTAAGAACTAACTTATTATAAAGTAAAAAGTAACATTTGAGAACGATAGATGAAAAGATCGATTGGAGAAAAAAATTTAAAAAAGGAGAAAGAAAAAAGTAGAGAGATAAAGAGCTAGACAAAAGAAGAAGATTCGAGCAGGCTCTTTATTTTTAGTTTGGCGTTTAGATGTGCAAAAGTAAAAAATAAAAATAAAAATTTGAAAAAATAAATTTTTTTATTTTATATATAAAATAATTATTTTAATTATTTTAATTTTAATTTTTTACTTTGCATGATGTTACCAAATATTATTTTTTAATTTTTATTTTTTAAATATTTATAAATAAAAAATATATTTTTTAATAGCTAATCAGATATATTTTAAATAAATTACAATAATTACCTTTTAAATTGAAGATAATTATAGATTCTCCATTCAATTTTTTAGACATATATATTCTGCTATCTAACTTTTATTAGATACATAATATGTAAGCCTTGTCAATATTTTTTTATTAAATAAAATAATAATTTTATTATTATCATCACTATCTAATCTATTTAAATTTTAAAATATATTACATTTTTTATTTTTATATTTTTATATTTTTTAAATTTTATATTTGAATAAAAAATTTTGTATATATTTTTGAAATATTAGGTGGTATATATAATTACCTCCATAAAAAAATAATTTATTCTAAATGACTAAAGTGTCAGCACGGTGACAACTCCGCTACCGCTGGAACAATTGCAGCCTTTCATCTATGATGTTAGAGGTCCCTATCACGAGGCCCTACCGGGCTGGCACTTGCGCTGGTGGTGATCTCAGGTCCCATGCGCCTGCCAGAACCACGATGCCACTTATAATATATACTATATGCATGGAGGACTTTATGTATATACCAAGTCAATCCAGATTGTCTAAATGAAAGTAAGAGCAAGCCGACAAGTTCAAATATGAATAGTTAGGTAGCGAGCTAGCTGCATTTCTGATGAGCCGGTCTGCATACAGACAGACAATAAAAATAAGATCGATGTAAGAACCACATAGGTACATCAGCCACATATGTGTATGTTACTGTTAGCCGGTGGAGATTGATTTTATTTCAAAAAATTAAATTAAAATTATTATAATTAAAAAGATACATATCAAAAAATCGACGCACGATACATTCTTTTTAGCATGGTGAGAATAAAAGAACTCCTCCACCGCCCCCCCTCCCCCGATGGATCTTACCTTCATACGACTGAAAAATAACGAAGCTATCCTTAGTTCAAAAAACCCATCGAGCATATATGTATGTATGTATGTATATATGTATATGTATATGCATGGGTGTGCGTACGTATGTGTACACTCGGAAAAGTAAGAGTGGGGACCGACGCTGAAGAGCAGACATCCATTTTCTGCGCTTGGGCAACAACGTGGGTGGTGGTCCGTGCGCAAGTGGGAATTAGTAATTGTTGGTGTGGGGTCCATTGTTTGTTGCACCCTTTTTTTTTTTTTTTTATAGTGAATTTATAATATATTATATACATAATGTGAATGGCTTTTATATAGTCAGTGCTTAGATCAAGATGACCTTAAGTCTAGGAAAAGTTTCACCAAATATATTATTTTATACCGGTATAGATGGATATAAATTTTATTTTGCATTGGGGGAAAAATGATGTTATGCCAGGTAATAATTGCAGTTATTCTCTTTTTGTGTTTGGATGAGATTTATCTATAGCTATACAATTAACTAATGAAAACTCTAGTACCATTATATTTTATTATATATATATATATTACAACAACTGTTGATTATTTGAAATTTAATATGGTAAAATAAGTGTCATATAATAAAGTATTAAATAATATATTATTTTGATTAATACAGTATAATACCATTTCATCTTTCCTTGATTATTAATATATCATGTAATATAATAATATCTTATTAGATATTATAATAAAGAGAAAAATATAATATAACATAACATAATATGGGTATTATACATTGTGATATTACAGATTACAGTAATTATGAGACAATTATACTATATCATAGTATTATGTAAATATTGCAGTAGTATTTTTTATTCATTAATTATTGATTGGATCACATACTTTGGAATTTGTTTATTTGCTTTTATAATGTTGTAAATTGGCAGTATAAGATCATGTAAGTATATGACTTTATATTTCTTTACCGGCAAGAAATTTATATCTATTTCATTAAATAAAAAACTGGATTTGACACAAATATTTCAGAGCACATAGATCAGAAATAAGGAAGAAAATGAATATTACTTCACAGACATAATTTAGAAAATCGGAGGACATAAATGACCCTCAATATACATAATTGATGGCTGCCCATACCAAAATGATGGGAAAATCACAATAACCAAGTCCATAGTAGGTCTCCTCCTATTGGCAACTTGATAACTGAGAAGGGCATTCTTCAAAGAAAAAAAAATACATGAATTGTGAGTTAGGCTGTTGATCTCCTGAACATTTTCACATAAATAGTTATCTATTAAAATGAAATTCAATCACATAAATTATTAAGCTTTAGGCAATATAATTAAGTACAATACCATTCAAACAATGTTCATCTCATGCCTCATGAGTCATGAGCATACCTGCAGTGGAGCATGAGTAGACTAACCCTCACTTCTGACAAAATATTATAAGCTGAACTTCACGTCCAATACAAGATTGGCATCTTCATTTGGTTATGCTGGCTGCATGCCCTGAATAGATAGCCATACCTGGTTTCAACCATCAGAAGCCAGTGTGTCATCCTTTACCCGCATCAGATAGCAGCAACTGTTATTTGGCCATCCAAGTTTGTAATCCATTCTTACTAAAATAATTCAAAGCCAACACAATACCATCATTTTCAAAATGGAATAAAAATTGAAAGCCATGGTAAACTATGTCATGCATATCATAGGCAAGACCATACAGAAGTAGATGGAGATCCCCAGTCTTTAACTTAAATACATGTTTGTTTTCATGGGATGACTTTGATTTGAGGGAATGTAGGGGTCCTAGACCAGAATGAGTCAGAACAATAATTAGGAGTCATGATAATCATAGACATCTGTTGAGGACCATATGGTGGCAGTTTTTCTTTCTTCCCCTTCTTTTCTTTGTTCTTCGTCTGAGTTACAAGGCTTGCGAATAGCCTAACTGGGCTAAGAAATCTAGACATTTTCTAGATATTGGAAAGAAATCACCTGTTCAGACCAAGACAATAAGATCCTGTCATATATGTTCCACTTTGAAACCGTTATTTGCTGTTATGATGGCAATAAATTTGCCCAGACAAGCCAATAGATGGTCTTTTTGGTAAAATTCAATGGAAATTACTCAAATCTTGGTTTGAACAGTAAAAATGTAAATATAATGGACCAGAACATCACAAAAAATAGCTCTTATTTTTCTTACCTGACCACCAGCACAAGCAAGGTAGCAGCTAGATAATAACATATCTGTTATAGAAGCAATGTATGATAGCACATGCAGGTGTACTGGCTCATTTTCTAAACCACGTTTTAGCTGGATAACTCAAAAAATATGGATAGGGAGATAAGCCATCTTCGCCAATTCCCCGAGCTCCTCTCTTCACCTTCTTTACTAATTCCCAGCTATTTGGTAGATATCACAAAGGATAGGATAATTGAGCAAACATTGCCTTAGGTCATGTTTTGAAGTTCCAATCACCTTATCCATTACATATACTCCATGCAGCTCAGTTTTGCAGGGTAGTGAAAGGGAGAGGGTAGTGGAAGAATCTGTGGCCTCTGCTCTCACACCTAAATATATACATGTTTTGATCCTCTTTTCTCTGAAACATATCATTAGTCAGTAAATACCTATTGCAGTTGGATACTAAGGTACATATCTAATTTACCAAACAAAAGATGCTTCCAACATTTATTTTTACTGTGCTTGTCCATATTTCTCATCATTTTATTATATTACTAAATTGTGTGGCCATTGTGTCCCTAATCTCCTGGCAACTGCTGCAAGTTTGTAAATGAAGTCATTCATCACTTTTATCGTTTTAAAGATCTGGGTGAATAAAGTGAATAATTGGTGCAGCAATAGAATAGGATAGTGACTAGAAAACATATTCCAATGCTAAGACACAAAACTCAGCACATTCTTCTCTTTATTACATCACAGAGAGAATTTTGAACAGAATCTGCTGAATGTTCTCAATTTGCAATCTAATAATTATTTTTTTCAAGAAAAATTAGACTTCTATGGAACAAAACATGCTACTATTGCTGCAAAATGACATTGTTATGTATCATGATTCAAAGCGTTGGTACAAAAAGCAGATGCTTATCTGTTACTCATTTCACTTTCCACTGTTGCCAAGTGATTCATATATTTGGTTTTCAAACACTTTCTTCTTCCATCACTGCAGTTTGGTGACGATGAGTTTGGACACATGCTGGTTGACATACTGAAGAAGAATGGGGTGGACACTGATGGTTGTCTCTTCGACCCCCATGCCCGCACCGCCCTGGCCTTTGTGACTTTGAAGAGTAATGGCGAGCGGGAATTCATGTTCTACCGCAACCCCAGCGCAGACATGCTCCTGACCGAGAAGGAACTCGACCTTTCCCTCATTCGCAGTGCTAAGATCTTCCACTATGGCTCCATTAGTCTCATAGCTGAGCCTTGTCGATCTGCTCATCTTGCTGCTATGCGTGCTGCCAAGGAGGCTGGCGTCCTCTTGTCCTACGACCCCAACGTGAGGCTCCCCCTATGGCCATCACAGGAAGCAGCTCGAGATGGAATTATGAGCATCTGGAAGGAGGCTGACTTCATCAAGGTAGAAAATATACTCCTCATTGCATGTAAGAAGATTAACAAATTTATTTGGTGATATTTTGTTAGGAAACCTCACTTGTATGTTCTGGCCTTGGATTTACCAAAGTTGGAGAGCATGTTATAGCCACCTCTTGTCTTGCTAGCCAAGACAAAGCTGAATTTCTAGCAGAGACAAAAGGTGGGTCCCATGATATATGGATTCCAAGTTGGTTTGTAGTGGCGTCTTATGTTACTAAATGCAGTCATCCAAGATTTCATCTAGCTTGAAAAGTGTCTAGATGATCAGATATGAAGTTGGTTTTCAATTTTAAACTTTGGGTAATGTGTTGCGGCAGGTTAGTGATGATGAGGTGGCTTTCCTGACACAAGGAGATCCACAGAGCGAGGATGTTGTTATGAAACTGTGGTATGATGGGTTGAAGTTGCTTATTGTCACAGATGGCGAGAAGGGATGCAGATACTTTACTAAGGTATATTGTCCTTAATATCCTATTGGTATTTGTTAAAGTAGTTTTTTTTTATAAAAAAACTCAAAGAAAAAGCAGTTTTTTTTTAAAGAAGGAAAAAGTTATACATGCTCGGAATTGTAGGTATATATATGTTTCAAAAAGGTGTATAATTTAGATTTTATATCTTCAACTTTGTAGGTCCTAACTTTCTACATTTTTTGTCTTTTTATATGTAGAATTTCAAAGGAAAGGTACCTGGGTTTTCAGTGAAAACTGTGGACACAACGGGTGCGGGTGATGCCTTTGTTGGTTCCCTTTTGGTTTCCATTGCCAAGGATGACTCCCTCTTCCATGTACTTCCTTCTGCCCTCTGGAATCAGCTTCTTGTCTGTCATAATATTAC
The DNA here is from genome assembly GCF_000442705.2 of Elaeis guineensis. Lineage (NCBI taxonomy): Eukaryota > Viridiplantae > Streptophyta > Magnoliopsida > Arecales > Arecaceae > Elaeis > Elaeis guineensis. Next base: position 3,945,601 of record NC_025993.2, read on the forward strand.
AATCTTTTAACATCAGTGTCATTATTCACAGTTATTATTATTGCTTTGTACCTGTAGAATGAAGAAAAGCTGAAGGAGGTGCTTAGATTTTCCAATGCTTGTGGAGCGATCTGCACCACCCAGAAAGGAGCTATTCCAGCCCTCCCAAACACATCCATGGCTCAGGAGCTCATTGCAAAGGGAAAGTAGGGTATCAGTGTGCATGATGAACTAAGGGGAAATTTAGGTTTCCTTGTTAGTTGGTTTTGATGTATCCTCTCTGGTTAGTCTTTGTGATAAGCATCAGAAAATTTTCACTTGTTATTTGGTGCCACTAAATTTAACCTAGTTTGTCTTTGGTGCAATAAAACTTCCATCTTTTTGGTTTAATAGCAGTGTGTGAAGCTACCATATATCCTTTCCTATAATATTAAATGCTGATTAAGAATTGTCCATTAGCACAATTGGATACGCATTCTCTTAGTTACTATATTTGTGAGGAAAACGAAGTCAGATGATGGTATATCTATAACCATGTACTCTGAGAACAATGCATGATATAGTTGTGACTGATGAATTGTTTTGTTTCTGCTTCTTCCTAAATCAAATCATGTTGTTCTCTAAGTTTTAAGAAGGCTGAAATGCAAGGGGGACTTTGGTTCTTTTGTTCGAATGAACAACCTAACTGTGAGTTAGAAATTATTTTTCTGACATAGAAGAGGGTTAAACTCAGCCACCGAGAAATGCTTTGTGCACCATGCACACCGCCCATGGTGATTGGCCTATGCATGGGGTCAAAAGAAAAAAAAAAAATTTTTTTTGGATGCCACACCTCGGCTCCGTGAGCCAATCACCGTGGACGGTGCACACCACCTGCGATGCACAAAGCATTTCTCCTCAGCCACCCCACCCCCTCCCCCAGCCCAACAACCACACTGGTTTAGGCATGATTTGAACCTAGATCATTTACCAACCAGATTAGTTGGAACCACTAAATACTGTTCTATTTATATTCATGGCTAATTAGCTTTACCAATGAAGAATTTAATAGTCTACCTCAGCTTAACAAGAAAAGCTCCGGAGTTCCTTTTTTTTCTTTTGTTGTGGGGGGGGGGGGGGCGGTTGTAAAGTGGTGCTTCGTTCACGACCGAATTCGGAAATGCACTGGAATATAAATTGGAATGCATATCTTCCGACATGTTTGATTCGTGATTTGAATCAAAAATAAAATAAAATAAAATTTGGATACCAAGGAGAAGTAGATATTAAGTGTTAGATGATTAAGGTATTCTCATTTTCTCTTAGAATCAGAATCGTCATAGGACTCTACCAACTAATCTCAAATCCGGAATATAACACGGTCATGCTATCGCAAGATGTTGCTCTCAATAATATGAAGCCTAACAATCATAATCAGCTAAAATCCAATATAAATAAAATATAATGTTATCGCAAGGTGTTGCCCTCAATAATACGAAGCTTAATAATCATAATCAATTAAAATCCAACATAAATAAAATATAGTAAAAGATTCAATTCCATCATTTATCATATAATCAAATCAAAATTGGTTCAGAACATTTAAATCGAAAATTAAATACCAAACTCATATCTCAAAATTTATAAATAGTTAACTATAAGTCTATGATCATTAAATAAATTAAAATTTAGCTACAAAAACTTCAAACTCGCTAGCGTAGATCCTCAAGTCTGGATCATCTTTTATTTTTAATCTCTATGGAAGAAAAAAAAATATGAGCTACACTAGCTCAGTAAGTAGAACCTACACTTCCTTATCAAATCAAACATATATTTTTCTATGATAATACAATATTTAGAAAGTAACAAATAATTCAAAATAAAATATTTCATAAAGTATAAAATAAGTCATAAACCAGTCGTGCATGCATGAACATTTTGTAAATATGATTTGTAAATTATTCTTATCAGATATTCGTGTAATGTTTCAAAAAATTACTCATAGATATTCATACTATGGTCATTTTATATCCATGACAGGGCCGTCAACGTAGTCGATAAGTTTCATAATTCGTATTCGTTATCAATGTTATACACATTAGCAGAGGGTCATTTATGAAATTTCATGATTTATGCATGCATGACTGGTTTATGACTTATTTTATTATGTATCTTATGAAATACTTTATTTTATATTATCTGTTATTTTTTAAATATTATATTATCATGAAAAAATTTATACTTGATTTGGTAAAGAAACATAATTTCTACTTACTGAGCTAGTGTAGTTCATATCTTTTTATTTTTTTTTCTTTTACAAAGGAATAAGATTAGAACTGATGAAGGATCTAAACTTAAGGATCTGCATAGCCAGCTTGAAAATTTTGCAGCTGAAATTTAGTTTGTTGATTATCATGCACTTATAGTTATCTATTTATGAATTTTGAAATATGTTTGATATTTACTTTTGGATTTAGATATTCTGAATTAATTTTGATTTAATTACATGACAAATGATGAAATTGAGTATTTTATTATATTTTATTTATGATAGATTTTAGCTAATTATAATTGAATGGCTTCATATTATCGAGAGATGTATCTCTCGATAGTATAACCGTATTATATCTCGAATTTGAGATGTGATATTTAATAATATCAAAATTTTCTCCTAAAATCAGAATGGCCATGGGACTCCACCAACCAAACAACTGGAATGATCTAAGTCCAAGAATGACCTGCTAGTTTTTTTTTATAAAGAATGATCTGCAAGTTATACCAAGTATTCAATCAACTTCAGCTACGAGACAAGCAAGCCAATAGAATTCATTATCTAAATAATATTAAAAAGAATTATTTATAAAATTAATATATATTTAAATTTATTTATCAAACTAATCTAAATTCATAAAATATCATTTGAAATGATATTTTTTTTGATGAAAAAAGTCATTCCAAATGATATTTTATGGGTCTACGTCACCTCCTCCCCCATCCTCCGTGGACTCAAAAAAAAATAATCAAAATCACCAATAGAAATGGTATTTTTGAAAGTGCCATTTGAAATGGTGTTTTAGAAATGGCATTTTCAAAGACGCCATTTCAAATGACGTTTTCAAAATAAAAAATAAAAAAATAAAAATAGCTATTTGTAATGGCATTTTTTGAAAATACTATTTGCAATAATATTTTCAAATAAATTTTAATTTTAAATAATATTTTCAAAGCCCTTCGATGGCCCAAAAAAATAAAATAAAATAAAAAATAGAAAACCAATCCATATCATCTCCGTACCAACCAATACCGATGCCATACCGACCTATACCGATCCAAACCGCATCGTATCGAGCGGTTGGTGCCTGCACCATACCGTACCGATACTTTACCGACCTGTATCGGCCCCTACCGCACCGTATGTAGCGGTTCATGCTCGTACCATACTGAGATATACCAGTGCGGTCCGATTCATCTCATTTATCCGAAAAATCGGTCTGAACCTTGTTGGTTCCCCACCGATATGGTACGATACGGCCGTACCGATCGGTTTGAGTCGGTACGGAATACCATGCATCCAACTGTAGTCCTAGTAGATTTGAGTCCGACACAATTGTCCCATCATTCCTTATCAACTTGGAATCCTCATCCTCATCATGATTCAGAATGCTCTTTTCGTCGAAATACTGCAGTCTATTATCCGATTGTCAGGCTTCAATCTTTCATCGAAATAAGCTCTCACCATCTGCTTCGCAATACGTGCATAAAAATGTATCACACCCTTAATGAAAAAAGATGAGAAGAGAGAGTAAATGAAAGCAAGCATAAAGGCGGAGAGAGAGCTGTGAATATCAGATGACATTCTATCGCAGTCTCCCTTCATAAATAACTGACTTGTTTGATTTAGCTAATTTTTAGCTATTTCAAGATATATAATTAAATTATGTGATATATTATTATTATTATTTATATTATAATTTCTATAGCCCTTTTAGCATAACTTTTTCTTTCCTAATCTTTTGAGACACATGAAACTACGTGTATCCATCTACAAAGCATAACATCTGATCACTTGAAATTAAATTAATCTTTGATAAAAATAATAATTAATAATATAAAATAGAATCAAAATATCAAGTGTATAAAAAATAGTACAATAAAAATTTTAAAAATACTAAGTACAAATCTAAAAAATACTAAGTCCCACAAAGACGTCATGGTACCCGTGATTGCTTGGGTCTTCTTAGGAAGGTCCTCAACGGTCGCTCCTACTCCTGTATCTGCTGTGATGGCTCCTCTCCCATATCAATGGAGGTCTGCTGTCATGCTACTCAAGAATAACTGATGCTGTCGGAGCATCTGCAGGTTGAGTGACCCCCTCAACCCCCTCATCTGGATATACGGATGGGCCTGAAAAGAAAGTGTCATACTCACGTGGCTAACTGATATCCGATGATGTTATCTAGGGCATGTAGGAAGAAGAAGGTCCTGTCATCTGTGGATCAAAAGGTGGTGGCATCCGTGCAGCGTGTAGTGATGATATCTGTGGAATATGCAGTGATGGCATATGTGGAACATATGGTGACGGCGTATATCTCATATCTGGCGTATCGATTGCTCCATGCCAAAGCGCACAGCTATCTGGGTCAACGTCAATCGCCACCAATGTTTTCGAACTTATTTTCTCTATCTCATGTAGTATTCAGATCCGCTCGTCCTCATCAGTCGTAGATAAAGCACGACAAGCATCCAACATATGGTCTGATATAGAATCAGTCTACATAATAAAAATAAAATTAGCAATATATTGTAAAATATAAAATAAAGATATAATAAAACTACATAAAATATTTTACAATCTTAATTATTAGAAGTAAAGATATTGATATAAAGTATAATTTTTGTGATCTTACCAAAAGATGCACAGCAGAACTCTCATCCTCGTATCCTGAAACTGCATATCAAGGCTATCCAATGACTCGCACTGTAATACTAAAAAATCAAACCATGTAGTCCTCGATATATGGACGGTCTCTCAAAATGGGATCACCATGAACTATGTGATCTCGACGTGCATTTCAAATGGCGATGTACTCTGCATATTTGATACGCCAGTCAATATGAGCTCTCCTTCATCGATCAATACGATGAAGTCTCTGGCTGGTATCAAACTACTTTGAGATGCCCTGAATCTAACCAAACTGTCGTTTGACATGATCGAAAAGATGCCACTCCACCATATCAAAACAAATAAGTGACACCCTAGCAGTCCATATATCATGTCCAACTATACACATCTGCGGCAATATAGCCAATATCTCATCTGTATTGGACAATTAGGACCAGCAGTAATAGAATGTTGTTTTGCAAATATGGCCTCAACACTATCGGTTTGCACCATAGGAGTTACGAAAGGTGAAGAAGGCCTAGGAGTATTGTCCTTTTGGGTTAAAAGCCGACTATAGTATCCAAAGCCCGGTACATCTTTCTTTTCAATATATAATTCTAAAAATTGACATTCTGAATATTTCAAAGAAAATATCAGTATTTCTTGGACATCTTTATCGTCATCAATTGGAACTAAGATATACTTGCTCTGCATTAACTGTCCCGACAAATTAGAAGATCTCTATTTCAATTTTATTTCATATTTTTTTTTATCTACAGAAATACTACTGTATAAATGGTCCAATAATTCTTGACCTGATAATGATAAAGATATCTTAATCATCTGATTTGTAAGGTGACTGTACTGCACGCTATCTTCGCCATTCTGTATTATGCCATCATAACACAATAGTAGATGAACTCGAATACTGACCATTTTCTCAGAAAAATCTATGATAATATCAAAATCAAAAAAATTTAGTATTAATAATTATTTTATCATTTCAAAAGACTTACATGATAAATGCATCCTATCATCAACTAATAGACAAAGATAAATCATATCCCATTCAGGAATTGCATCAATTCTATAAGTTAATTACAGTAATCAAACGATATACAATAGGGACCGAAAAAAATTTCAACAGTATTTTTTCTTAGTTCTCCCAATACGACTGAAAATGTATGAGGAGAACTAAAGAAAAATGCTATCCAAAATTTCTCTCGAACCCTCAGCATATTGTTTGATTACTGTAATTACCTATAGAATTAAATATAATTCTCAAACTATCCAAACTGGATAATCAATTAACCACTGTATATATTTTACGGCACTCGTACAAAAATATATAATTAAATTACAAAAATTTTTCTGAATTTAGGTTGAGATTATACTTAAATCCATTATTTTGAAATATGTACACCTACAGCTCGGCATTTACAAAAAACCTATAATTTAGTCCCCACCTTAAGAGGGTACGTGTAGATTTTTCGTAGACGTTAGGAATGTAAGTGTAGGTTTTTCAAAACGTTAAACTCATGTGGTAATTTCGACCTAACCTCAAATAATTTTTTATAATTTATTCATATATTTTTGTATGGATGTCATAGAATATCCTACATTGGTCAACTGACGGATCTACAGTTCTATAAAATATAATATATTTAAAATTCTTAAATTAGCCTAAGATTCATTTTTAAATCAAGTCTAAATCTATTTAAAAAATATATATAGCAAACAACAATATTAACCAAATTGATTAGCGATCTCTCATACATTGCAAATAAATAATAATAATGATAATAATGAGATAAAAAAGATAAAAAAATAAAAAAGTGGTGGTGGTGGGGCAGGAAGGTCGATGGGAAGGCACCGACCGGGAGTGCCACGATGGGAGAGCGTCGGGCGGGGAGGGAGACCCGCCAGGGGTGGTGAGGGGGGCGGCCGCTGCCGACAGAGGACAAAAGGGGGGTGGTTGGGGGAAGGGGGTCCGCCGCCACCCGAGGGGGGAGGGGGGTGGTTGGGGGAAGGAGGGCCATCGCCGCCCGAAGGCCTTAGGCTAGGGGGGTGGCCGCCACCGGTAGAGTGCCAAAGGGGGGGCATCGCCGTCGGGGGGGGGCGGTCGTTGGGTCGGTGGGGGGGGGGCAAGGCGTCGCCAGGGGGGTGGGGGAGGGCCCCTGCCGGGGGGGGGGCCACCATCGGGCCAGAGGGGGGGTGGGTGGGGAGGGGGGGCGCTCGCCGTCGAGGGGACGCCGTCGGGCCTGGGGGGGCACTCGCCGAGGGGGCCGCCGCCAGGCCAAAGAGGGGGGGGCGGGCTGTCGCCGGGCCAAAAGGGAGGGGCGGGTGGGGAGAGAGGGGGCCGCCGTCGGGCTAAAGAGGAGATGGGGGGGCGATCGCCGCTGGAAGAGGGAGAGAAGAGGAGGAAGAGAGGAGGAAAGAGAGAAGAGGGGGAAGAGAGACTTACTATGCCATGGAGAGGGAGATCACCATCGGAGAGGGAGAGCGCCACCGAAGAGGGGGAAGGAAGATATATTTTTTTTTGGTATATAAGATGAATTAACGCCATTTGAAATGGTGTTTTTAAAAACGTCATTTTAAATGATGATTTTGAATTTTTTTTTTTTTGATCCACGGAGGATAAGGGAGGAGATGATGTAGACCCATAAAATATCATTTGAAATGATATTTTTCACCAAAAAATATCATTTCAAATGATATTTTTTAAATTTATATTAATTCTATAAATAAATTTAAATATATATTAATTTTATAAATAATTTTTTTTAATATTATTTGAATAATGAACTTCAAGTCAATATAAGTGGTGTCAGACAACCAAAGACATTCAAACAGTTGAATTGATGGCACCTAGGGCTGAAACACACAGCGCCAAGCATAAAGAAAAGGGCTGTTTTGAGGTTGAAACTAATGTGCTTGTTGCGTATGATGTATTTCTTTCTTTTTTTTTTTTTTTTTTGAAATGAAAATATGGGGGTGGGAGAGAGAGAGAGAGAGAGAGATGATTTGAGCAATAAACATAGTGCAAAGCCTTTGAGAAATGGTACATGTACATTAAATTAGCATAACATTGCTTCTTGAAAAGCAATGCTCGTATACAAGGATTCGTTAAAAAGGAATGTTTGTTTACAACAATGATAATTACATCTAAACAAATGAAATTGAGACGTTTCAGGTTAATGAAGTTGATAAAAAAAATCACAGGTTGATGGCTCTGGATGCAAGATCACGGTCTCCCACCAAGTCACCCTCCAATTGGTTAGCGTCTGCCTGCGATCACCACTTTATGTTACAAACTGAAGAGAGAGAACATTTTCTCTTAAAAAATAAGCTTGAAGGAATATGTTTTAGCAAGGATAGAAATAGTATAAGCTTGGAGTCAGGCGATATGGAAAACTTCTTATTTCCAAAATTAAGGTCATGTCAGGAAGTTGATTTGTGCCTATTGGTGAGAGGTTCATTCATTTCCCTTAGTAAATCTTCACTTAAATTGATGAGACATTCGCATGCACGACGCATAAAATGGCTTCAAACGATGACAGCCTTCCTGAAACACTAGTTTTCTCAAATTAAGAAAGAGAAAGATGGCTTTTGGTTACTCCCCTTGTTTAAACTTCAAAACATGACCATTACTAAATGGCATATAAAGATTCATGCATCAAAGCACTTGCTTGGATGGTATCATCCCTTGGTACTTGCGTAAGGGGGTGAGGGTTCGATTCCTATTCAAGGGTGGGGTTGGGTAAATGGTATAAAATGTGGGGATTAGCTTTTTACCATAAAAAAAAAAAAAAGTGGGGATTAGCTCCTCAGAAATCTCAAAAAGAAAGAGGGGGAGGGCGGGGGGTGCATTGATCCTTCACCTTATTTTGTGAAAGGTAGTGTTCTAATGCACCATCTCCTTGAAGAATTTTAGCTCCACAGCCTGGTCTGTCGAGGGAACCAATGGCCTCCTCATCCACCACAACTGCATCCACTCGCTCGGTTCCTGTCTTTACATCTGGAATCTGGGAAAAAATGTGCATCATGAAAATGGGAAAAAATGTGCATCATGAAAATGGAGCACCGCCAAGGTCACCAATAAATTTTTGATCTCATGTCAATTATGGAAAATGAAGACCATAAATTAAAATACTTGCATAGAATTTAACAGGCTCAAACAGTTACGTATTTTTAAACTTTCTTTTTACTAAATTGGAGATTGTAAGAATGGTTAAAATGCACAAAATCAGTATTGGCATTCAAAAAGGCTTCAAATGTATTGGGTAAGGTATAGGCTGCCATAGCACTGCTGGTGCAGAAATCTGACATATATGGTGGCTTGTTTTGTTCCTCTCTAGTAGCGCAAGTTGAAGAATGCAAATATACACCCTATAGATAAGGGCTGAGCCCAAGCAAAATCCAACACAATTTAAATTTTTGAAATGGATAAGGGGCCAGAACAGGCCTAGTTGTCAGCTGAGACAGAAACATTTTTATAGGCCAAGAGAAAGCACCTGCTTGGGAACTGAAATTTGAATATGGAATAGGGCTAAAGCCAATGGTTCTGGCATCAAGTTCCGCTTGGGTCTACCTGACCTCATTACATCCAAGACATGATTTGATCCAACCTGTGTTAGCTCTGTCAGATCTACAATCTTGGAAGTGCATGCAGTTCAACCTCTGCACAATTAGGATCAGGCCAAAGCTAGTAAAATCAGGTCGACTTATTGATTCAGACAGACTTGCAGGGCATCAGATCTACTTGCTCAATAATGTTTGATGCCTATGGGAAGGGAAAATATACATGTCCACTCGGTGTCGCATGCATAGACTAAATTGCAGATAAGGGTAATTAATTTACACCAAATTTTCAGCTCTCTGCTATTATTTTACATTCAAAAGTGTTCTAAAGGCATCAAACCCAAGCTCAATTTGACGTTAAGATGTTATGCTCAAAGGTTCAAAAATAATTTCAGGATTCTACTGCACATTCAAACTCTTCACCATAAGCTTCTTAGAGGTTTAGGTCAATTGGAAGTTACATTGTGGAGCACTTGCAAGCAATGGTTTTAATTGCTGCTTAACAAGGTAAAATTTTAGAAACAAAAGAGAAAAGTGAAAGAACCATTAATATTAGTCAACAAACATACCTCATACATGGCTTCAGTAAGAGTACTTTCTAAAATAGCTCTTAAGCCTCGTGCACCTGTATTTTTCACCATTGCTTTTTTTGCAATTTCCCTAAGAGCAGCCTCTGTGACATGCAGTTTAACCTGGAGGATGATACAATAATGAGAGCCAAGGTAAGAAGCAGCTTATTTCAGAGGAACATAGAATGAATACTAGACCATCTACATAGATGAGACACGCTTACATTGTTCATGCTAAACAGTTTCTTGTATTGTTTGCCAAGAGCATTCTTTGGCTCTGTTAGCACCTGAAGTCATATCAGGTTAAATTAAATGAATAGCTTCACACCAACAGCTTTAAATGTCAGCATCAGCTTGTCAGTGAATTAAAAAAATATTACTTTAAGTTTGATTAGATATTCATTTAACTCGATCAATTAGTACAAAAATACCATTTTAAGTCTAAACGAAAGTGAGAACCCAGCTTAGGCAAGTACTGCATTTAGAGGAGATGCTATCCAGATTGGAAGTTACCTGAACAAGTTGGTCTTCATTTAGAGCCGACAAACTAACTAAAATTGGAAAACGTCCAATGAATTCGGGGATGAGACCATATGCTATAAGATCACTACTTTCAACCTACAAACATAACATACTTCTTCCATGTTAAATGTATAGAGAAATGTAAGAGAATTCTCGTGCTTTGTTAAAGCATGGGAAAAAAGATTTGGACACTTCTAGACGTGAAATAAAGAATATAGGCAAAAGTTTAAAACGAATACTTACTGATTCCAGTAAGGATGATGCCACTACAGCATTGGTTAACCAACCAGTTCTCATATTTGCACGTACAGGTGCCCCAAATCCTATCGAAGAATCATGCCGTCTGTGGAATATTGAAAAATAAGACCTTCCTCAAGCTCCATAGTACAAGCACCAGAGTTTCCAGAGAAGACTGGTGCACATATCTAACATCATGAAATAGTGTTACCTTTCTGAAATGGTCTTTTCCAAATCAACAAAAGCACCACCACATATAAAAAGAATATCTTTCGTATCTATCTGCAGAAAGCACATGCATTAGTTAAAGACATATAAAACCAGCATAAGTTTAAAGTATCTGTGAAGTGATTCAAATATGAAGTCATATTACTGCAAAGTTATGACAAACCCAAAAAATAATTGAAAACTGACACTACACTTGATTGCTCAGATCATCTTTTTTATTTTTCATTTTTTTTTTAACTCTTGAATGCTGATTGTTGAGACACTTAAAAAGATGGGAAGCAAAACTTGATCAGAGTTTAATTAATTATTGGTTTGATGTGAAACATTAAAAAAAAAAAAAAGCCAATTTCATATCTACTCGAGAACTTGGGCAAAACTTTAAACAAGGAACAAGTGGACAAGGCACTTCATGCGATTTTGTAAAAATAAATATAAATCAATCAACAATATTATAGTAGAGCTGTATATGAAGACAATTTTATATCAGTTTTCCCTTTTTTCTTGGTAGTGACAGCTCAATTTACTTGTTTTAAGAATTCCACGTAAAATCTCATGAACTGCAATATTTACAGCATTTTGCTAATACTAATCATCACCAAATCTTTGATCACTGCTTTGTAAGCCAACTAAATTGGTGTTGAAGGTTGTACGGAAGGAGGGGAAGTCTTAAGGTAACATAGATAGGGTTGTGAGCAAAGACATGGAGAAGCTTGAAATAACATTGGAGGTATCCCAAAAAGGACTACATGGGAAATGAGGATCCATAAAGCATACCCTAAATAGTTAGGATAGGCCGGATGTTTATGGTTTCGTAAGCCAAAGAATTATAATTGGCAGTATCATGTTGACATTGATTCTCCCAAGACTTCTCAGCTGAAATGTTCCCTTTTTTAACTTTATTTTGAAAGACATTTTTGTGAATATTTCTAATCAGATATATTCTGAGAAAAAAATAGAAAGAGCATCATCATTGTTGCTTGATGTATGAAAACAATGTTCATTAAACTATATGCTCCCATGCATCTGTTATTACGAAATCCTTCTATGCATCTGTTGTGTGCTAAAGACTATTCCTAGGCCCAATCTTGCCTACTACGAATAACCACCAATAATAAGAAGAAATATGGGAAGAAAGATTTGAAACTAATGGAAAATAGATGGCACTGTTTGATTGAGTGAATAAAGCCATTAGCCCCAATTATTTCAATTTTTGGTTTTAGGATTAGGTAGGGTTTTGAGCCTATGATTTGGATTAATGCCACCAATGCTGGCCTCAGCACCGGTGTTTCAATAAATGTTTGGGAAAACCTACCTTGAGCTCTTCTTCTCCCTGTCTTCCTCTCCTTTCTCTCTTCTCTTTTCTTCTCTCTCATGTAAAATTAGAGACAGAGCCCTGGGCATTTTCACCAAGTCCCAGCTTTGACCTGGTTGGTACTGGCTGACACAGTCACTGACCCAGTTGATGCAGCTGATATCAACGAGGACATTGGGATGCCAGGTTCAAACGGACTTTGGTTCCGTAGCCATCCCAGGAGCCAGTCTCTCACCAGTCCCACCTAGGATGGCTGGGTACCAGATCCTCGATCCATAATGCAAGTAATTTCAATAATCTATTATTTAAATGGGTGATGCTCTGAAAAAGAAAGAATACAGTTTTCGAAAACGTTTATCGTTAAAAGAGCATATTTGGATGAATTTCAACTTCATCATTTTTTCTGTTTATTTATTTCCTTCATAGATTTTGCACATCTATGCAACTAGTCTAGCCTTCTCTTCCGAATTGGGTAGGTATCTTTTAATGGTCCTTTGTATGTTTGATTGATGATAGATCTTTATCATACAAGGATAACTTGCAAGATGAAGTTCAAATAATCTTTAAGCACAAGAATTAAAGATTCAACCACATAACATGTCAATCTACATCTGCGAGACTATAAAGCATGAACCAGGATTTACAGTATACTCTGACTTATAAAAGGGAAAGAATAAAAGATGCTATGGTTTTTGATGGAAAAATGAATGGTCATGATACAAGAAAAACCCATGCACGCAAGCTAGACTATGATGGAGATTTTAAAAAAACTCCTGGTCATGCTACAAGGAGCAGCTTGAACTTGGACAACAAACATGCGGATCTAGGTTCCAAAAATGGAGTGCCCATACCATACTTAAAACAAATACATCATTCAAAGGTATAATTTTTAAAATACCTGTATATGGTCGTTACGAGGATGCTTGCGAGCTCCTTTCTCAGGAACATTGACTATCTGGACAATAAAATGTTCAACTGAATTCAAAAGATAAGATAAGTTTCTCACTTACTATAAACTTAGTAACTAACATAATTGTAACTGACAGTATTCATTCATTTCAAAATAGGGCATTCTTTTCCTTTTCTTTCAAAACTAGAAGAATACACCCATCACATAGGTCAAGATTACTTTCGTATTTAAAAAGGAAATAAGATTAGTCATATTTAAACCATAATCTGGCAATTTTAAGTTCAAAAGTATAGGTTCCAGAAATGATTTTTAGTCAAGTCTTTGGAGATAAAACATTTTGCATATCACAACCGTAACAAAAGAAAGATTGCATAGAACAAATGAAAAACAGGTTTCTGAGACACTTATTTGAAAAAATGGGGACCGTCATGTGAAATGCTTTTTATGTTCTCAGGGAACTTCAAACATGCAGAGGTTGATATTTAAACTTCAATATGCTTTTAAAACATTGATTGAAAGTTTTACTCAACAAACTTCATGTTTTATTACTGATCAATGCAATTACCATTTACTCTGCAAGTATTTTCTCAAGTCATAAAGCATGAGAATTTGGTATGTGCTTATGAAAATAAACTTAATCTACAAACATTGATTAAGTTGCCTATGAAAAGCAGTTTTGATTTAAGGTTACAAGTCATATATTGAAGAAAGGAAAGGGATATAATTTATGCAGATGCAAGTTGTGAAATTATGCCAATTTATAATTCCATTGTTATTGTTGGGAATAACATAATACAGTAAGAGGGCATGCACCAAGGGTCAAGTAATCTACATGAAGCACATTTCAGAGTTAAACTTCACAGACAGAGAGAGGAGGGGGGAATGGGGAAAAGGCTATTTGTGTGCGTGTGTGTGTGTTGTGTGGCGGGGGGGGGGGGGTGGGAGGGGGTGTGAGGGTGGAGTGAGTGGTGTGGTGGTGAGGGCAAATGAAACCAAATCAACAATGCAATGCATGATATCAGACTTACAGTTCCTTCTAGCATCTTTAATAATGCCTGTTGAACACCTTCACCAGATACATCTCTACTGATATTTAGGCTTTCAGCCTGCAAAATATATTATTGTTGAATAAAGATGCTATCTAGATGCACCTATAACAAATGGTTTTATCAATCATAGAACCTTTTTAGTGATCTTATCAACTTCATCAATATACACTATCCCTTGTTGAGCTGCTTGCACATTGAAATCAGCAACCTAAACACAGTGACAAAAATTGAAGTGGAAGAATTAGCATGTAAACCTACCCATAAAAAGTGCTCGCAAGATGATAAAATAACGGTAAATAGACCTGGAAAGTTACTAAAGTTGATTTGAAAGCAAATAGTATGTGCAGAAGTTGTGGACAAAAGAGCATGATGCATCTGCTAGTAGTTGCATGTTAATGTCAATAGTATGCAATTTACCATTGAGTCCCCACATGTATCTACTAGAAGGTGTCAAAGAAAAGGCCAAGTATAAGAACTCCCAGCTATTTCTTTCATAAAAATGCAGCAACGAAGCCTGTGTGAGATTTATGCAATGCACAGACACTTATTATGTCATATCATAATGCACTCTATTGAAGCCCAGTTTTGCCTAAACTTCAACAGTACTGACTGAAAAAAGAGAGGAAATTGCAGTTTGTGCAATGCATATATACTTACCATTTTACTTAATAAGAGGGAGATGTAATAAGGTTCTTTGGATACGAAAGAGAATGTCAGCAAGTGTCTGTGCTCTCGGAAACCTAATGAATCTAAAAGCCAACTACAACACAACAAAACATGTATATGGCATGCAGTCTAGCTGAAATTAGCAATCCTAGAAGAACATACACAAGACAGAAGTTCGAGCAAAACCATTCTACCTGGGTTGCTGTATTGGTATACCTCTTAGGACACTTGCTGCAGCACCCACTTCTTAGGCGCAGCCATACTCAATATTTTATTTTATTTTATTTTATTTTATTTTATTCTGGAGAGCCCTGCTTCCCCACCCCAACACCCAAAAACCATTCCATGGGCTTCAGTTCAGATAAATAAGGCCAACATTACCTCATTGGAATCAACTCAACCATCCAAGAGTCCCATAGCCCCTTTTATTATGGTGGAATCTTCATGTCTCTTTCAGATTTAAAAAATTCATTAAACATTACACTGATTGCTTTCCCTGCACAGATAGCTAAAAGAACTGAGAACCAACACAACCACACACACACACACACACACACACATACAAAGAAGAGAGAGAGAGAGAGAGAGAGAGAGAGAACTAAGGAAACCTGTAGGGCCAAATTAGAATTTTTTTTTTCTCTTCACACCAAAAACAAGGGGAAACCAATTGAGGCGGACCCTATCTCCATGTTTATGATGCATCACACTCCTTCAAATTGTTCTTTTCCTCCCAACCAAATTTATATATCAGCGAACCACGCTTCTGCACCAAAAGGACAATTTACAAAATTTTACTCCTTTCCAATCGTTCAAGTATGGGAGGTCACGTTCCATAATGTACCATAAGACAGAACACCCTAGAATTCCATCTCCACTTAACATGCTCAGAAAAATGGAAATCTTGATTCTCCAGTTTACACAATAATTGTTGCTTCACTATAAACTTTAGGTGCATATATTCTTATCAAAAAAAAGTGCATGTGTATCACATCATAATCACAAGCAGTATTTCGCTAAAAGGTTGTCCTTAGGGCACAGAATCGCATACATCTTTGCCACGTATGCCACCATGTATTAATAGGTATCATTCTGTGTCAACATGTATTGCTTTAATACGCATGGATATATCCCAAGCACATAAATGCTTGCTTGTATGACACTTTCCCAACCATCTGGAATCTTCCCTAGTGGTTTTTCTTTTGCCTTATTTTATAAGGATTGGAGTTTTGAACATGATAATGACAAAAATACATGGGATGAAATGTTAGACTTGAAAGTAACCCATAGCATTCAAGCCTCTCACAGTACCACCTATCACCTTGCAACTCCTAAAATACATTGTTGATGTGTAAACATAGTTATGTGTCGCTTTTGCAGTTTTTGCCATGAAATTCATGACAATTTATATTGCCAAATAGCAAACATTACAGATATTTAGGGTGATATACAATTCTTGCTTCCTATTATCAGTTAAAGAAATCTTTATTTGTTTAAAACATGTTTATCCACACATGTAGAGCATTTAAAATTGGTTAATATTAAAAAAAATGAATTATGAATCCCTTTTACAACTTGTGTATCATTTTTCAATCCATTAAACTAGCTTCAAGCTTTAAGGTTTTACTAGAGAAGACTTAAAATCTTCACAGATTTGTCAGTTAAATTGCTATTTACATGAAGCTCTACCACCAATTTTTGACTATTAAAACTGGTTTTGACCCTGAAAATATTTTTTAAATCAATTGAATGGGAGCTAATTCTCCCAGGTTGGTATCAAAATGTCACAGGTTCAAATCCCCATTTAGACCATTTTTTCTTCATACCACCTGTTTCTTTTCTTCTCTTGACTTGCTCCTGGTTGAGACAATTTTGACTTGTTCTTGAGTCATGCATGGTCCAGGCTACATGTGGTTTTAGCAGCATAAGCATTTGTGGTCTAGTGGTTACTTAACAGTCACAACTCTCAAGTATTATGAAGTAATACCAATTGAGAAAATATTATAAAGTAATAGTCAAAGTACATGTCACAAACATGGTTCAATATGATTAAAGTAATAGGCAAGTGTCATCTAAGAAATTTATGATGTTTACCTCCCAAATTTTTAAAAATACCAACCTTCTAATGGCAATGAATATTCAAATGCCATCATGTCCATCATTAGTTGAGGTTCATGCTGTATTACCAGAACTCGCAACAGAATAATAGTAGGCCCCTAAGAAAGACCAGTTTCTAGTGACCATAATGCAAAGGAATTTTTAGAACATGACATTACTCTCACATGTATGATAACTTTATTCAAAAAAATAAAGAATAGAATAATCCAGAATCATACCGTAAGCAACTTGTATAATATTGATTCGACATCTTCTCCAACATAACCTGCCTGCAGAGAGATTTTACTCTTTCAATTTACAGTAAAGAATAGCCAGGCCAGGAAGGCTAGGAGGTTGCCATCAGCTTGACAACTATTAAAGCAGAATGGTCAAAAAATGGTGTCGTTTGCTTTCTTTAGTCAATGTTACAAAAAAAAAAAAAAAAAAAAAAAAGAGATACACACATCAGTACCGATTGATTTATGAAAAGATTGACCATGTTTTTTAATGTATAAAAATAAACCCCTAAGAAGAAGAACCCAAATGAAATGAACAACATTTTTGCTATAACTAGGATTACCATAAGAAAACCACAGTATAACCCCAAAAGATAAACCCACTAAGTATTTCAGAAGATGACTTCTATGACTCCCAGATATTGATACAATTTCATTTCATTCAATTAGCATATTGCATCATTTTTCATAAAAAATGCCCAATTGTTTAACCTTGTATTTCCATGTTAGATTCCTATCATAAGGAAGCTCGCAAAAAAAATATGATTTGATGAATTTTTTTTCTCAATTATTCATAACAACACACAGAGAATGTTCCCCTAACATTGACTGTAATTTGACTCATTTAATTAAAAAACAAGGAAAAGAATTAAAATTCAGTGATATTATGGAATAGTATCGTATATTGATAATGCAGTTCAATTGGAATCAACTGAGTTGTTAAACAAATCCCTCGTTGAAAATGATGTCCATCAGATGATCAGCAAAACGAAATAATATGAGGTAAGGTTCAGCAAATTTAAACATATATACAAACATATAATAAGTTAGAAGATAGTATTTTGCAAATGAGTGGAAAAGAAATTATGCAATATCAATAAATTAAGGACAAGAAGGTTATGAAAAACTTGCCTGTGTTAGCGTAGTTGCATCTGCAATAACAAATGGTACATTCACAAAGCGGGCTAATGTTTTTGCAAGTAAAGTCTTCCCTGTCCGTGCAGATAATATTACAGTGCATAAGTAGGGCCGACCATCAAACCCAGAAAATTTAATAAAAACAATCCTCAGGCACCTCAATAATATATTAAAATTTAAAACACTTAATTATAGCAATGAGGCTGTACCCGAGCCAGTGGGGCCCATCAAGAGCACATTGCTTTTCTCTAGCTCTACATGATCATCGATTTTAGCCTCAAGATTCCCTGGATCAGCTGCCGACCTGGATAATAGATCAGCATATTCAGTTTCCAACAAAAGAGTAGCAAGCATCCAAGCTTTACCACCTGAAAAATGTCAGTATTAAATCTCGTTCAGTCAGAGATAGAGTATTTCTTAAGAACAGGGGTGGCAATTTCTGACCCAGACCCCACAGACCCACTGTAATTCACCTTAAATAAACAAGTTTCAATGATGTGTTTTTATAATAAGGTTTTGTTTCAGGTTAACCAAGACCAATCTGATTACAACTTGGTCAGGCTTGGTTTGTCAGCCAGACCCAATGGATCCCATGGCCTGGACAAGTCCTTAAACAAACCTTAGGCCCACTAGAACAGTAGTACCGGTAATCTAGTTGAGGCTTAATTGCATGATTAGGGAGGCTATATGTTTCATAGTTAAAGAGAAAGAAGAAAAAGACTGAATAAAAGTGGAGCAGACCATGTCTGGGATTTATCTTGTTCTCTTTTCCACTTAATTTCCTCTCTCTCTGCATGTGTGTGCATTTGGATTCACACTCCTATATTCCCTCCTTTGGCCCTATTTCAGTTTTGTTTATAAAGGTATATAATTGAAAAGTGAAGCACTAAATTGTGTTGGTGGATTGCATATAGCCATATAGATCTGCACGAAAAATGAGCTAGAATGGGTTTAATTTTTTGGAACCAATTACAAAATGGGTTTTGACCCAACCTAAATATAACCCACCCAATGCCACTGCTACTCAAGAATGAAAATAAGGATATAACAAACCCTTTCTGCAAGGATGCATGGTAGATTCGTTTATAATGATTGTAGACAGCCACAGATAGGACCTGCAACATGATGGTGAATTATGGAAAAACGATTAGGACAAAATGCCTTAGAAACTTTCATCGCTTCAAAAGCATGGAACATATTTTCCAAAACAACTTAGTGTTTGATCCAAATATCCAAAAAATTTAATAAAAGGATAAAAAAGACAAAGGTTCATACACCTAAAAAATTATCCATATAATCACTGCTGTAACAAGAAAGGAAATAATCCATTAGAGAAACAAAGACGTAGATAATCACCTTCTTCATGCGAGAGCCAAGAAACAGAAGTAAAAAAGTCTTGAAAATTAATAATGTTAAAAAAAACTGATTGCTTTTCAAAGTGTTGGAGAACTTCTGAAAAAATACTGGCCCATCTTAAAATATCATAATGCTTAGTCGCAAGGTGTAAAGATTAAGTTTTGTGACTTTTAGCATCAGTAGTTCAAAGTAACTATATACTGACAAAAAAAAAAAAGGCAGGAAAACTCCAAATTAAGCAAACTTCTGAAAATGTGGACTCCATATTAAAGGTGAATGAAATAAGCTATCCAGATTTATTATGAGTCGAATTGGAGCTCAAATTCTGGGCTCATAATATTGAGTTCTCAATCAGCTTGATAACATAACAAGCATAACCCAAGCTAGGATGGACTAATCTTACATGAGCTTTGCTCTTTATATTATAAGATCATAGCTGATGAGCTAAGAGATCCAAGTCATGGAAAGCTTATTACATTCTGACCTATGCATAAACAAAAGGAAGTAATGTTTTTGGGTCGTACTAAGCACGACGCTTTGGTATTGCACATGATGTGGCACCAGCTCAAGTAAAACCTGTGTCAGGGAGCTAAGTTAAACTGAATTTGAGCTTAAAAGAAACTGAACAACTACTGAAGCTGAGACAGGAAGAGACTGGATAAGATTAGCTTAGACCAAGTGTGCTTTGAGGTTTCAAGCCTGATTTGAACCAGGCTGAGCATGAGATAAGAAAAGACTGAAGGAGTTAAAGCAGAGCCAAGCCCAAGTCTTGAGGTTTTGACCTTTAGAAACCTAAGTTCAAACTAGCTCAATTGACTCTCATACGTACCTAGTGGTGTTTGGCCAACCATAAGGAGAGGGAAAGAGGGAGGGAGGGAGGGAGAGAGCAATGGAGGCTTTCAACCATCGAGGGGTGTACACAGAGATGTTGGAGTCCATCCCCACTTTTCAGATAGAGAGCGGGTCCGGCCTGCTTAATGGGTCCAGGTCCGGTTCCGGACCTAGCTGTCACATCCCGTCTCTGCTAAATGTGGCACAAGTTGAGGGAAGCTAAACTTCTCTTTAATGTAGTTGTATAGATTTCCATTATTGCATGATTAAAAAAGAAAAAAGACAAACTTGAACTTGTGTTACCCTCTCTCTCTTTCCAGATGTGAATATGGGACAGTTATCATGATTCATTTAGGAGGGAAAAAGAAAGGATGGAGTGTGTGGGAGTGGGACTTGCAGTGTTTGAACTTTGAAAGTCCATCCTAATAATTTAAGGAACCACATTTTTAGTTGAACTTCCCTTTAATGTAGTTATATATAGATGAGATATGGAACCAAGAATGTGAAATTGCTTTCTCAACCTAAAAAGGATTTGTGCTTTCATATAAGTTAATACCTTGCAGATGGTAGGTTGTGCTTGTACACTTACTCTTCACATAAATAGAGTAAACTTTCTAACACCAATGTATTTAGGCATCTATTATCATCTAGTGAAACAAAGGAAATGGGAAATTGTGTCCATAGATGCCATCCCAATAGTAGTCCTATGCATATTTAGTCAAGCCCTACGTTAACAAGTACGAACCACTTAGTACATCTGCCTATACCCTCTGCTTTCATTTTAAGAATACATACTCATCTATGGTTGATTGGTTTCTTCCACGCCCACTAAATACCTAGGTTCCCGGTGTCTCACTCCTTGAATTAATTTATCATTTAAGGTTTTTTCAGCATTTTCTTAAAGAATATATGAAAAAGGAAGCAAGAGATGCAGATTTGCGGGGGACTCAGATGTGCAGGACTGCACAGTCCTTTTAAGAATACAAGAATATCACATTGGAGATCTGGTAGTGCAATTTTCTTAGGTACAGAAAAGCAAAACTGATGGGCCTAAGAATAACAAAGAAGAGGAGAGAACGAGCTAGAATCCACTACAAGAAAAGTAAGGAAATGATTGAAACTCGTTTGAACTCATAACTTAATCAAGATTCACAACCAATTTCACAGACCTGGATCATCCTGGATATATCATGAAGGCCTTTAAACGGTTACATTAGCATTTCATTATATTTGAAAAAGAATATCCATCATCACATTAGCTAAGCTAAGAATCCTGAACTAGCTCAAACACTATATCATTAGCCAACTCATGAATCTTACAATTCCCGTTGGATCCCAAACTACAAACATGGAAACCGTTAATACACAGAAAAAAAATGGACCCTTAAACAACCACACCGAATGCTTATTGAATCCCATTTTTTCTAAATTCTTTCCTTTTTCCTTCCTCAGGTGTTTCCCATTGAAAGAATAATATTAGATTTTTTTTTTTTTTTTTTGCACTTTACTTCTTAGATTGTAGATACCATGTCATCAGTCTTTCAAAAATGCAACAAAAAGAAAAATGTAGATCGTTCAATTTGAATTAGTACTCAAGCTATACAGGAATGTTCATGTGAAGCCCTCATAAGTCGGGTTGCATCGAAAGAAAGAAAGAAACTATACCAAAAATGAGAAATACTTTCTTCTGTATATTTATTTAGAAGTATCATTATCAAGGAAAAACTATTCACGGATTTGTCTCCAGATCCTCCTAAATCATGGATATCCATAAATGAATTGCGATCTAAAATGAAGGGGAAAACAGCTACCTTTTTAGCACGCTGCTGGCCAATTACAAACGTATCGAGCCCCTTGCAGATCTCCTTCGGCGTCGGCAGATCCTTCCCTAAATTCGACCCACCACACCACTCCTTCCCACCAAACTCACCCCCATCGCCTGAATTCCCGCCTCCCCCGCCCTTTCTGTATCCCCCCACTTTCACCACATTCACATTCGGCGGCCCGGGCGGCACATGCACCGCCAGCCCATTGCCCCCCGGCGCCGGCGCCGGGAGCGGCATAGGCGGCCAATTCTCCGGCGGCTCCCCTCCATACGTCGCCTTCAGCGTCTCCCAGAACGTGGACCTTATCCGATTCCCGATCTCCTCATCTCCCTCACCTCCACCGCCCTTTTCCTTCTCGGGAGTGTCCCTTCTGACCCGCCCGATCTCGACGAAGCTCCCCTGGAGGGGGACGAGCCGATGGGGGCGGAAGTAGAAGGCGGTCCTGCAGTTGGGGCATATATTGACGGCCTGGAACCCGCCGCCGCGGTCGGACGTGGCGGGGGCCGGCGGTGGCGGTGGTGGGCGGTGGGAGAAGAGGACCTCCATGTGCTTGGAGCAGCGGGGACAGTGGGCCTCCGCCCGGATCCGCAGGGTCTGGGGGGCTCTTCGGGACCTCCACCCCCTTCCCACTTATGCCGCTCCTGCCGGTGCAGCTCCCGCCGCCGGCCACCCACGGCGACGACGGCGATGGCCCCCCCGCGTCGCGTGCAGATCGGCGACCGCTGCGAGAGCCCGTGCCGGGGTGCTGCGCCGCCTCCGGCGGCGGCGATGCCTCGCGCGGCGGCGTCACTCAGCCTCCTCCATCGGAGAATCGCTGACATCTTCTTGAATTCAGAGAGAGAGAGAGAGAGAGAGGCTAGTCGCGGTCGGGCGGAGTTTTTATGCGGGAAAGCGAGGATCCAAGAGTACGGTGATAGATGTGGTCCAGCGAGATTGTAGCGGTGGATGATACGGTGAGGGTAAATCGTGGCCGTTGAATGAGGGCGACTTCGACGGGGAAGTGGACCGGGGTGGAAAGAAGGCTCAACGGTCAACGAAGCGTGGGCCAAGCATTGTTAACGGCAGCGAGTTTGGTGGGGGTGGGGGAGTTTGGTGGGCCGAGGATGAGGCGACGTTGTTCAAGGACTAAACGTGACCGTGGCCAAGCTGAAGCCCATGAGGTGAATTCTTTGGGCAAGCTTGCCAATGAAAGACTAGTTTTGTCTAGCTTCGTATATATAGCAGTTTCAGGTTAGTCTTTCTACTTTGGTGGATGGAAGGTGACATTTTTTTGGAAGCCATGTTCTGGTTTATGCCAAGGCACAGTTTCCATGTGAGATGGCATCATGTCCAATTCCATCTCCATCAGTTCGAAGAAATTGATGTGCTCAGCTGTTTTTGGTTGGTAGTCGCTTTCAAGTTTTCAGACAAGATAATAACCAATTTTATGCCCTCGATATTCTAGATCCAACACACAATTGAAAAAATGAAGCACGTAATTAGCATGTGGTGCATGGAAAGATTGCCTACCATGAGACCGACATTGTCACGAAAATTTCATGTTGGTTGTAGTGTGTCCAGAGCAATGAATATTCGAGTGGAGTTTTATTTTTTGAGAAAATGAGAGGAGATTATTAGCACTAACTCATGCATGCACAGGATCCAAACCTAGGTCACCAATACCAACTTCCAGTGAGCTAGTTGGCATCCATTATTGATGTGGTCATTAGATACATCTTCGGATGATCACTCTATGCATGATACAAAATAACTATTAGATTACTCGAGAAGATAGGAAAGAATTGTAAGAAGAGAAAATACAGGAAGTTGTAGTTTGTTAGGCATCTTTAGAAAAATAACTTTTGTAAGTTAATTTTGTTTTAGTATAAATTTTGAAACTACTGGCATATTACTCACACAATGCCTGGGAATTTTTTTATTTAACAAATATATCATTTTAAAATAATATTTTTATTTATTATATAATTTTTTAGACATTAATATCTATTCTATTATTATATAAAATTTTTATTTTATTGATGAATGTATTTATTGATTTTTATTAAAATATCATATTATTAATGCACTAATATATTATTTTATCAATATAAAATTTAATTTATTAATATATTATTAATAGATCATTTTTATTCGCCGACGGAGAAGGTGGTGAGGGCGTAAGCAAGGCCAGGGACAGTGCAGACCTTCTAGGCGAGGGTGCTCTCCTTACCATCAAAGAGCTCAACGGTGCGGCTGCGACGAGGGACGAAGAAGTGAGCTAAGTCCAGGTACTTGATGGCCTTGGGCAGACGCCTATGGACTCGTAGTTTCTCCGACCACTGAAGCCCTACCAGAATCGCGTCGTCGTCCGCGGCGGGCTATTCTCCAACCACAAAACCCTCCACCCCTCCTCCGCCACCGACCCCATCCCGGCCCCTGCTCTTGTCGACTTCCATGACTGAGACCCCGATTACCCCCTCCTCTGCTGTGGTCGTGCCTCCCCCCTCGCTTGCTGCCACCGATCGCCGCCTACCCCCCCCCAATCAAAACCTAAGAAAACCCTCTGATCTCCGAGACACTCTCCTTCCCCATGGACCTCCCAAAAAGAAAAAAAAATGATCAATCTTTGTGGGAAAAGATCTTGCCTCATTTTTCGAAAAAATGAGTGAGGAGATCATTAACCCTAACTTATGCATATGTAGGATCCAAACCAGATCACCAAAACCAACTTTCGGTGAGCTAGTTGGCATCCATTATTGAAGTGGTCATTAGATACATATTCAAATGATCATCCTGTGCATGATACAAATTAAATAACCATTGGATTATTCCAGAAGATAGGAAAGAATTGTAAAAAGAGAAAATACAGAAGTTGTTGTTTGTTAGGCATTTTTAGAAAAATAACTTTTGTAAGTTAATTTTGTTGTAGTCTAAATTATGAAACTATAAGTACAGATGTGATGTACCTAGTAGTCGAGTCTACAAGCAAGAATGTTCATATGCATAGAGAGTCCAAATGAGCAAGTGATCCATGGGCAGTCCACGTTCGACTTTGATGGCTTCTTCAATTAGGGTTCCAGGATGATCTTGAATTCTCAGAGAAAAATATAAACGTAGTTGAGCTTGAGACATATAGAGTTGCTACTAAGAATGGTTAAGCTCAGGTTAGATCAAGTCCAGGTTTCACTAAACCAGACCATGTCCATTGAGATTTTGGTGTTTCATGTCCAACTTTTATTTCATACACAAGCTCGAGTCCAAGTCAGGATCGGTCAAAATAAAGTTGGGTGTCAAGTTTGCGGGTTAAAGTGGTGGCACTTAAGGTCGACAAATAAAAAAATATTTTATATATATATATATATATATATATATAGCGTATCAAATGAGAGGAGTGACTTAATATGAAAAGTGAGAGAATATAATAATAATCTTTATATCCACATCAATGGTCCAGATGAGCACTACGTGCGTATTAAAAAAATTAAAAAATGAAGGAATGGATAAATCTTAGGGGTATTTGGACAGTTTGGACGATCGCATTCTCATTTGAACCATTAATATAGATCCAAAAATTATTATTATATATTTTCACCTCTCACATTAAGCCACTCCTCTCATTTGATACGCTTTCTCTCTCTCTCTCTATATATATATATATATTGATCATTATCAAATATTATGTCTAGAATAAGGCTGCAAATGGGTCGAGTTGACTCATGATTCGATCCAGTCTGACCCGTTTAGATCCGATCCTATCCATTTTAGAACTCGTGGGATCGGATCGAATTTTAAAATTGGACCCGTTCAATATTCCGAGTCGGGTTTGGGTTTACTGAATTAGGATCCAATCTGATCCGATCCGATCTGAATTGAGTATTAAATCCAACATGTAAACTATAGAACAAATAGAGTAGGATTAGAATTTCAAATGCTCTTGTAGAATTGTTATTTTTTATATAGTTCTACTTAATTTGACTATGAAATTTTGAGAAATTGCTTATAAATTAATAGCTAAGGCAAAGTAATATTTTTTTTCCTTTGTCATAAACTTCGCATACGTTGGTTTATCATACGAACCAAGTCCGATCAAAATTTGGATCCGAGCTGGATCCAAAATTTTTAAATTGGGACCGGATTATATGTGGATCCGATCCGATCTAAATGATCCAAAGGAACAAACTTTTTGATCATGGATCCGATCTGATCTCACCCGATTTTCAATTGGGTTGGATCTGGATTCAACATTAGGATCCGATCAAGGAGTCGGATCCGATCAGGATCACTCATTACTCGGTCCGATCTGATCCATTTACATCTCTAGTCAAGAATAAAACATCCTGGCCATTAAAAAGCAATCAAGTGGTTGTTGCTCATCCACCAGCAAGAAATGTATGTATTAAGAGCATTGGGGCATTCAAGTTCTTGCTATCCCATTGAGCTGGTTGTGAGCCCATCCTAGGGTTTTATATAATTCAGCCAAGCATGAGTTAAACAAAGATCAAATTTAGCTTGATTATGATACAAGTTGAGTTTAGACATGGCCTAGCTAGCTTGAACGCAACCCACCTATGTCAAATTCAATCAAATATAATTAAATTTGTCCTAGTTCAATTGCCTCATCCATATATAAAAACATGGGACTGATTTTTAGTGCTCATTAAACAAAACTAACTTAAGTCATGACAATGACAATAGGACTTCAAAATTAATGGTCTATCCTATTCATTGTTTCCTGCATATATACAACAAACAACATCACGACATGCAAAAGGGTGAAGTAATACATAATCATGTTTGTATTAGTGCTTAGCTCTACGTAATCAAAAAATATATAAATAGAAAAAATACGTTTTTATAGGTGGATCATTTGAATATTTGCATATCTCATACTCTCCAAGCATCATCTTCTTTTCCTGGAAGTTTAGACAATCAAAAGATGTTTTTGGTTGGTGCCTTGTTTAACATTACCCATGCAACTCACACGCTAGAACCATCCCCATGTATGAATAAAGAATTTTCTGGGGATAGATCATATAATTCCATTGGTTTAGACCACCAACAAAAGTCATGCAAGGAAGAGCAAGTAAACAGAGTCTCACCGGGAGAAGAGAAGAATAATAATAATGGAATATGAAAGCGCGGAAGCCTTGGGGCACAAGTTCTGTGTATTAGCCCCAGCAAATTTTGTACTTTTTTAGCTTGATCACAAACAACATAGTACCAGGATAGATGATAATGAAAAGCTACGATTAGATCTATTTTGAGAACTAGCACTACTGTAATTCTTGCTACCTATTAATCAAAATTAAAATCATTGAATATATTGATAATAAATTCGATGCATATGGTATTCGTTGCAAGAGCTAGAAAGGCTAATTTATTGGCATTATACAAGATTGAATGGCATCTTGAACAAAATAAGACAATTAACGTTCATTGAGATCCGAATCAAAATTGGTATCAGAATGGCCCTCTGAATCGGAATAGAGATTTGAATTCTTTAAGAAAGAGTCTGGATTGAATTTTATGAGATTGGACCATTTATATTCTACTCCGGAATTGAAATTAGAATGGATATTTTCCAACCAAATAGTTAGAATGGGAGTAACCCATTCCATTTCTATTTTAGGCCCCAATTCTCTCCAACTAAACATCGAAATCGAAATATAATTTAAATAATCGGGAAGAGTAGAGAATAGATTTTGAGAGATTGAAAAATTTTCTCAAAAATTGGAATGGAAATAGAACTTTCTCTAACCAACAGCTGAAAGGGAAGTTGCTCGTTCTCATTCCCATTTGAGACTCCAACTCCCTTCAACTAGATGTCTTTCGTTCAGAAAATTTTAACATGTTCAACCTGAAAGGAGGTATCCCTGACCAACTCAACCAACATCTGAGATGCTTGCTGCGTTGGACTTGCCATGGTCCGCTTAACATAACCCACACTCCTCTGCAGGAGCCAAAATCATCAGGTGCAGTTTGGAAAGGCATTCAAGCTGCCATAGCTATCTTGCAAGCTACCTCACTAGAGATTGAATTAATAAAGCTCTCACCATACCATCACTTGCCTTTATTCTCCTGGGGCAATTGCTTCCTCTTTGAATCCTTTGCTTCTGGATGCTTGTCCCCTTCTTTGAGGAATCCAAAACTTGCTTTTTTTTCCCATCTATGAAGGAAACCCAATGAATTAGCTAATGGGCTCTCCAATTTTCCAGCTACAGTGAAAAATTGGAATTTTAATTTCGTTCCAGAACTCATATTACTTGTAAGCACTAACGATAATGTTGTTTTCTTCTGAAGGATTGTGAATAATATTATTTAGGGTTCTGGCCTTGGGCCAAAACAGGAGAGACAAGAGCTCACATTTTAGGTAAAACATACAAAGTTATTGATTCAAAAAAATATGGCCTGAGTTGAAATCAAGCGGAGTGCGTATGGGAACCCAATCATGGACTAGTTCTTGTCGCATTGATTAGATCCCCTCTGTTAGATGACAAGAATTCCTCATTTCGAAGGTTGGATGATGCATTCTCAAAATCTAGTCTAGAATAATTGAAGTATTGGCAAAGATATTGGCATAGAGAGAGACTAACCCGACAGATCCCACAATTAAAATATAAATTATTTTCTAAGAAACGTTGATCTAAATATACATGAAATTATAGAGATGCAAATGCAAAACTTTAAGTTTCTTAATACAAAAAAGTTAAGTTCTATTACTTTTGATTGATTTTATATCTTGCACTGATAGCAGATCTAATCTATCCAATTTATTACTTCTAGCAGCATAAAATTGATTTATGATTTTTGAACCTATGCATATTGGACTTTATGATTTGCCGTATCCATTGTCACCCCAAGCTTCTCATTGTCTTTTATTTTTTTTATTTAGTTTATTTAGTAGTATTGCTTTCCCTCCCATAAAAAATAAATAAATAAATAACTAAGTAAATGAAGCTTCGAGGGCCATTTTTTGTGAGAAAGTTGAACTCTCCTAATATAAAGTTGCAAGATGCCACGGTTTATCTACATTTTCACACATTAATGATGAAAGGAACTTCGTGGGATCCTCATGTTTTAAAGAGAAGTGAAAGAGAGTCCCAGGACATATGGTCTCTGATTTCTGAATAGGTAGAAACATGGATTTCTCACACAAAATACAATTCTCTCACATACATTTTGTTGGAATTACATGGTATTTCAAAAGGTATGAAGTTCACGTCAGCCCTATACCTATTTCTAGTTTGTTCTTGATTTTTAGCTGATTTTTTTGATCGTGTTAACTATTCTGTTAAAGATTTGCTTTTACATGATTCTAGCCAGATTTTCAACCACTTTACCAACGTCCTCTCACCTAAATGGCCTAAAAATATTACTCCACTTAACCCTCTTGAAAACCAACCAACAAATTTTTCTTCCCAACTTTTTCTCCATGACAAACAGCTTTTATTCATATATCTTTTCACCTGGTTGCTGTCTCGTTGTTAAAAAAAAAAAAAAAAAAAAATCTTCACTTTAAGTTTTTCTTGCTAGGTTTATTCTTATCTTTATTTCTGTTACTTCTGCTTCCTCACTTATGAGTGCACACTATTGAGAAGGCCTGTTGTATCCTGAGGGATAGCCGTCAAAATACCTTCTGCACCTAAGAAGGATGGAATCTATCCTTTAGGATAGTGTTTCACACCTCAAGCAAAAATCGTAGTTACAATCCTACCTTTTGCCTTTTCCTACAATCTAAAGGATAGAAATGGATCCCACTACTACTAGTACCATTGCCGCTAGTTCCTCCAATGCTACATCCACTGTTGTTGCAATGTCTGCCATACCGTTGCTTCCTACCATACCTCTCACTGCACATGAGGGGTTTCCAGACACCTCCAAAATTGATGTGTTTTGTGGCAACAACTTTAGAAGATGGCAAGAGCGCATCCTCTCAGCTCTTGACATGTACAATATTGATTTTGCTCTAACTCAAACAAAGTCTGAAGAAGAAACACCTGACTATACCAGCAATATAGAGAACTGGAGGCATGCAAATAAGACGTTGGCCAACAAAGATTTGCGATAGAGAATTATGCTTACTGGCATATGATTGAAGATAAGGATATCAAGATGCAGATCAACGAGTACCACAAGCTGATAGACGACTTGAAGTCCGAAAACATAGAGCTGTCAGAAAGTTTTATAGCTGGCATGCTGATCGAAAAGCTGCCCAACTCGTGGAGCGACTACAAGCAACAACTCAAGCACAAGTACAAGGAGATGTCGTTGGAAGATTTGATTGTGCACATCATCATCGAAGATAGGAATATAAAGCAAGTGGAGGCTGTAAGGACCAAGGAGGTGATCTCGAAAGCCAACTTGATGCAAGACAAGTCGAATAAGCATAAAAGGTATGGACACTCTAAAACTAATTATAAACCCAAATCTAATAATTGTACCTTCAAAAAGAAGGGATATTGTTTTGTTTGTGGCAAGCCAAAGCACCATGCACCTCAATGCAGGAAGAGAGTGAGACATGACAATCCGGTTAAGCCAAATGCAAATTTGGTTCAAATAGATGATAATGACATTATTGCTGCGGCCATTTTTCAAGTGAACATGATAGCAACTTTGAAAGATTGGGTGGTAGACTCTGGTGCCACCAGGCATATCTGTGCAAACAGAAATGCCTTTATCTCCTACACACCAGTAGGGGAAGGAGAAGAAACTATTTACTTAGGTAACTCAAAATCTACACAAGTTCTTGGAAAAAGAAAAGTTCTTCTCAAGCTCACCTCAGGCAAGATATTGGCATTGAATGAAGTGCTCCATGTTCCTACTATAAGAGCAAACCTATTTTTTGTGGCCCTACTGGAAAAGATTGGGGAAAAAGTGTCACTTGAATTTGACAAGATAGTAATGACAAAGAATAATTTTTTTTTGGGTAAGGGATATTCTAACCAGAGACTCTTTGTACTTTATATTGTTGAAGTAATTAATGAAAATGCATGTACTTCTTCTGTTGATATGCTTAATGATGTTAATTTGTGGCATGGTAGACTTGGGCATGTTAGTATATCATATATTAAGAAAATGCAATCTTTAGGATTAATTTCTGACATTGATAATGCTTGCATGAACAAGTGTGGAATTTATGCTGAAACCAAAACAACTAGAAAAACTTATGCATTTGTGGAAAGAGAATCTAAACTTTTAGGATTAATTCATACTGATTTAGGTGATTTAAAACAAACTATGACTAGAGGTGGAAAGAGATATTATATCACTTTTATTGATGATTATTCTAGGTATACTGAGATTTATTTATTGAGGAATAAAGATGAGGCCTTTAGTATGTTTCTATTATATAAAGTTGAAGTAGAAAATCAATTAAGTAAAAAGATTAAAAGAGTTAGATCAGATAGAGGTGGGGAATATATTTTGTTTAATGATTTTTGTGAGAAGGAAGGTATAATTCATGAGGTTACACCTCCTTATTCCCCTGAATCAAACGGAGTAGCAAAAAGAAAAAATAGAACACTAAAAAAAATGATGAACTCTATGCTTGTTAGTTCACATGCACCTGATAATCTTTGGGGTGAAGCCATCTTATCTATATGTCATATTCAAAATAGGATTCCATATAAAAACACCGATAAGATACCTTTTGAATTGTGGAAGGGTTATACCCCTAACTTGAAATATTTGAAATTGTGGGGGTATCTTGCTAAAGTGTTGTTACCTGAACCTAAGAAAAGAAAAATAGGATCTAAAACTTCAGATTGCATGTTTATTGGATATACTGATCATAGTGCAGCATATAAGTTTCTTGTTTTGAAAAATGGCATGCTTGAGTGTAACTCTATAGTTGAAACAAAGAATGCGGAATTCTTTGAAAATATATTTTCTTTAAAATCTGAGAAAATAACTCCTGGGCTTTTTGAAAATGTTGGTTTTGGAAACTCAGATTTAGGTTTGAGAAGGAGCAAAAAACCTAAAAAAAAAAATTATTTAGAAATGATTTTTGTATCTATTTTATTGATAAAGATCCTGTGTCTTTTTCTGAAGCTATCTCCTTCCCTGATAGTCATTTTTGGAAAGAAGCTATCAAAAATGAACTTGATTCAATTTCACATAATCAAACTTAAGAACTAGTTGATTTACCTCTTGGAGCAAAACCTATTGGATGTAAATGAATTTAAAAAAAAAATTAATCCTGATGATTCTATTGATAAATACAAAGCTAGACTTATTACCAAGGGTTTTAATCAAAAATCAAATGTGGACTATTTTGATACTTTTGCACCAGTGATCAGAATTTCTTCAATTCGAATTTTGATCGCTTTAGCTTCTATTTATAATCTTGTTTTTTATCAAATGGATGTCAAAATTATTTTTCTAAATGGTGATTTAGAAAAAAAAAATTATATGGTTCAACCAGAGGGTTGTGTTGTTTCTGGTAATGAAAACAAAATGTGCAAATTGAGAAAATCTTTATATAGTTTAAAACAAGCTCCAAAACAATGACATAAGAAATTTGATAGAGTTTTAATGGATATCAGATTTTCTTCTATTGGAGTAGATAAATGTGTGTACACCAAGACTATTGATAATGACTGTGTGATTATCAATTTGTATGTGGATGACATGCTCATTTTTGGAACTGATCTCAAAATTGTGAAAGAAACAAAAGGTTTTTTAGCCTCCCAATTTGACATGAAAGATATGGGAGAAGCCAATATGATTTTAGGTGTTAAAATCATAAGAGATATGAATGGCTTGATATTGACACAAGAACATTATGTTGAGAGGCTACTTAAAAGGTTTGGTCATTTTGATGACACACCTGTTTGTACTCCTTATGATGCTAATACTCAATTAAAAAAGAAGAGAGGTGATAGTGTGGCTCAGTCTCAATATGCTCAGATTATTAAAAGTCTGATGCATTTAATGAACTATACATGACCTGATATAGCTTATGCAGTGTGTAGATTGAGCAGATATACTCAAAATCCCAATCGTAATCATTGGACTACTTTAGTCAGACTAATGAGATATTTAATAGGTACCATAAACTATGATATTTTGTATAGTAGATTTTTTACTGTATTAGAAGGATACAACGATGCTAATTGGATCTCCGATTCAGATAAGACAAAATTCACTAGTGGATATGTGTTTACTCTTGGTGGGGGTGCAATAACTTGAAAATCAGCTAAACAAACTATCATTGCTAAATCTATCATGGAATCAGAGTTTGTAGCCTTTGAGTTGGCTGGAAATGAGACTGAGTGGTTGAAAAACTTCTTAGCAGATATTTCATTGGGTATAAAACCAACACCTTCTGTGTCTATGCATTGTCACTACTAGGCTGCAATAGCCATTGCGAAAAATAAAACATATAATGGTAAAAATAAGCACATTCATTTAAGACATGATATAGTAAAGCGGCTGCTTAAGGATGGAATTATATCCATCGATTATGTGAAGTCAGAGATGAATTTAGCCGATCCTCTGCCTAAACCTTTGGGCAGAAAATTCATAAATGAAACATCGAGAGGAATAGGACTAAAGCTGACTTTAAGAAATCAACAATGATGGTAACCCAACTTATGTGATTGGTGATCCTATGAAGTAGATTCATATAGGTAATAACAAGTCATTTGTTGATCAAGAAAAGTACTATAAATACTATTTTCCTTTCTGTGGTGTGCATAATGCAAACTGTAATTAATAAGAGGTTGAGTTAAGCTCTTAATGAATTCTATATCCCTTATGAGTGGTGTATTGAATTACAGTGTACACTTGATGGAATCACTTATATATATGAGTGCGAAGTGGGGTCGCTTCTGTAAGATTCTTTGACAAGATCTCTAGAGCACTCACGAATAACCAGGCATGCGCATGGCCTATTAGCACAATTCCGCGATGAGTAGCAAAAATTGTAGGAGTGTAGTGTGATTGGTGAAACTTATAATTTACTCTAAGATTTTTTTTAGTTCATAAAAGTTATAAACTTCACCAATAATCCTACAAATTATAACTCATTCTTTCTAGGACTGATTCATAGCTCAAAAGGCACCAATTTCGATGCATTACACTCAGTTGAGTTAACCCAGCATTTGTTTGGTGATATTATTTGCCTTTTGAAATATGTGGGGGATGTTGGAATTACGTAGTATTTCAAAAGGCATGAAGATCAGGTCAGCCCTATAACTGTTTCTAGTTTATTCCTAGTTTTCAGCTGATTTTTTTGGTCGTATTTATTATTTTGTTAAAGATTTACTTTCATCTGATTCTAGTCAGATTTTCAGCTATTTTACCAACATCCTCTCACCTAAATGGCCTAAAAATACTATCCCACTTAGCCCTCTTGAAAACCAACCAGCAGATTTTTCTCCCCAACTTTTTCTCAACAACAAATAGCTTTTATTTATATATCTTTTCACCTGTTTGCTGTCTCATTGTAAAAAAAAAAAAAAACTTCACTTCAAATTTTTCTTGCTGGGTTTATTCTTATCTTTATTTCTGCTACTCTTGCTTCCTCACTTGTGAGTGCATATAATTGAGAAGGCCTATTGTATTCTTGGGGATAGCCGTCAAAATACCTTCTGCATCTAAGAAGAACAGATCTATCCTTTAGGACAGTATTTCATACCTTAAGCAAACACCGTAGTTACAATCCTACCTCTTATCTTTTTCTACACATTTCACGTACTCAAAACTTATCCAACATTCACTCGAGATTTTTCTATCCTTCCAAAAAAAAAAATACGATTCTCCTCAGAAAAAAAGTCCTCTATGATTTGTCTTCTGCACCACATTGCAGTGGCATCATTGATAACCATCATGTCATCCATCTTAGACATAGATGGCTCTCCTTCGTTACCACGACATGCCTTATATTATGGCAACAATACTTCGTCATATTTCAAAAACAGGTAAAAGCTATCCATCTTTGAAATAGATTTTGTGGTAGCTATCAATAATGTTACCGTACTTAATGATGTGAAAGTTGCATCACAGAGAATCCGAACACTTGTCTTAGTCCACTCGGCTTTGCTGATTCAGCTTTCTCTGATTGGTCCCCATATGCCAATCGGATGAACTCATCATCCTTGCCACATGAACCATGCTTCATCCAACAGTGGCCAAGTGGTCCTGCCTTCATCTATTCCCATGTCAGCAAGAAAAGTGGCCACCAGCGGACAACCAACAACCTTGACGGTTCACCTACGTTGCCTCCTTTTAAGTGGTCGGCATTCGTTTTAAACGGTCGAAAACTTGAAATTGTGAGTTCCCTTAAATGCCCCCAAAAATAGCTGTTTGTTGTTGTAGGTTTTCTTGTTCCCATGTACAAATTCCAGGTTTGAGGGGTTATCTCACCTAATTGACCAAAGCTTATTAGCTTTAGCTAAGGGTGATACAGTCTATGTGAAGATGGATTCCATGGTCAATTACTTGTGAAGACCAGAAGGCTTAGGTCACCAAACTGATATGAAAACTTAGTTGCAAATCTTTGAATCATATTCTAATTGATTCCAGTTTCTTCAGTCCAAAACAAAGTGTACCCCGGAAGCGACTTAGCTTAGCTACATAAAGATTTTGACCAATGGTGCGTACATCGAAAGCTTCTGTACCTATAAAGTACAGCTGACCAGATGGTAATATAAGGTCGAAAATTTAGATATGTTTGATTTTGATGCAATATTGACCGTTGAAATATGATCTGAATTCAAAGCTTTGGATGCTGTGATTCCAAGTCCACCCATTTAGAGTTGATTATTGCTTAAAATTGCGGCTGTGTTGTCATCATCTTCATTATGGAATTCATGAGAATGTTATGGGAATGCATAATTATATTCATAATAAAATAACACTATTTGTGTCATAACTGATTTTCACATGCAAATATCATGAATTATATATAGATAGCTGGGGAAGAAATGAAAGAATTAGTTTTTTGTTTTTCTTTTTTTTTTTTTTTTCTCTTGAGAAAAAGGAGCTGCCATTTTGTTTCAAATATTTGCTCCACGCTTTCAAAGTTTATGTGGTCCTCCTAATCAAAAACTATACAGGTTCTGCTAGGTATCGGGAAAAAGGGGTTCTCGGAATACACCCAAATTGTAGAACATGTATTGGTTGCAAAATGAAATTATGACATAGTCATATGTAAATAAGCTGTAATCAAGAACGATATTTTACATAAAGCATGAGTAAATACATGTGGTTAAGTCATAATTTATGCACCAATGACAAAAAATTAGGGTTGAAAATTGTGTTGGTTGTGAAAATTGCATAAGCTAGAATATGTATACAGGCATTTTATGTGTAACTTCAACATTAAAATTATTTCACGGCAATTTTCTTAGATGGTTATCAATAATTAGAACCTCATTTTTGCAATATATATTGATGGCAAAATTACACTTTAATAGTTAGATCAAAGTATAAAAATAAAATTGATAACGTATCAATAACCTGAGTTTATCTATACCAAATGCTAAGAATAGCTCGCAACCTTTGCTAAATCATTCATTACTCGTAAAAATCTAGCCTTCATCTATTTTCTTGAATATTAGATTTTTTTCACATTCACATGTTCCACATCAAGAAGGGGATTGTGGATTCTCTACATTCTTGTCTAAACCGGTTCCTATTAACATCATATACCTTTTTCAATTTACTAGCATAAATGTGGTTAGGCAACATTCAAGATGCACATACATCATCATCATGTGCACATATAAGAGCTATCAACTATTTAAGCATGCAAACCAATGCCATGGTTCTCCAAAAGAGATTATATATATATAAAAAAAAAAGTTTTAAATTTTAAGCTTGCACTGTGGTCATTAGGTGGTTGGACTGCCCCACTCACACGGCTCTTAGATGCTAACGTGCACCAAGCCAGCAGCGGCACCACCTCCACAAATGGAACTCACCATCAAATGACAAAAATAATCCCATATTTTCTATTAAATTCCAACGGTCCAAACAGTATATAACCAACGAAGCCCCGTCGCTCGCTCGCTCTCTCGCTCTCTCCGCCCCCAACTGTTCGATCATTTCGATGGCTCCGATCCAATTGAAGCAATCGCCGAGTTCCGCGCAAACCCTAACGCGGGGCGGGGCGACGGAGGCGAGGGCGGTGGTCAGGGAGGCGATGCGAACCACCGCCGCTGCAACGGTCGCTGCGCCGCCTGTCGTGCCTTCTCTGCCTCCGCCTCCGGCGGATCAGATCTTGACGGAGGTGAGGTTTGGGCCGGCCGTGGATGGGCTCGCGGTGAATGCCGCAGCGGCCTCGTCGAGGATCTTGTGCTGCGAGGAGATCGATGGGCGGAGGTGGAATTATGTGGTGGATGTGGAAGGGACCGGGAGCGTCCGGAGGTGTTCGTCGGCCGTGAAGGCGGTTTCGTTGCAGACACCGGTGGCGCCTGTGGAGGTGAGTTGGTTTTTATTAGCTTTGGAGTTGTCTAATATCAAAAAAATTATCATTGTTTTTGTTTCAATACTTGGTCTTTTAACTTTTATGCCCATAATCTTAATCGCTACTTAGTTAATTTTAATTCATATTAAGAAGATATCTCGAAAGCTATGGTTTTTTAGGTGGCATTAATCTTAACTGATGTTCTTCTGGCAATTACTTCAATAGATTATGTCAATGTCTTTTTTCTTTTTTTTTTTTTTTGAAAATTAATATTTTTTGCTGCTTACTAGGTAATCCTGGCTCTTCCTTCTCGAAATTTATTTTTTGTATCACATTATTTTCTGTTGGAAAATTAGAAAGAAAGAAAAAGTTCCTGTTTCATTCTTTTTTTACGACAAACTTTGCAACCGTTTTGTTCTTACTGATCTGGACAAAAAGCTTTTGAGTTTTTGTTTTATAAAGGAGCCGTGCGTGCAATCTCAAAATGGATGTTGGATTCAGAATGAAAGATTCTTCAATTTTTGAGTAAGTTTTGTGTGGCCCTTAGTTGCATGCTTGGTGCGTTAGATAAATGCCTGAGAACAAAGAATACAGCAAAGTACTGAAGACATTGCTAATGAAAACTAGGGGATTGGCTGCAGATGAAGAATTTCATGGGAATATTTAACTGATAGGCCAAACATTAATGAGTTTGATAATGCATAATATATTAAAAAAATAAAGTGAAGTGTCAACAGATTTTGGATGATATTTGTCAAAAGAATTTGCCAGGGGATTTAGTTTAGTCTTCACTGCTGCGTTATTTTGCATATGGCCAGAACTGAGACACAAAGGAAAGAGTGAAAAATCAAATTTAAGCATGAATCCCTCCTGCGTGCTCTATTTTTGCCTGCCTCTTTTCAGTACATGTAACAAATTTTGAGATCTAGTAATATTTGTCATACTGCCTTGAGTTTTATCATTCTCATCCCAAAATGACTGTCTGGAAAGGGCATATTAATTATAAAGTAGCTATTGGTACCAGGACTTTGAAATATATCATTTTTTGATAGGATGCTTTTTGGATGGGCAGTTTACATCTCTAAGAACTTTACACCTTTCATTTCTCTACTCTGCATTTTCATGTAGTACGCTTGTAACTGCATCTAGCAAAAGTATGGAACACATGTTTTTGGTTTTCTATTTCTTGGCAATTTAAGAATGGAGACCTACAGCATTCAGCTACAATATAATCACAGATAGGAATTCTGGTGCAGGAATTGATCTCATTCATAAGATCTTATGTAGTGCCTGAAGGGTTTCCAGATAGTGTTACCCCTTCATACGTTCCATACATGACATGGCGAGCTTTGAAGGTATTTACTTGAACCAGCACTTGGCTTCAATTCATAAGCTATTTAGTTATTTCAATCTGTTAATGCATGCTTGTGCTACAACCTCTAACAAGAAATTTTTCTTTATTTTGAACTCTCTCATGATATACTAATAATTATTATCATTGTTCAGCATTTCTTTGGTGGAGCTATGGGTGTTTTCACAACACAGACACTGTTGAGTTCTGTTGGAGTATCTAGAAATAGAGCCACACCAGGTGCTGTTGCTATTAATTGGATACTTAAGGTAAAGAATATCAGCATGTCCTAGCAGGGAAAACACTGACTATAATGTTATGTTTCATTCATAAAGTAACTTCTGCATTCTCTTGTAGAAAACCATTAAGTTCATCTTTTACTTGCTCTATTTTTCTAGTAGAATCACTACTATTGTCTATATCAGCAAGCTAAGGTGCTGCTATGCTACATATATTGCTTATCAAAAAGAAAAAAAAAAATAATCTAGTGTACATGCAACGACAGAAAGACAAGGATCTTGTATTTGAAGTCTTTCACAATTTGTTAGTGCTATACAGACACACAGATGCACATACACACCTGTAAGGACGCATAGCTCTATTACAACTGAAGGGAGCTAGTTTTCAACTTGTTTAGTCTTGTGAGAGCAAATTTCTATTAATTTGTCATTTTTTTTTTTTTTTAGTTTCATTAATTTAACAATTTAATGCATATTTTACGTCACCTACTGGACCCAAATTGTTAAATAAGCATCAAGGGGTCACTGTTTAAAGAAAAAATGATTCAAACTAGAGATTCTGTTTCTTTCTAAAATTCAGATATTGGACATTTATCTGTTATTGACTGAGACTGACCAATCTTTAGATGTTCGTTTTCCATATTGGCTTTAATGGCTGATGAAACTGTCTTGGATTACCTGTGGAACTGTTCAATGGTCCACTAGCTTGGGGCTTAGGACTTCTGACAAGCTGTATCCCTGAATTAGATTGATAAATATTCCAAAGTGGTGGATGCAGTGTATGGTCCACCAACTGCTCTTTAAGTTAGTAGAAGGTCATGCATTCCATGCACGGGTTAAGTGGGATCCATGTGTTATGTGCAATTCTGCATCTAGGATGCTATAAGCTCATCCTCAATATGAGTTTGCTAGAAAACAAAATATTTTGTCGCTAACATAGAAATCAGGACTGAAGTGTTGCTCCAACCAAGATGTTTGTGTATGTCAAAAGATATGCATGTAAGTTTTTGTAGAGTCTAGATATCTGACTGAACAACCTAATTTCCAAGTAAGTTTGGTTTAGATGTAAGGTCCAAGATACCCTTGGATCAAGGCTGGGTAGGTCTCAATCAAAAGTTTTCCAATCACAAATTGGCTTCCAGTTAGGCATCCAACACAACTAGGAAGACACAGTACAAAACTTGAGAACTTGAGAATTTAACAACTGCAACATCTCTAAATCAGCAGGTAGTTTGTCTCAGAATTGTAAGTTGTTCATGGTGACCGACTTAAAAACAAGATTCATTGATTTGTGGAACAAAGGAGGATGGAGAAAAAGGAGAGAGATCATTGCCTTATTTCAAATTTTGAAGAAAAATGCCTGAATAAAGTAGTATTCTTCACCTTTATCTTGGAGAAGGTTGCTTAAGAATCGCCTTAGGAATCCCATGTCTTTGGATCTTACATTCAAAGAGGTACCAACTTGATATTTAACAAATATTCCATATAAATGTTCATTGTTGGACTATGGCAGAGGCAGTTCATAAATGTCTTGGACAGTAAGCATCCATCATCCATGGATATTGGTTTTTAGAACTGGACTGGACTGGCCAGTCAAACCAGTAGATTGACAAGCTGGCTCTTGATGCACTTTGGGCTTAAGTTTGAACTTCGGATCATGAAAATCAGGTGATCTGGCTGGATTTTTGCTCAGCTCAACTGACTTGATTGAGTTATAATGACCTAAATTTCCCTTCCTCTTTCTTTAAAAAAGCCCAAAAAACCATAACAAATGGAGACTTGAACATCCAACCTGCTGTAAATGTTGGAAGCTCCTTCACCAGCACAACCCAGAATCTGCCTTGACATATAATGATGATAATATATGATACATATATTATAAAATAGTAAATTAGAAAGATTCACCACATGACACAAAATTTCATTAAGCCAAACAATAGCACTTAGCCCTGATATTTTAATAATTAATATTTGGCCCTTGGTTTTACCATTGAATGTCTGGATCACAAAGGGTTACGTTTTATGAACATTTTTCTTTGAAAGCTTCCTGAGCATTATTTTTACTAAATTTTAGCAGTCCGATGCACATGCATGCATGTAGATGACTCTGATTTTTAAGAAAAAATAAATTTTAGAAAGCACATTCAATTTTTAAAATATTTCTTTAAAAATAATATATTTATAATACTATTTTGCCCATGAACCTATCTAGTCTTAGATGATTATTTTTAATTGAAAAGTGCTTTGGATATGTGAAAATTCTAAATAAAGAAAGAAAGTCAA
Source organism: Elaeis guineensis (assembly GCF_000442705.2). Lineage (NCBI taxonomy): Eukaryota > Viridiplantae > Streptophyta > Magnoliopsida > Arecales > Arecaceae > Elaeis > Elaeis guineensis. The sequence continues at coordinate 3,987,040 of NC_025993.2, forward strand.
AAAGATGTCAAGGAAATAAGACTTTTCTTTTCCTGCGGGTTGTGGGTCCTGGGTGCCCATAAGGAAGAAAGGTAGAGAGCACTTTATTTCAGGGCACAAGGGAAAGAAAAGAGATCGAGTATTATAATTTTATTATACTTTTTGAGAAGTGTAATGTATGGCTGCAGGCTTTGCGGCTGGCCTTAAGGATTTTTTCCATTATATAGTAGATTTTTATAGTATTTTATCATATATTTTTATTGGATCACCAATTGAACCAATGATTGATTGGTTGGACTGGTAACCAAGGACTTGTTCTTCTTGCTCGTTTGATATCCAGTCTGGGCTTGATAAATGTTAACTATTGACATGTAGGCTAGGGCTCATGAACCAAAATCATATCACGTAGCTGGCACATGACTGCCCATTGGTTATGTTCTCATTCTTTTGAGAGTGTTAAGACTCACTCCTACATGCACATCCTTGCAAGTTACTTGGGATACTGGTTGATAATGATGTTTGCATGTGTGTCTTGATTATCATGTGCAAGAGCCTGTGAACTATACATGCATGCAAGTGCTGCTTGCAGTTATGTTTGCTTGCTCCCCCTGCTACTTGCTCCTGCACTGCAGATGAGCTGCTTTGTCTGCTTACACATGCATGTGTTGGTGTGCTTGGAGCACTTTTTAAAGTTCATTCTGACTCTGAGTGTCAAATTTACTCCTGCAACTAAGAATAAAAAATCATTGGTTGCAATCGTGAAGAAATATTTTACTAGAAACTATAATTCACAATGTGTAACACATCCGTTGGGAGTCATAAGATGTAGGAGAGCCCCACATATGCTCTATGGGGTAAGGTTGATGGAAGGCTGTCAGAATAAATGCATGTAATGTCTGGATACCTAATAACAAAGAAAACATGAAGATATGGAGATGAACAAATACTCTCTGGAGTTTTGTCTGATAGTAAAGTAGATGAATCCTTCTAGTAGTTGTCACCTTGAAGTTACAAAGTATTGCAAGCCATCAATGATAAAAAAATTATGTTAATTAATTTATTGTTAATGATATTTTTCTTTTTTCATGGCTACAGAATTTAATTTTCTTTTTCACTTTAAATTTAAATTTTGTTCCAGTATAGCTATTCATAGTTTCAAATGGTATTGAGATAATCAGGTTTCATGGTTTGCAAAAATCTTTGGCTCTAAAATGCCACATCAGGACACATTCTGGTTGCTTAACTTATTATGCTTTTAATCTTTTATTGTTGCCATTATATTTTTTTTGTTTTGTTTTAAGTTGTTGCCATTGATTTTCAAGTATCAGCGGCCAAATTCTGTGGTTTCTTATGATTCTGACCGTGCATGGAAAATATGCAGGATGGAGCTGGGCGTGTTGGCAAAATGCTTTTTGCACGGCAAGGAAAGAAGTTTGACTATGATCTAAAGCAGGTAAAGCACAAGCACATATTAATCTCTCTACACCTCTATTCATAGAAGAACGTTATTCTTAAATCTTGTTGTTGATTGGCCCAGCTTCGCTTTGCGGGTGATCTTTTAATGGAATTGGGTGCTGGGGTAGAATTAGCAACTTCTGCTGTTCCACAGCTTTTCTTACCATTGGCTTGTGCAGCCAATGTGGCAAAGGTTGAACTTGTTCTTACACAATCAGATCTTTTCCATTGAAGTTATATGAATGGAGGTTATTCATGAAGCATATCTCTTGACAATCTCCCCATGCAGAACGTTGCTGCTGTGACTTCGACATCAACACGCACTCCAATCTACAAGGCCTATGCAAAAGGAGAAAATATTGGTGATGTCACTGCTAAAGGAGAATGTGTTGGCAATATTGCAGATCTGGTATGCTATCCTGCTTTCTGCCTACATATTGTTGCTTTAAAGTATTAATCATTAGTATATTAAATGTCTAGGAGTATGAAAGGGTTTACAAGACCTGATCCGAGTAAATATTTTGGCAATATTACTTATGTGACAGCTAATCTCGGACCTGCTTTGTATTCCAAAATTACAAATAGCAATTTAAATTTAACATGACCCTAGAGTCATAAAAGGATATTATAAGATTTCTATGGTATTTTTTTCATTGGTAAAACGTTTGGTCAACAGATGCCATCCAATGAAACAATATTAGGCACAACCAGTGGAGAGTCAGAACTTGAAGGGCCTCTTTGGCTACAACTGCAGGCATAGGTTGGGATTGGACAGCTGGAACTGGGTGAAGGGAGGGAGGGAGAAGGAGAGGAAGAAGGGAGAGCATGGGGTGTTGGGCAGGCTCCTCCCACTCTCCCAGTCCCTCCCTTCCTTCCCTGTTGTTTTCTTTCTCCAGCTGATCTTGCCAGATCCAGCAGGAAGTTCCCAGAGAGGCCCTAATACTTTTGCAGTGCAGCAGTAACTATCTCCCTTTCCTATATATTGGACTTCTAGGAAACACATAATCACATTGCTGTCTTTCAAAATGTGCATATTCTCTTCCTCCAACACACTGCAAGCTCCATATTTCGAGCTCTCTCTTTCTTAAGATGCTATTGTCAAGCACAAAGTCCTTCCAGCTTTGATATGCCATAACAACTCCATTTCAAAAGCAGACTGACCTTTCATCGGATAATTAGCACTTTTGCTTCTTCAAAATCAACATCTTTATAGTACCAATAAAGGACTCCAGATTCATAAGGAGGTCTCATAGGTGAAGCCCCATAATGCCAGTCATCTCTAAAGCCCTTTAGCATCCACGATAGAGTGTGAGAGGTCCCTGACAGAGATTCCTCGAAAACTGATCATCCTTTCATGTGCATTTGATGAATTCATCCCACATTTCCAGATATTGTTGACCATTTTTTCTTCCACAAGATTCTCAGAATAAAGCAAATAAACAAAGTACAAACTATTGCTTGACTCTGAGGAATGCCATGTTAGGCAAGGTCTGAACTCCATCGGAGATCACAATATTCAGCCTCTGAGCTTCACCAGAGAACAAACTGTTTAGGTTTATATAGATTGGATGAAAACCATGTGAATTAAGATTTTATTCCTTGCCATAAATGGTGCAAAACGCAGCATCAACTAGGATACATAGAGGAGGTTAGAGGTCTTTTAACTGTAAAATGATGACTTCCGTAGATTTCACACAAGTTTTGAAAAGTGCAACATAGTGAGTTACAGATTTGCAAGGCTTGAATAAGAAGAATGTTGCCTCCTATGCTTTAATGATTTCAATTTATGTTTGTTCTGCATAACAAGCCAACAAGGCCCTAAAAATTTATATAGGAGCCACAGATTGCACATATTGCTCTAGAGGAACATTAACAGATATTCTGAGAAAAGTTTTAGCTAAAGTTCTGAATACTTTGTTGAACAAAACCAGCTTATCTAACTTGTTTCTAGGGTTAAAATTCTTGCTTATGAGATTAGCTTAATTTATAGATGTTCATATAAGTAGAGGGCTGTATGGGTGAATTCCATTAGTTTGTAATGATAAAGAATTGGCCATTGACCAAAAACATAGAGATCTGATTTGGTTTCTTTGTTGGGGTTATAGCATAACTCCATAATGTTGCCCAAGTTGTCTTTTAAACCGATTTCCACAATATTGTTCATAAACTTTAGATAACTTCTAAAATCAATTTTCTTTCATACATTTGTTTATTGCATTTATATGTATCTTGTTATAATTCTAATCACAATTTCATCTTGAACTTCTTGTCTTGAAGTTGGGGACTGGAATGAGTATCTTGATTTCAAAAAGAAACCCATCCTTGCTTGCTTCATTTGCTTTCCTGTCATGTGGATATATCCTTAGTTCATATCAGGAGGTATGGGTCTTTAATTCTATGATTAAATTCTGTATTTTTGTTATTATTTGTTAATGTTCTGACAGAATCTTCTGTTCAATTAATATTTACTTTGTCAGGTCAAGTCAGTTGTTTTGAACACTCTAAATAGGGCAAGATTCACCGTGGCGGTGGAATCTTTCATTAAGACTGGTAGGTCAAGTCAGTCTTCTGATATGCATATTGACTCTATCGAGCTGTAGTGAGCATATTGTAGTGTAGTGGTTCTAGCTGGTGGGATGCTAATTGGTATAGTCCCACATTGTGAGCCTCAAGATATAGGTTGTTCTTGCCATACCAAAAGTCAAAACATGTCTTTTGATATGGCATGGTACAACACAATACTTAATATTCTGCTCTAGCAATGGCTGTTTTACCAAGGTGGCTGTACGAGCAATGATAGATATGTTTTGGATGGACCCAGAAGAGCTATTTTTGATGGTTTAATTATGAATGATAGAAATGATTGGAAAATACATGTACAGCAAAATTAAAGAAATACAAAAACCAATATTATCTTCAATATGCATGTTTGTGTAACTTATACTTGAAAATACATTATAGCAACAGCTTTAGTTTATCAGCATAAGGGGAGAAAGGTTTATGGTACTAATAAAACATGAAGCTGCAAAGCACATGGTGCTATAAGATAAAGACATGTATTAAGACACAGTTTCATAGCATGATTATCCTAAAAAATTCATCAAATGAAATGTACACAATACAATGAAAGGATAAGAAGTTATTATGTAACATAGTGCCAAACTGAATGTCTATAACGGTCACACATGGTTGTTACAGAGTCCCTGACATCCATGATATATATGACTAGTAAATCAGGTTTTAGTGGCTTGTTTCTTTCTTGGTTGTAAACTTAAAATTGTTGGCCTTATTGACTCAATTTAATTTTGAGTGGTAATGGAAAAAATATGGGGAGAAAAAGAGCAGTTTTGAAGGCTGACAAACAAATTTAGTTTCAGGTATCTTGATACTAGGATTGTCAAATCACGATTTATTTACACATCATGGCATGCTGCTGTAATGAGTTATATTTCTCTTTGTATTGATTGATAAAATTTGATATGTTGATCCAAGATACAATAGGGCATGTAGCATATTAGAGAAACAGCAGATAACGGCTTGTGTGACATGATATTAAATGATAATTGGAATTTGGTCAACCATAGACTTGCTTACAAGAAATACCATTTATTCCTAAAATGCCTTGATGTGTGAGCATTTAAGTTCATCATATTTCAGCACATTGCATTCCTTCCCAACTTATGTTGAAACTGGGATCTCTACTTGAAGTGGGTTTTGCCAAAATCCTGTGTATAGGATGTTAAAACACCAATATTTCTGTTAAAACACCAAAATCCTCTATATATAGAACTTGGAACCTCTCCTTGTGCATGCCTTCAGGAAGGGGTGCCAACCAGCTTCTCTATGTGATACCTATTATTTTGTGTTCTAAAATCATCTCAAACTTCTCTATACTAGATAAATTTGATTTGACATATGCCACTGCTAATTGTTCAATCCTTATAATTTTGCAGGGCAAGTTCCCTCACTGAAGGAAGGGAATTCAAAGGAAAATATATTCAGTCCTCCATGGTTAAAACATACACCTGTCATTCTAGGTTGACATGATATCCCAATCATTTTGTTTTTAATTTTTTTATGTGAGTAATTTTGCACAGCTGCAGAAGGCTAAACTTATAGGTCTGGTTTGAGTCTCTTCAGGTCCTACATTTGGGGATGCATTTCAGGATCCTGCTTCATTTCTTGCCACGCAGTGCTTGTTTGAGGTATAATTTCCAACCTTGTTTACATGGTGGTTTTTGGATGCACTTGTAGTTTGCTTACTTCTATTATTCTGTATATTGTGCAACTTACATTACTGAACATTGTCATCCTTGAAATAACTTTTTCTTTTCCCCTTACCATGCTGCATTAGGTGTGAGCTGAAATATTCTTGCATATTTGCTAATATAATTTATCTCCCGTTACAGAAAGAAAGATATATGGTCACCTATAACCCTTCAAAGGATAAAATTTATGCATTGCTTAAGGATCAAGCAAAGTCTGATGATATTTTGAAAGCAGCTTTCCATGTGAGTATGGATTCTTAATTTTAAGTAATTTAGGACATATCTGCTTTAACCTCTTCTAATTCAGATTAATGTATCTTGTATTACAGGCTCATGTTCTATTATATTTTGTTCGTTTATCAAATGTCAATCGATCTCTGAGAAACCGCAATAAGTACGATCAATCAAAACTAGAATCCCCAATTCCTACAAACTCTGACTTTGTGGCTCATGTTGCGGAGTCCTGCAAGATTGTTTCATCTTCATATGGGGTTTTCAAGAGGAAGGCAGCAGAACAGGTGACATGTTGGCTACTTGGCTATCAGAAGCTTTAGATGCATGTTAACATTAAGGGCCATTAAACATACTCTGAGATGTGTTTAAACACACACACACACACAGAAACACATACATATATATGCAAGTACGTAGTAAAAAATAGATCACAATTAGAGTTATTGCTTATGTATAATCACTGTTTACTATCATAAACTCACTGGATTTGTTAATTCAGTTATTTGCCTGGGACTTATACGTGACTTAGATGATTTTGTAAGTTTTAACATTCATGTCAGTTAAAATCAAATGAAGTAAACTTAGAAGTCCGGAAGAGGAAATTAAATCCATTATCCAAACAGAAAAAAGGATATTGTTAAAGAAATAGTAACAAAATATTTCCAGTATTTTATTGGAAAAGACTGCCATGGTTTTATAAATTTTGACCTTTGGCTGGGCAAGTGCCTTTCATCTTATAGATGGTTAGCGTATGTGGTTTTCTCATTTTGATGTCTCGGGAAATGTGGAAGCTATTAGAAAAGCTGGTGGTTAGGTGGATCTAGCCTGTAGTAATAGGATAAATGAGGCTATGAAAGTTCAGATATCTGATATATGGTGGATGATGTGTCATGCAAGTTTGCATCTATTAGCGAGAGGAAAGATGACCAGCAAGTATATCCATGTGTGATGAGGAATATAAAACAGCTGTACAGAGTCATTCTGCATATTATAACACCAACATGCATGGCTAAGAAACTCACAGGCAGGGTGCCTGTGTTGCTTAACCTTTTAATTTAGTGCAGCTGCTTCTCATTCCTCTGGATTGACCTCTCTATGACTGACATTTTTTTTTTCCTGGTTGGTGAAGAGAACTGGCTTTTATTATTATGCTCACAACCGGCTCCTTTCTTGCAGGGATGGATAATGTCAGACTCATTGCTTAACCCTGGACGAGCTCGGCTTTGTGAACTTAAAGAGCAATAATTTTCTGACCATCTCAGTTCATAATATTTATGAGACCTCATTTCTTGGTCTGTTGATTTTAGAATATGCAGTTGAGACCGAATGGCAAATATGGTTATTCCATGTTATTTCATACTGTAAACCAGCACTCATTACTCAGACAGCAGATATGGCTTCTCCAAAATTATTCCTAAAGTTCACACCATACTGCAACACTCTAGTCTTCCAAGATTTTACTCATTAGACTTTGTTGATCTATCCCATCATGAAATGGCTGCAGTTTTTTTTTTGGTTAGCTTCAACTGACCCTTCCTACAAGCAATGAAGCATGATTTACTGACTACCAGTTTGTACAATAAGTTTCTAGAGTTAACCAGTTGGCACAGTCAATGGAGAGTACTGCTTGTAAGCCTTTTTCTCCTGACATTGTAGGCCTTTTCTTGTAGATTAGTTTTTTTGTATTTTGTCCATCTCAATGGGTTTTTTTGTCTATTTATCTTTCAGGAAAAAATTGACTGGGTGCAGGGCAATGTAAAATAGTTGGCGAAAGCTAAATGGAAGAGCAAATAGAGCTTTCCCGGTGGCATGAATGTATTACATAGGCAGGCTGTGACTTTTCTCTTCGTTTTCTTTTTTCCTTTTCCTTTTTTTCATTCAATCTGTATCATACTTCAACTTATATTCAGTTATTTGTAAGTGGGCTTCATTAATAGAATACAATGTTTGGCTTCCTGATATTTACATTTTTTTTCCTTAAAAAAATTTGGTTGCAGACTTTTTTGGCCCTTGTTATAATTTAATGATTTCACTTCTTGATGTAAAAGCATCTTTTTACTCTAGAAAGCAGAGTTATTCATTGATTTGTCAAAATTATCCATCATGTTCATATCATTGATGTGCAAATAGAGACTAATTAATTGAGATCTCTAAAAGAGAATGTGAAGTTTCAAAATTCTAACATTCAGCTTTCTGTGTAAAGTTCTTCGATCTGTATACTAGTGAAAAGAAAAGTTCCAAGTTTTCCCCAAAACCTCCCCATTGAGATTCATGTTGAAATGTTCATATCCTTCATACCCATCAAATGACAGCACATTGTTATCCCTCTTGACATCAGAAATGCAGCAACCTAGGACTTATCTTCTGGCATGTGGAACCTAGGGCTGGTCATTCCTCCCTCACTACTTTTTGCTTTGGAGCTTAGCCTCGGCCTAGTTGATCAGTTGCAAGGGGTTAACCCCTGGTTAGATTAGGAAGCTCCAATGTGGAGATGGGACTCTTCAGGTCATCTTCTTTGGGAGTCTCTTAGGCCTGCTTGCTTCCACCATTTGACATGGCATGTTCACTTGTTTCTCAGGAAGGAAAAATTGCATACCAGGAAAATCTTGGCAAGGAAAGGCTGAAGCCTGCCTAGGGGTCATATTTTCTACCTAGCTATTTGAAGAGAAGATAAAGCATATGCTCTCCTGCAAAGTTGCCCAGGAATGGGAACCTTTCTTCGGAACTCGAAGTCTAATCTTGTCATTAAACAAGGATTTTATGTTTGTACCATTAAAACACAAGGATTTATGTAAGACCAATTAGAGATGCCTACAATGCGCGAAGGAACCTAAGGATGCGAAAGGTTGAGGGCTATCTTGGTGTTGCCACTTATAATTTAGAAGGCTTAAAACTTACTAATTAGAAATTCATGAAACAAGCATTAGCTTTGTGGCTAGACCCCATCATTTCAAAGCAAGGGTTCGGGTGTTTGAGTCTTGTGCTGTTATCCCCTAACGATTCGATTCTACTAGGGTTTCCTGCAGTAAAATCCTGGGTTTTTATTTGATCTCGGATAGACCCAGATACTTGCTTTTCTCTTACACATGCGACTTCCCTCCCCTATCTCAAAAAATAAAAATAAAAATAAAAATTATCCGATTTCCTTACCATGTTATGGAGTCTTGAAAATTGATTGGTCTTTCAATAATCGAACAATTTCTTTACTTTAATTATGGTTTGATAGAATGGGTTCTAAACCATCACACTTTGGATATAGCTGATAAAACAAGAAGATATGCAGATGATTTTGAGACATTGCCTGATGCTAATGGATTAGGATATTTTGTTTCAAGAGAACCTGGATCCTTCGGTTCGGTTCGGGAAAAGCTGCTTCATGTTCTTGCCAGATTCTCTATCAGTCACATATGTCAAGTTTTGTCAGCATAAGCTAGCGTGTGGAGTACCCAACAAGCATATCATTTGATATGTTTCGAGTGTTTTTGTACTGAGGGTCAAGTAGAATTTTGAATATAACATTTACGAGGGAATCTAAGGTGGATTTCTTGGATGTTCAAAGAGGCAAAAAAAACAAAAAAGTATAATTCCAGGAAAATGCAAGTTATTCAATTGGTTATGTTATCACCGGAAGATCCCTGCGGTCGACACTTTAGCAAAAAAAAATTTCCACGATTTTAGCCGATGCCAATTCTGTTACAGCAATTGTGAAGTTTTGGATCACTATGTTGCATTGCAGCTACTCGACAGAAGTTTGGAAGAATATCTTATGGAGATACAATATTACAGATCTTCCATGAGATATAAAAACTTTCTGGGATGAATGGAGACAACGACAGAGGATCTCAAATAAATTTAGATGATTGGATATCATTATATCAATCACTCTATAGTTCCTATGATCAGAGAGAAATAATAGGCTATTCCGTTCAACAGCTCGCTCACCCAGCGAATTAGCAAGAACCGCGGTCTTCCTAGCAGCAGACTGGATCAAAAACTCATATACAGTAACTCACAAACTGTAGTTTTAGAGCTCAATCCTGAGGCGATATATATGCCTTTGATCCTTTTTGAAGACTCTGGAAAAGATACACATCTTGAGCCGGGATCTACTGGGCTGCTCTACCCTCAAAAAAATTTTGAAAATAGTTTTGCTTTTCTACCGTTGCTGGACACTCAGTGAACTCCGGAATCAAAATATTTCGAAATACCTCTCCCACCTTTTCAAAAACCAACTCACTGAACATTACTTCTGATGGGACAAAAAGTTTGGAATCAGCCCTTAGTATATTTTTTTTTTGTTCCTCCACCCACCGTCATTGGGATTTCTCCATGCATTTTGTTCTCCATTTGACCCATCTAAACATTCACAAGTCATGTAGTGACCATAATACCTCCACAGGTTGTAATTCACATTGATATAATACTAATTGCAAGGGAGAACCACTCACTTCCTCCTTATGTTACCTCAAAAAAAAAAAAAAAGTATAATTCCATCAAGATGTGGACTCCCTACATGTCCTCTTTTCAGCTCTCAACCATTCCTGTGTTCTGTCGGTCTTCCATTGGCAATGGCTGGAAAATATTACTAGCTATGATGAACTAAATTGTTCCCTTATGACAGTTTACCATCTGGTCCAGATGACTTCCATTTCTTTCATAGTTTCCTCCTTTTATTGTGATGGAAGTGCTCTCGTCATTTTCTATCTGGCATTTTACGATTGTTCCCCATTTTCCCCATAAAAGAGGGAAGAAAGAGATGGCAAAAACGTGAACATGCTTTCAGAAAATAGCACCAACGACAGCAGAAACAGTTTCTTGTCAAAATAAGATCGACCATGAAGAAAGACTAAAGTTGGGAGACTCTAGAAAAGATGGTTCATTACATGTGGCCAAACCTGACTGGTTTTAAGAATTCATAACATACATGGAAGGGAAATATGGTTGATACTTGACAGAGACAAAATAAATCTCATATTTGAATTGAAATGTGGACAATTAATTTATGAGAGAGAAAATTCCCAATTATTCTTGAGAAAGAATACTACATGAAGTGGTTCAGTGTTTAACAAGCTGTGAGCTCTCTGTTACAGTGAAATACCAAACATATTTAGTTTTGGTGCACTATGTGTGAGTTCTGTTGGTATTTTTCACTCAGTATCCACACAATCAGAACATCTTCCTCCCCTCTATTAAACCTTCCAGCACAATTCATCACATAATAGATATAGCTGCACAGCCCATCACTGGCAGTTAGGAACAAGTAAAGATCATGGAAACATCAATTAATACTTGCTCTTACCTTTGAATCCAAGTCTGATTTCTATCTATTGACACCTTCCAAGGTGAAGAACTGCATTTGCGGTCAAGAGGTTGGTTAAGAGGTTGGATGGATCGGATGGCTGAGTTGACTCTGCGTCTGTGTACGTAAGATATTGCCCGTTTTGACTCGATCATCTTTGGGATTCAGTGAGCATCTTTGGGATTCAGTGAGCCTCACGGTTTTGTCCTTTAAAAAACATCTCATGTGAGAGAGAAGATTCCAATCCATGTAAGTCATACTCCCTCTTGACTCACAACCGATGTGGGACTAAAGATACCGGCCTCCCGCAATATTACTCTCCTCCCCCCCAAATCAAGGGAGAGTATATGTGCATGGGTAGGAGGCAATCCCACAGACGGCACCAAAGTTATGGTTTGCGACCCCCCCTCCCGTCAAGGGGGAGTATGTGTGCATAGGTAGAAGGCAATCCCATGGACGGCACCAAGGTTGCGGTTTGCAAGGATCGGATGGTTGGGTTGACTCCGCACCCGCATACATGAGATATTATCCGCTTTGGTTCTGACTATCTTAGAACTTCAGTGGGTCTTGGCCATTTGAAGCCTCATGATTTTACTCTTTAAAAGACGTCTCATGTAGGAGAGAAGGTTTCAATCCATATAAGCTATATTTCCTATTTACTCACAATCGATGTGGGACTAAAGATGCTGTCCTCGTACAATAGTATATTCTTCATGCCTTGGACTATAAATTAATAAAATGTGATGCAATTCCAAAACTGGGCAAACACCTCTCATGTGCAGAAAGCCTTCAACTTAGCTTGCTCTCCACATAACAGTGGTAAGTAATAGCAGTGCTTCTACCAACCATAATAACATCAATCGGATGGTCTTGTTGGATCCTGTGTTCTCCACCCATTGTCCCTGAATGCTATCAGAAGCAGGCCCTACCTCTTGTCCAACTCTGGGGTGGTCTTTGATGGGTGTCCATCACTGGCGTAGGCTGCTACAATGAGGCTTTCACGGTAGGCTGTTCTTTGTGAGACATGCAGTACTTAATGCATTCAAGATATTATTGTTTACCAAACATGGATATGGTCTGTGCAAGATCCAAGTAGTGGGCCTCACATCTCACAAGCCAACCATATGTTTAGGTTAGTACACTGGCAAGTGGGCTCTACATATTGATTGTTTCTACTATGTGAAGACTCTGGCTTGTAGCACCTTCAGAACAAAAGACAGTCTTGCCTTTTAAGTATTTTTGAGTTCAGTGGGAAAAGAGAATGATAATATTTACTAAATGTACTTGCATACAGATATCATATGAATCTCTCTCTCCCTTACACACTTTACTAAGTCTCTCTCTTTTTTTTTTTTCCTTTTTTTTTTCCCGGAGACTGAACCATTTCCTTTCAAAATCAAACCCTTGCTACTTACCATGGAGGTTAAGCCTCCCGCTTCAAATCAAGGGCACCCCATTTCCTTGTGTTTTTATGTTCTAATTCCTTCTGGTAGCTGCTATTTGGTCTCATAGTATTGAGGCTAAAATTCATATTTCTCTGTTAATGGTTAGTTTCAATTAACTTGATTCCATTCTTTTCAGATTCCAACATTTGTTAATTCATCCACTTCTGATTTTGAACTTTTTGAGAGCTGTGAGCTATTACTGTTTTTGGTTGCTGTAAGAGAAGGCTGAAGAAATAGAGCAATATAAGATGACAAGGCGAGGAAAAAAAAAAAGAACTTGGAATATTCTACTGAAACTAAATATTTTTGTGAGGAGCTACTTAGATTAAAAGAATTGGATGTTTTTATTAAAAATGTTGTATGCAACCAAATCCCAAGCATTACAAAACCAACTTGTAATTTAAAAAGCATGTTCACTCAAGAGATATCATGATTTTGTGGTTCATCTGAAGGAATTGTTCTGGTAATTGGGTAAACCATTACCGACGAAGCACTGTTACCATTTTAAGATAAAGATGGAGTTCTTTGGAGTAAATTCTTTGACACTACTTCCATTTAGATTTTCTTATGTCTTTGTTTCCTAATCCATCAACACAAGTCCAGATCCCTTTCTTTACAATGCCTTATCTGTTTTCATGATGCATGCCTACACTATGTCAGCCTGCTAGTTTCTAGCAAGATGACTCTAATCAAACATTTGTCTTGCACAGAATGACTTGTTTATGCACACCCAAATTCCCATTTGGTTCCATTACATGTACATCAGCAGGGCCATAGAGGACCAAACCCAGCTTCTTTTCAACATTCCTCAAGTTTAGCAGACATATCCATGGTGACCCACAGGTTCCGATATGCCGTGCTGGCGAAATGCATGCAACGTACGACACGTAATTTCTTACAAAATGTTGATGTTCTCAGTTTCTCACCATTATTAAGAATCATAATCATGGTGGTCCAAAGCTTGGATCCAACAGGATAATATAGCATCATAATAACTAATAAGAGAGCCCAATCATATGAAATTAGCATAAGACTTGGCTTTGCTTCCCGTTAATTACTTCATCTTCGTCACACCATAATGAAGAAAATAAAAGAAGATATGAAAGTAACACACATGTCAGAGTTTAATAATTGCTAAAGAAAAGATGGCGGTCTTCGTCGCTAGCAATGACATGGTGGTAACTATGCATTGGATGATAAGAGTATACTGGAGCCTAAGATGTGCTAGTCCAATTGCATCTAATGCAATATTTAGCGAGAGAGAGAGAGGGGGGGGGGGGGGGGGGTGGAGATAAACTATACATTACATTTACTCCTAAACATGAATCATCTCTATCATTTTAAGAAGCTCTCTCAATCTGAAAACCCATTAATCTCTCTCCCAGTTTGACTATTTGAGTATTATTTTTTCCCATTATCAAAGAAAAAACAAGCAGTTCTGTTATGCGGAAGAATCAACAGGAGAGCATGATAATCATATCTCTATTCTCTGTATATGCTAATGTATAATCTGAACATGACAGGTTATGAATGTGAAATATATTCCTACCGAGCCCTTTGGAGGAATTCCGTTTAAGGTGTATTCTTCCTTCCCTAGTTGATATATTCTTTCTTCCATTCAAGATGTAGAATATATTGGATTCTCTAGTTCATATAACACTTTTTTTCGGTCTGTATCAAGAGAAGAGAATTTCTAACTAAAATTTTAACTAAGGATTTCTAAGTAAAATTTTAAGTACTAACAAATTAGAACAACCAATGGAAGTGATGGAATAACTAATACAAAAATTAGATATGTATGTTGTATAGGGTGCATTTACTATCTCATAAATTCATTATATCAGGAGATTTGATATTGGTATCACACTCTGTAGCAAAGTTTTTAATAAAGAAAAAGCTTCATAATTTCTCAGCATTTGATCATTTAGGAAGAGTCTTGGAGAACCTAGGAAATTTTGGAGAGATTGTCTTTGTGTATTTCTAAGAACTAAAAAAAAACTAGTGCCTCCATTCATGGAATATATGAATTGGAGGGGTTACAGTAATGACCATTACCAACCTTGGCATTAACAATATTTTGAGAAAAAGGAACTGGTGCTGAAAATATAAGAAAAACAAACTAGCTCTTACTAATGAAATTTGAGTAAAGAAAGAGAAGAAAAATAGGAACTGACAAACTTGAAATGAAACTGAAGCCTAACCTTCAGTAGAATTTGAAAGAGCATCACCACAACATGAAGATAAAGTGGAGAATGAACAGCCATTGGAGGACTGTCCTCCTTTCTTTAAGTACAGAGTCCATGGAAAAGAAAAACGCATTGCCTAAACCACTTATGAAAGTGGTAAGAGTATCCATATCTCAGACCTACTAAACTCTCTAGCCCAGATCAACAAGCCAATCAGAGCAAAGAAACTAAGAAAATGCACCAAAGCTAACACAAACAAAGATGAATGTCATACGCCTACCATCTAATCTCACCTCTCTAATCCGCAATAACAAATATAAACTCCTTTTTGACCCACAGAGAGTAAAGAGAGAGTTGGGACTGGAATGAAATCTTTGGTCACTCAAGCTGGGGGCAGCTCTTTCTTTGCCAAGTTGTGCTTGTTGTTGTGCATCCAAACTCTGAGAACTTTTCTATTCACCCCAATCTCTTGGCAGAACTGCTCCACCACACTCTCCTCCTGCCTCTGGAGCCTCCACCCAATCCTCTCAGCAAAGCTCAGCATCTTCTCCTTCTGTTCTGGAGCAAATTTGGTCCTGACCCTCTTCTTCCCCATGGGGGGTGCTCTTGCCCCTCCCACTCCATCCATCTCATCTGACTCTGAGGCCATGAGAGCACCCAAAGGCATGACCATTTGGTGTGGCAATGGACTTGGGATGAGACAGTGGTTTGCTGGGTGGTTGTAGCCAAAGGCCTCAGGCCCTGAGATGAGGACGCCCTTGTAGCCCACAAATTTTGTTTCCTTGAGGTGATGGTGGTGGCACTCACCTTCAATCTCTTTTCTGTGGAAGTTCCTGTGGCAGCTGCAGGCTGAGCACTTGAGGGCCTCCAGGGTGCCCTCTTCACCACTGGGCATGAACTCACCACACCCATCAGTGGCATTACCACCAATGGACGCTGCATGGTTCTTGAGGCATTCCCTATACATCACCACTGCCCCTCCTTTCTTAGTGCTGTGGGTTGTGGGCTGCTGAGCCTCTGTGGGGTTTGTGGAGAGAGGAGGAAGAGGAGGAGGACCATATGATGATGAGTAGAAGGAGGGAGTGTCCTTTGAGAGGTTTTGGCCATGAGCACCAGCATATTTGCTAGTTATTGGACTTGGGACCCCTCCATGACCATAAAGATCCATTCTCTCCATCTCCGTGCTAATTTCTTTTTCTTTTTCTTTTTCTTTTTTCTTTTTTTGTTTTTTTTTAACTTCTTGAGATGTGGAGACCAGAACAAACTGAAAGCAGATATGGAATTTTTTGGGTCTGAAATCCTTGGGATTGTAAATCAAGGGAAGAAAAAAGAAAATGAACCCACTTGCTAATTTTTATTTCAATAGAAAGGCAGTAGAAAATTGGAATTTGGGACAGTGGAGATCCTGAAGAACCTTGTGTGGATTCTCAATTCAATTTTTTAAGAAAGTCAAAGAGTTGTAGATGAACTAAAGTAGATTCTTGAATTTGATCTCAGATACCTGGGACTACCAGGTTAGAGAGACATGAGAATATGAGAGCAATTCTACAAACACACACACACACACACAGAGAGAGAGAGAGAGAACACTGCAAGTATTTAGCAGCAGGAAGCTGTGCAGATAACAGTTCAGTTTTGAGCTATAACTGAAACCAGCCAATTCTCTGGGTCAGAAAACCTCTCTCAAGGAAAGAACAAGAAAAGAAGCAAGCAGAAATAGTAATTAGAAGGTGCTGTGGAATATATTAGATTAAGAAGCATGAAGGTTCCCATGGACTTTTTTATTCATATTATAGACCAACTTTTGACATGTACTCTGAGGAATGATAACAAGATACTTAATCAAAAGAAGAGACAATTGAACAGTTTCCTGTGGGGAGGTGGGAGACAGGTCCTAAACTTTTCCAGTCAAGAGAAGAATTACAATAACAACATAAAGAACTGTCTCAAAGGTTCTCTTCTAGACTTGAATTACCCATTTCATTCTCCAAATGACAGCATGGTGAATCTAGGCAAAAAAAAAAAAAAAAAAGAACAGAACCCTTCTCAAGAGTAACTGAGAGAGAAGACTAGAAGAGATTTATGAGAAAAACTGCATGGTAAGCCTGAAGTAAGAGCTCTTCTTTCTTTCACAAGCAAAGAGAGGATGAAGAAAATTGCATGGGGCTTTCCTATGGGTATTTCCAATATGACTTACAGGTGATAACCCACTGCTGCTACTCTAGAGAAGGCTGCACTATATCTTCCAACTTTGGATTCCATGAAAAGAAGACTTTAGAAGAGTTGACAGGGAAAGAGGGGAATAAACAAAGAATATATTAAGAGGTGGAATGAAATTAGGATACATATATAATGGAGGTGGTTTTGGTACCAAGACACTAAATAAGGGGCTCCTAGCTGCAGTAAATAACAGAGCTATAGAGGTTGGGAAATACAGAGAAGATTTTCTTTCTTAAAAGAGTGGATGTTTGCTTTGCTTGCACTACCAGGCACCAAGCCTACGCCAGACAGTAGGAGAGAGAACAGTAGTGTCTGAGAGGAAGAGAACACACGCGCAAAGAGGGTCCCCACAATATAGTTTTGAAGTAAAAGTGATACAACTACCATAATGCCTTCACCTATACAATAAATGAAACCAGACTTGTATCATTTTGGTGTAGACCAAATTACGCACATCAAAATTACTATAATAGCTCCAGACTATTACAGCAAACAAATCACACTATAGAGTAATTCTCTAATTCAACAAAACTACAGGTAATTGTATTTGGTATTACAATGGATATTTAATCTTGTTTGCGACAGATTCAGTTACATAGATACTCAAACTTGTTAAATTTATAACTTGAAAAAGAAAAGCCACAATGAAATAAGAGATGACTTGCCATCATTTTCCCCCAAAAGAAAAAAAAAAAAAAAAGGAGATTATGGTAGAAGTTGTTATGGATCATCGTAATGCTTATAATTTTATGAATAAAAAGCCTTAGAAAAGATGGAATTTGAAATTATATATGAACTTCTCTTCAAAATTATGGTATGAACAATGTAATACTTATTGTTAGCCATTATACCAATATATAACAAATAACATAATTGAGTTAAAGATATAGATGCTGCAATAACAATAAATTTAAATATAATAACATACTGTTGAAAATGCTCGTGTCTTTTAAACCCCCAATAAGAATTCTACAAACTTCTATTTTGGGGTTAATTGAGGCAATCATATTTTACAGAGTAACATAACTTCAATTTTCACTTCTTTTGTCTTTAATTAATTGTTCGATAGAAAAAAAAAATTTAAATAAAAGGATGTGTATGCCAATTAAATTTGAAATAAGGGGGTTAATTTCAAGATTCAAAGATATGTGGGTCGCAACCTTAAATCATCATATTCTCTTTTTTTTAATCACTAATAATTAGGGTTTGGATTATTCATTGATCTAACTATTCCATCATTCAAGAACCTGCTGGGTAGTTGAATAAGGTTAATTATTATGATATGAAAAGAATCATTTACTATTAAGGTTAATTATTCTTCTGACAAAATAGTAGTTAAATAGTTGGATCATAAATATTTGATTGCACGATAATAATGGTGATGCACATACTACGACGATTCCTATGCCAATCTACAAATATTTTTTCTAAGCTTTTATGCTAAAATCACCAATCAAGTCGTGCAAGACGATCTTGGCTTGTGGAGTAGGCTGAATTCTCTTGTTATTAGTTACTATTGTGCTGACTCATCCATGTGATCCTGTATTGACCTTCTATTGGGTTTAATTGCTTTGTCTTCTCTCAGAATCTGCATGACAAGGATACTACCAATGTGCAGACATGGAATGTTAGGAAAGAAGCTTGGAGACAAGGTCTGAAAATGGAGGAAGAGTCTGTATCACGGTACTGTGAAGAAATTATTAAACAGTCTTGGGGGTGTTTGGTTCTTAACTAAAATCGGAATGAAAATGAAAATCAGAATGGTTTGGAATCAAAATCGGAATGACTAAATCTTCCGAAGTGTTTAGTTCGTGACCGGAATCGAAATTGGAATCGAAATCAGAATTCGAATGAAAATTTGAATCTATAGAGAATAGTAGGAATTGAGTTCTATATAGATTGAGCCATTCCCATTCTATCCTGGAATCGGAATTGGAATGGGACTCTTTCCAACCAAACGGTTCGAATGGAAGTCATCCATTCCGATTTTGATTCCAGACTTCCACTCCACCCAAACAAACACTCCTATAGAAGACATAATAAACAACTCTGGTTGTTTTTGAACCTTATCCTCTCTGTAGTCTTTGTTTATGAAGCCCCGAACTTTGTATACTTTTGTAACTTCAATTTCCTATAATTTTTGAAGTTTCCCTGACTGTGTCGAGAAAGATTTGCTTTACTCTGTAAATATCTCCCTATAATTACTTTCTTTTAATAAATCTGGGTGGCAATCCTTGCTTCCCTTTTCCTTAAAAATAAAAAAGTTGTGTAAGACCATAATTCAGCATATGTTTCATTATTTTTTATAGTCCAAGAAGTCAGATTGAATTATATATTCCATTAATTTGAAGTAAAGAATCGGTAGACGAGGGCAACCAACAAAAGTTACCAACACCCAAATTCAAACAAAGCATGCCATGCAAGCTGGTTCAAGACTTGCAAAAGGCCTTGTCATGCTATGATTCAGCTCACTCTACACTCATCAAACTCTGGTTATTACTTTTTCTTTCTTTCTTCATGGTAATGAAACAGGAAGGTTCCATTATCTTGCAATACAATCCTCTACCATCTTGCAACTTATGGCATGGATATCGCCATGTCTCCTCATTATGCCCATTAGACCATGAGCTGCCATGATATCATTTTAACCCAATTTGAGACCATACTTTCCAAGTAGTGGGTCTTCTTTCATGGTTCCAACTATGGCATGCAATGAGTGTGATGGCCAAGGATCTTTCAACATAGTAAAAAGGCAACTAAGATATATCAGAAAGATTTTGTGTACTCAAAACACAGGCTAGAACTCCGAACCAAGCAATGTTTGTCCTTTCAAGGAATAATTTGCTCATAGTTTGGAATATAGATGGCTGTAATGTAGATGATCCGAAAAGCTAGTTTTATGAAGGCCTCACAAAATGTTGGATATTCCAAAAATATGATAAACTTGATGACAATCAAGCTCAACACAACTGGATTCTAGGAGCATGCCAATTTTGAGCTGAAAAAAATCAAACTCTCTTCATATTCTGGTGATAAGCAGGGCTAATGTTCTATCACATAATAGCTGTATAACAGTGTTTTAATGAGAAATAACGGAACATTATCGAAAATAATGGTATTATCTTTTGACTGCATATCTTTTTTGGATGAAAATTGAAGAAAAAAATTCTGAAATTTGCAATAAATATTATTTATTATAAAGTACAAGTAGAAAAATGCCCATCATGTTGCCATTGGCACAACAGCCAATATTTATACCATCATTATTTAAAACTACGCTCTATCTATACCTTGAATTTCTCCCTTTTATTTAATTAATCTCGGTCTTATCTTGTGTATTGTTCCCCAATGTATTTCATGCACACCTTTGTCCAAAAAATGAGTTAAAGACTTTTTAAAATTAAGGTTGAAATACTGTTCAATTTTTTTATGCTACTTATTAATTATTACGATGACTATAGGGTAAGTAGCTCATGAATCCTATATTTCTTTTCAATGAACTCAATAGTCAATTGATACTTTATATAACTAGTCGATGCAAACATAGTCGCCGGTGGTTGCACAATACTTCCATTAGGAGGAGATTACATGATTGAACCATGAAAGATGCTTCCTAAATGTTAGATATATTTGATTTATTATTATTTTAAATAGGAAATTAGTGATGCTTTCATTATCAGTTTTTGAAAAATAGCTTTGTGAGTATTCACGTTAAATTGGTGGCTAGAAAATGAAAAGATGATGTTTAGTGATATTCACCAAGTTGCCTTTCAGTTCCAAGAATATGAAGCAAAATAAGCATCAGAATGCTATTTCCTTGAAACAATATTCCAACAATTCAATCTACTAATGATAAAAAAATCATGACTCTTATCATATGCAGTGCATTTCATTTTATGCAAAATATATTTCAAATATTTAATAATGCACTAGTTGGGACAATCAAATTTGCTCCTCCTGATTCTATGTCAGCTCCCATATTCGAGATCGGCCTTTTGTTCCATATCTATATAAGAAGAGCCAAGAGATCCCAAGAAGAGAAGCTGTAGAAGGGAAGAAACTTCCAAAATTCAGCTGTCATGAGAATCATCTAGCCGAAGCAGAGTCATTATGGCCAAACTAGAGTCATCTGACCAAAACAGAGTCATCATGATTGAATTTGAGTCATCAAGACTGAAGCCACATCTTCATAGCCGACTGACTATTTTCATATCATGGTCAACTGACCATCTTCATATCCGACTGACCATCTTCATAGCATAGCCAACTGACCATCTTTATGGCCGACTGACAATCTTCATGACCAAACTAGTATCATAATGGCCGACTGTCAAATGATTGACTGCCAAATATATAATCACGATACTACAATCATGGATAATAATTACATGCCACGATCGTTAGTAAGCATAAATTATCCACTAACTCCATGATTATGGTCCGATAATTGGGGTAACTACCCCTTAGTACCATAAAAAGCGGGACCATGTGCTCGACGGTTACACCCGAATCACCTATAATGGGAAGATAAAGGAACAGACAAGAGATAAGACACTTATGGATTGATACTCTGTCAATTTTGATATTCTACTTTCTCTTTACCATTTTCCACTAACTTAAATATCGGAGGGTCTCCGTCGGATACAACTGCAGTCAGTGTAGACTTTTTTTGCAAGTGCTCTTCACCGACGTCAGGCGCTCCAGGGGATTGATCGCAATAACACCATTTAAAACCCAAATCCAAAATAATCTTCTTTTAGAGTATAGAAATGCTATCATTAATCTAATTGATATATTTTTTAACATTATTAAATATGATACTTTACTTGTTCCATCATATATGACAAGTATTATACCCAAAAGACTTCATGTTTTGACCTCAACTACTTGAGCAAAGATTGAACGACAGCTAACTAAACACTTTTTGCAGGACAAGACCTTGGCTGAACTATGAATAGAGACGTGGACACCCACGAATTTAAGAATCTCACCTTCATTTTGGATACAGACGTTAGGAATTGGCCAGGGAGAAGAGATGAAGTCAAAATCCTCCACAAGAGTGTCTCAGTGTCGTAGCACTCTAGGTCTTCTGTCTACTCCCTCATAATAAAAAGGCTGGGCATCGATCAATGCCTTGACCAAAGAAAGAGACACAGTTTCTTAACCCATGAATGGAGGCATGCGAGCTTACCTTGGGCGGAGTGCCCACGGATGTGGGTTTACGATGGCTTGAAAAGAAAGAGAAAAAGAATCCAAATTCCATGACATGCGATGGCCTGCGAGAGAGTTTTTATCTCCCAGCCTGTGAAGAGTAGCGGGTTACACCGACGTATCGCAAGAAGTTCAAGTTTATCGTACGACTCTAATGTTTCCCATCTCACCGATGCAATTAGGCTGAGGGTGACCGAGATCCGTAACCTTAAAATATATATATATTTTTTTTAAAGAATGAAACTTACCGAGTTTAAATTAAGGGTTTTTTTTATTTTTTAATATTTTTCTTAAATAGAAATGTGAAATCCAATCTCACCCTCACCCCACCCAACCACACCCGGCTCTTGCTCTTGCCAGCCATCTTTCCATCCGATGCCGAGCTATTACTTGTTCTTAATCAGAGTCGGTTCCAATATCCCCATTACCTTTTCCTCTACTTCTCCTTCGATTGCCTTTTTGCCTGATGTTAATCTTTCTCCCATCCTCGATCATGCCACTGACTCTATTCCCCTATGTCACTGGTACTTATTTTAAAAAGAAGAAAAAGAAATGAGTTAAATATATTTTTTGTTATCAAAAATCTAAAAAATAAAATTTATATTTCTAGATTTTTTTTAAAAAAATTAATAATGATGCCAAATATAATCAAAATCATCTTGAACTCTCTTATATATACGACAAACTCTTGAGATTTAGATACATCTCCTTGTATGTTATTAGTGTTGATTAGAAATATCTATTTTAGCCGATCCATTGGATATCTGATCTGAATGGAATAGATTTTATCTGATCCGATTCGAGCCTAGATTGAATATGGATTTTAGAAAAAATATCTGAAGTAGATTCGAATCGGATATGGATAATGGTATGTCCTACCGATCTACTCCGAAGCCAATTAGATATAATCTTAATATATATTTTTCTTTCAAAATTATAATTATTTTATAATATTTATATGTATCCAATCCAATCTAATCCAATCCCACCCTTCTTATCTATTCGACCTGATTCGACTCGAGATGAATATGAGATGAGCATGAAATTTTTAATTACGGAATAGATATGGATATTAACTGATCCAATCTATCAGTCAATATCTATATCCGATCTGTTATCATCCTTAGTATTGACACGTGGATAAGCTAGCATACTGAATCTATATTTTATCTTATATTAAGAAAAGGGATGGGTTTGGGATAGGTTAAGGATTAAATTTGCATCATGCAGTTTTGGGTTCAGCAATTATTTTCCTTGAGATGTGCTTCCCCAACTTCTGAAAATATGACATTTATGATCAATTAATTGACTTGTTAGCTGGTAGACAAATCTGTTTTTATTGGGGACGTAAATTT
The DNA here is from genome assembly GCF_000442705.2 of Elaeis guineensis. Taxonomy (NCBI): domain Eukaryota; kingdom Viridiplantae; phylum Streptophyta; class Magnoliopsida; order Arecales; family Arecaceae; genus Elaeis; species Elaeis guineensis. Next base: position 4,010,692 of record NC_025993.2, read on the forward strand.
TCTCTGATGCACTTTTAATACTTTCCATTATCGGAGGTTGCTCCACCCCTTTTAGGACGTACTTGCTTGTGTGCAGGGCTGGAGGCAGCGAAGGGGACCATGGTTACAAATGTTTTGCTCCTGTGAGCCCGTGTCATTCCAGAGCAATCGCTTGTCAAGATATGGGATTTTGTCAGAGGATGGTGGGCCTCTCCATCTAATCAAAGAATCTGCGGTATATTTTTTTCTCCATCGGACGTAGTGGACGGAGAATTCCGCCTAGCCAAAGACATCACTTTACAATTACCTTGAATCGTTGCAGGAGGGTTTGTCATTTATTCTATTCACCATACAAGGATATAACAACAATAGTTTGATAATAATCACATGAAATGCACAAACTTTTGTACCGTATTATATTAAAATCTTCCACACTTGCTCCCGTCACCTGGGACAAAAAGTTTTATTTGCATATAAACCCATGACTCCCCTTAACTTCACGCACCGGTGCCCGCAACCATATGTCAGTTGCATTTATGTCCCCCGATTTTATTTTACACCTCTCCATCCCTCAGAACTTGAAGCTTTGCATCAATTGATCATGTGAAGTCAAAAGTTTTAGATTCTTGAAGCACACGCAATTTCCTATCTGGATTGTTAGTGTGTCAACAGTGACAACATGTACAATTTCTTTGAGCCCTCTGGAGGAGGAATAAAGGACAAATAAAAGGGATGGGAGAATAAGAGGGTGCTACTTGGTGAAAAAGCTTAAATCCATATTTTTCTTTGTACTTAGAATATTGGTCAAGCGAAGCAACTAATATTTTGAGAGTTAGTGTACAAATATAAGAAAATCAGTATGTAAATATTTTAAAAAAAAATCAAGAAAGTAATATGCAAATAAAGATTTTCGAGATCAATATAGAAAAATCTAAAAATTAGTACCAAAAAGCATATCGCTGCAGAAGACCGGGACAACGGTTTTTCTGGGTGAGCATCGAGTGCCTTGTGGTTAGTGATCATTATTCCGAGGATTTAAATCAATAAAGTACCACCCATCAGACGTCGCAATGTCCTCTTGTAAGGCATTGGGATTGGGGTGATTCCAAGAATTGGAAGGTAGGAGAAAATGAATCAAATGATCGTTTGAAATTGTTGACGAGGCACAACGCATTTTTAAAGCTTGCTGCAGTGCAGGAAAAAAACATCATTAGTCTTATATCGCATGTGGATCAAAAAAAAATTATTTTATATAAAAAAATAATTTTTTTATTTAAAATATTTTTTTAAAAAATAAAATTATAAAATTTATAGATCAAAACAGATAATATCTCACATGTCAAGTCACAAATCTTTAACCGCAACAGTAGTCCATTAGGTAGGAAATCATCCCTGCAACTATGGAGCTAGCAGAACGATATATTTTGGCGCTGTTATAAGATAATTTTGTATTTTCATTGAGTTGGTGGTACTTTTGTTAGAAAATACGTCTCAAGATTCGATCCATATTGAGCCCACAACGAGGTTCAGGACGACGAACGGAGTTCAACGAGCTCAAGAATAGCCCAAAGGGAGTCCAAACGGCAGAGATACCTGTGAAAGAAGGACGGTATGGTGCATAAGACGGCGACGGTCGGTAGTGAGCCGGCGGAGGCTGACAGTGGCGCTGTCGGGCTCGACGGTGCGGCCCAGTACACAGGCGGGCCCAGCACGGGCGTGCACGTGGGTCGGCCCAGCTCGTGCGAGTGACCCAGCACCCTGCACGGTCCACTTTGGATCGCGGGGCGCTGGGCGGTCCATAGGACAGACGTGGACCAAACATGCGGTCCACACGCGGTTCAGGATATTTTTTGTGAGATCCGACGGTCCAGATCACAACCAATCACGATCGAATAGCTAAGGTTGATTTGGAGTTTGATCAGGTGATCAGTGACCCTGACGTGCGCGATCAGATGGCTCTGGTGCGAGTCGGTCACAATCAGATGGCCACAGATGATTCTAGGCTTGATTGGGACTCTGATTCTTAATGTAACAGTATTTTAGAGTTTCTGAAGTCTATATAACTTTGATTAACGAGCCGTCAGTTGTGTTGGAAAGCTGGTGACATCCTGGAGATGTAGAAAAGCTTCAACAAAAGTTTTAGAGAGCTTTTGTGAGGATTTTGGAGCCTTTTCTTAAGAGACTCTTGTATAAAAGTTGAGTGGTGAGTTCCTCTTGTATTGATTTCATTTTATTCTCTCATTGTAAAATTTGCACGCCCCGTAGAGATAGGCTTGAGGCCGATCCATGTATTTGTATTATATTTCTTATTTTATTTCTTTTTTCTTTCTGCTACACCGTGTGGTACTAGATCCTGGCACAACAATTGGTATCAAAGCAAGGTGGTGCTAGAGCGTAGGTTGCGGTGGTGGTGATCAAGATAGAAGATGGAGAAGACAAGCATAATTAAGGTGGAGATCAACAAGTTTGATGGAAAGAGTAATTTCTCTTTGTGACAAACAAGGATAAAAGACGTGCTCATCCAGCAAGGGTTGATCGATGCTCTCTTATGCGATGAAAAATCGACCACCATGGAGGTGCAGGATTGGAAGCGGCTTCAGATGCAGATGGTGAGTACGATCCATTTGTATCTAGCAGATGAGGTGATGATCTATGTGCTTGGTGAGACTTCCCTGACAATACTGTGGTCGAAGCTCGAGGAGTTGTACATGGCGAAGTCTCTCACCAATATCCTCTTCCTCTGGAGGCAATTCTACCAGCTGCGAATGACTGAGGGATAAAGTGTGCAGGATTATCTCAGCTACTTTCAAAAGATCCTCACCGATCTCCTCAGCGTTGGCAAGAAAGTTGAGAAGAAGACCAGGGTGCTGATCTTGCTAGCATCGCTTGCCCCTTCGTATGAATCCTTAATGACTGCTTTTCTAGTGAGGAAGAGCACCATCAAGATGGACGAGGTCATCGTGGTGATTTTTCAGAACGAGGTTCTCAAGAGGGAGAACCCAGCTTCGAGCTCAGATGGCGGCAGCTCAGCTTTGGTGGTTTCTGGTGGAGCAGGAGATAGTAGACAGAGCAACAGGAGATTGCGGCAAGAGCAGTCCAAGTCCAGGATGAGAGACTTGAGCAGGACCAGATGTTATCGGTGTGATGAGTTGAAGCATCTAGCCAGAGATTGTCCTCAACTCAGGGATCGGATGAGGGCACTGCAGTGATGGCCAGTAGCAACTCAAAGGGTGATGCTTTGGAGATATCTGGTGAGGTATCAACTTCTTTCTAGCAGTGGATTTTAGATTCTGCATGCATCTATCATGTATGTTGCAGAGAGGAGCAGTTTGACTCCCTGGAGAGCAGTGAGAGCACTGTTTATTTGCCGGATGGATCGAGTTGTGCAATCAAATGCATTGGGATGATCAGCTAGAGAATACATGATGGTGCAGTGAGAAACTTGGGGGAGGTCCGATACATATCCGATTTTAGATGAAATCTTATCTCACTGAGTAGACTGGATTCGAGAGGCTACAGGACGGTAGCCGGTGGAGGAATCTTGAAGGTGCTATGCGACGTTAGGATTGTTCTGGAGGGAAAAAAGAGAATGAGAGGACATTACTATCTAGTGGGGAGTCCAGTACGAGGTGGAGCTTCCAGAGCCAAGAGGAGCCCAGAGCGAGATGGAGCTCCAGGTGGAGGTAGATCGGGCACTAGACGGGAGACTCGAAAAGATGAGAGGCGATGTCGTATGGTGAGATTTCTATTACCGTAGGAGACTTCTCCGAGCAAGTCTTTGGTTAGAGTGGACACAGCTCATGATGGAGGTGAGATCGAGCGGTCTGGCTCGACTCCTACATTTGTCCATCCATGAGACAGCAGGCATGCCCCAAGGCATGGGGGTAAAATGGATCACAAGCTCTCAGAGATATGTGGAGGTCGAATATTGAGTCGAGGTAAAGATTGTTATGAAATACGTCTCAAGATTCAGTTCACATTGAGCCCACAGCGAGATCCAGGATAACGAACGAAGTCTAAGGAGCCTAAGAACAGCCCAAACGAAGTCTAAACGGTGAAGATATGCATGAAAGAAGGATGGCACGGTGCATTAGGCGGAGGCCGGTGGTGGCATCGCGAGGCCCGGTGGAGACGAGCGCACGCAGGTGCGCGCGGCCCAGTGCGTGAGCGGGCCCAGTGCAGGCGTGCACATGGGTCGGCCCAGTGCGCACGGGCGACCCAGCACCCCTGCGCGATCCACCGTGGACCGCAGGGCGCTGGGCTGGCCATGGGACCGGCGTGGATCGAACACGCGGTCCACGCGTGGTTCAGGGTATTTTTTGCATGATCTGACGGCCAAGATCACAACCGAACTCGATCGAACGACTGAGGTTGATTCCAAGTTTGATCAGGTGATCAGTGGTCTTGATGTGCACGATCGGACAGCTCTGGTGCGAGCCGATCACGATTGAACGGCCATGAATGATTCTAGGCTTGATTGGGATTTTGTTTTTTAGTGTAACAGTGTTTTAGAGTTTCTGGAGTCTATATAACTCTGATTCATAAGTCGTCAGTTGTGTTGGGAAGCTGGTGACGTCCTGTAGGTGTAGAAATACTTCAACAGAGATTTTAGATAGCTTTTGTGAGGGTTTTTAAGATTTTTTTTGAAAGACTCTGGTATAAAGGTTGAGTGGTGAGTTTCTCTTGTATTGATTTTATTTTATTCTCTCATAGTAAAGCTTACACGTTCCATGAAGATAGGCTCGAGGACAATCCACGTATTTATATTATATTTTTTATTTTTTTTTTTTTCTACTGTATCATATGGTATCGGATCCTGGTGTAACATTTTTTCTCGCCAATCGCCTTCTTGACCAAACAGTTCCCGCAGAGGACTATTGTAACGGCTGCCATGTGGGTTTCGGCACCTTTATATTATATTATAAATAAAATAATAGGGTGTATAGATAATAATTATTATAATATTTTGTTTAGTATTATAATGATCTGTTATGACATAAATAACAATTTTTATCCTACACCTTCCTCTAGGTAAAATATTTTTAATAACTTTTTTGCATTAAATTTTGCTCCAAAAACGTTTGTAAGGTGGCACAAATATTATATAATTTTTATCCAATGAAAAGTATATGGAAGATTTCCTTAAATGGTGGGAGCAATTATGGTACAACTCCCTCCCAATTGAAAGATTATCGGGAGACTTTTGCATGGTAGAAGGTTTCACTATAAAATAGACACTAAAGCATCACATAATTGAGGAAAAAACTAGAAGACATGATACTAATGCAATGCACTAAATTCTAAAATGAATAGCATTAATGAAAATGGGTTCAAGAACTAGAACTCTAAATACCATTAGAGTCTCAAAATAAAAAAAAAAAAAATAGATTCTGTTTTTTAAAAAAAAAACTATCCCACTAAAAAATAAATCATATTATCATTACGGAAAGAGCAACAGTCCATTCATAAGTGCAGATACCATAAGAATTAAAAAAATAATAAAAATATTACTGATAATAATATAAATATAATAGAAGAAATAGTCAAAAATTATGTAGTCATAATTTCTATATTGTAAATTAAGACGATCACTCAATCACATATGGCAACTACAAACCAATTTCTTGATTGATGGCTTGACTTTGATACAATAATACATGTCTGCAATGACAAAGAACGGTTCACAAACATGAAGTTGCTACTGTTGGACAAGGAATATAGATGAAAAAACACAATCTTATCGGAGAGCTTAGCAAGGGAACAATCGAACTCCACTTCTGAACAGAAGCTTTATTAAATATACTGCATGTTCTAGAAATTTAAAAAATAATTTCAAAAATTAAGAAAAAAATCCTGTATACGCTAGCCTTCTACATAAGAACGGTTTAAGGCTATTCTTTAGTCTGGTAAGTTGATTTTATCGAAGACTAGAATATTTGTTGGGAAAGATTATATGTTCAAACACTACAGTAAGAAGGTGGTTTAGCGATCTTTTTTTGCCGACGCTTTTAAGAAAACACTACAGTAAGAAGGTGGTTTAGCGATCTTTTTTTGCCGACGCTTAAAAGCGTCGTAAAATTTGAGCATTGCCAACGCCGACGTTTTTAGCAAAAGCATCGTTAAATAAAGCAAATACCGATACTTTTTTACGTCATCATGTAACGACGTTAAAAAGCGTCGTTAGGTTCGTTTAATACCCCTAATCTCCCGTGCCCTAATCTATCTACTGCCGCCCCTTTCTATCCATTCCTCCGCCGACCCCCATCTCCGCCGCCGGCACCGCATCCGCCGTCCACGCCGCACCCGCCGTCCGCCGCTCCCTTCTGCTGCCACGTCCGTCGACGCTGCACCCGCGCGGTCCAAGCCGTACGCCATCCACCCTCCTGGAAGCAGTCTCCCCACCGGCCCTCCTCCCCTCTTCCCTCCCCCCTCCCGACGATCGTTGGTTAGTTTCAATTTCCAACTGTTTAGATAGGTTGACTGTTTCTTTTGATCTAATCATGCAAATGACTCTTTTTATAATGGTTTAGATGTGCAATTTTAGATTTGCTTCGTGTTTTTCTCTCTGCAAATATGTTCTCTATCTGATTGAGTTACTTGTACACAGCATTGATCTGTATTCTGAGTTCGACTGGTAGTTGTTTGTGGCTCAAAAATTTTATGATAAGTTGGAATCTGAAATTTTACTTTGATAAAATTTGGATGTATGTGCCGTAAATTATATACTCTGCTGTCATTTGCTTATGGGAGGCAACAGCCATTCCTTCCCTTGTTACATCCATCACCAACTGGACGTACTCCATTTTCTCCTCGTGGCTTAATTTTACTCGGCCAGTGATGGGTAGGCCTCATGATCTCACCCATGACTCGATTTATTATTTGTTTTTGAGTCTCCATGCAAGTGCATATTTTTAATACCTATTTTATTATTTTATTATAATTTAATTTTTTTCAGATAAAAAAAAGAAATAATCATGATATATTATGTTACACTTGACCAATTGCAAATGCTTTAAAATCCATCATCTAATACTAAGATTGAAATCAGATGAGATATTGATATATTTATATTTATATTTATATTTATTTGATGAATATGACTATAAATATTAGTCATATGTAAAAATTCATATCCATATCTGTGTTAAATAGATTTGGATATAACTCGGATACTAAAATTATGGATATAAATATATAAATATAAATATATATATATATATATATATATATAAATTATAGTTAAATTTCATGATTATATAATTAAAGATATTATTAAATATATAATAAATCAAATTAATAATTATATTAATATAATAATTTTATATAAAAAATTATAAATATTATATAAAATTAAATAGAATAATAAATATAAATTGCATATCCTGATGTACATCGGATAAACAGTCGAACTCAGAATTTTATGATAAGTTGGAATTTTATATAAAAAATTATAAATATTATATAAAATTAAATAGAATAATAAATATAAGTTGCATATCCCGATCACATTGCTGTTTCATAATTACCTGATAAACAGGGTCAAATCCACCCTCTCCAATTTTACTTTCAATTGAGAAGTTGTTTGTGGCAGCCAATATGATCTCAAGATCAAAGAAAGGAAGATCTGGTTCTTTGCTAGCACTTATTTCATCATCTGTACAATACTCTTTTGCTAGGTAGGCAGCTGTTCCACGCTGTTCATTTTGAAAAAAAAAAAAAACTACTTAGCATGGATTTTAATTTTAAAATCCATGCTAAGTAGATTTTCATGGGTGTTTTTGTGATGGTTGTGAATTTAATACCAGGCAATATTAATTATGAATTAATTTTAAAAAAAATTACATTGCATAAAATCATAGACCCATCTTTTGATTAATGTACATATTCTATTGTATTCGTACATTTATTTATTTTTGTATAGATAAAGAATTATGTACATTGATCAATTGATTGTCCAGTATGGACAGTTTGAAAAATGTGAGTAATTCTATAGGTCATTACCATAATCAAATGGTATGCTGAGGGTTCGAAAAAAATTTCGGATGGTATTTTCCTTTTGTTCTTCCTATACGGAAGAACTAAGGGGAAATGCTGCCGAAATTTTTTTCGGCTCTTGTTGCATATCATTTGATTTCTGTAATTGACCTATAGAATTAATATATTTTCTGAATGGGATAGGACTTTCTTTACCTATTAGTTGATGATAGCAAGCATTTACTATGTAAACTTTATCTAGCTGTTATTTTTTTGGATTTTATGAAATGACTGATATTTTTTACTTATTGCATTAATATAGATTGTATAATTTTTTTTATTTTTAGATAAATTGTAAGTTCGGTCATTTTTATCCTACAATGGACAAAAATTGGATAAATAAATCAAGGAATAGTAAAGAATATTTAGATGGAGTTCATGACTTCATTAAATTTGGTATGAAGAAAAGTAGTTTGAATGGAAAGATTTTATGTCCATGTCGAAAATGTGTAAATAGTTCTTCTTTAGATCCACAAATTGTTGAAGAATATTTGGTATGGAATGGTTTTTTAAGAGGTTATACCGACTGAATTTTTCATGGAGAATCTATGTTGCCATCATCATGTAACCAACCCCTGACTCATTTTGGATCCACTAGCCTACAAGACAATTCTGCAAGAGATGATGATATAAGGAATTTGATCACAGATGCTTTTGGACTTGGTGTTCAAAATTTAGGAGAATCTAGTAGTATACAAGAAACAGTTGGGATGTTTGATGCATGTACGCATACGGAACGTATACATGTTGAGGAGTCTATACATACATCTAATGATGAGACAGCTCGTTATCACACCTTAATGAAAGATACAGATGAAGAATTATATCTGGGTTGTACGAAATTTTCTAAGATTTCTTTTCTTGTATATTTATTTCATTTAAAATATTTGAATGGATGGTCTGAAAAGAGTTTTACCATGCTGCTCAAGTTATTAAAGGATGTATTTTCAGAAAGCACTCGTTTACCACCATCGTATTATGAAGCCAAAAAAGTAGTAAAGGAATTGGATCTTGGATATGAAAAGATTCATAGTTGTCCGAAAGAATAGCGGTGTTATGGTGGAAGCGGATGAAAAATCCTATTATGATGCACTTAAAGATATCTATGAGTTGGATTATTATGAAAAATTTAAAGTAGTATTATTTAGATGTGATTGGATAGACATAAACTCACCAAGGGATTTGAAACAAGATGCAAATGGATTTACATTTATAAATTTTTCAAGGTTGATACACACTGGTGTGTTATTGAAGGATGACCCATTCATTTTTTCATCTCAAGCTCGTCAAGTATTTTATGTACAAGACGCAAAAGATAAAGATTGGTTTACTGTCATCAAAACAAAACCTAGAGACTTATATGATATGGGAAACCAAGTGGAGGATGATGACGATGACACTTATACACAATGTATGCCCGACAATTTTGTGCCAGCTGATGATTTAAATGCTACGACGACGTTGGTTAGGACAGAATTTGAAGGAAACACTACTACTTGATTGTTACTGGTAATAATTATTTATGATGTATATATTTTGCATTAATTATTGTGTTATTTTACTCCATATATTAACTGATTCTACCTTTTATTTATATAAATGCTAGGTGACATCATGCGTCGCAGGGGACGATATGCTGGTGTGTAGTTCCAGTTTTCACAGACAGAGGCCGGTACGTCTTCTTCAGCATAGCAGCCTGAGGCCAGTTCAGCTGCACAACATTCTGAGCCCTGTCTTTCATCATCAGCACAGCACGATCCTCCTGTTCATCAGTCAGATGATGAGATACACGTGCAGGGTATATATTGTCTTTCATGTAATTTTATTTTTATTTTATTTTATGTATATTTATGATATAGTTATTTTTATGTATTTTTTGCAGACGGATTCGGGAGAGTACGCCCCAGACGTGGATCCACAGTAGTACGAGATATGTGGCAGATGCGTGAGGGCGAGAGAATTATTGTGGAGTGCAATCAGCTAGGTCAGCCAATTAAGAAAGCTGCCTGCTTATTGACTTCATTTTTGGGGACTGTTGCTCGGAGGCCTCAGCTATGTCCGTTGGGCTATGCAAAATGGAATGACATGCTTCCAACGTACAAAGTTGAGCTCCTCCGAGTTATAGAGGTAATGAATTGATGTTCATACTGTATATTAATTGTTAATCACTTATATAATTTATTTTATTTAACTTTTTTTTTATAGAGCAAGTTTGTTCTCCCTCCATCCACTCATGATTTTGTAATGAAGTCTCTCAACCGCAAATGGAAAGAATATAGAGCACAATTAAAGAGGGACTATATGAGACGAGGTATGACAGAGGAGGAGGTTGCTAGGAATTGTCCTCCTGATGTACCCCCTCATCAGTGGATGGAGTTGGTTCATTATTGGTTCTCCGAGAGGGCATAGGTATATTATCTGCTTATTATCTTTTCTTTTAAATATTTTATAAAAATATTGATTTATATTATATATTATATATATAACAAGTTCTTTACTTTATTTTACAGACTTATTCTGCTATTGGTAGAGCTGCACGAGCAGCTCAGTCTGTTCCTCATACATCGGGGTCGAAGAGTTATGCACGACTCCGACAGGAGTTTGTATGTTCCTTAAACTTTCATAATTAATTTTTAATTTTTATGTTGAAATATTTATATAACTAATATCATTATATATCATGGACCATGTCTGTATCATGATACTCATATATTTTTTAAAATTATTATAACTATTTGCTTAAAATTAAAATTATTTGTGTAGGTGGATGAGCATGGGAGGGAACCCGGTAAAGTGGAGTTTTACCGGATGACTCATACTCATCAGGATGGTACTTTTGTTCGAGATGAGTCGAGAGATTTATATGTACGATATTATTAATATTCTATTTTTTACAATGATTTTAATTTAATTTTATTTGCTATTAATGTATAATTCTTGTTTTCAAAATAAATACAGGAGAGGGCTACATCTCTCATTGCGGAGTGTGACGACGAGTCCACAGCATCTACGCAGCAGAGCCGTATCGAGGCCGAGGTATTCACAGAGTTGATGGGACCAGAGCGCTACGGCCGAGTGAGGGGTTATGGAGTAGGAGTCACCCCCACTCAGTTATCTGAGATTAGTAGATATACGCAGCATGCTGCAGCAGATGCTCAGGATTCACGCGTCCGCAGAGTCGAGGTGGAGATACAGGAGATTAGACAGAGTCGTGCCACTGAGATGGAGGAGATGCGATAGAGCCGTGCCGAGATGCAGGCCATGAGGGGACAGATTGATCGGCTTACATCTTTATTAGAGATGTATGGCCCATCTCAGGTAAACACATATTATTAAATATATATTTTTATATTAATTTAATGATCTATATATTTTTATTTATAGATATGCAAATCATGCTTTTGATATGTTTTTTGTAGGCTCCTGGCACATCAGGCACCCGTCGAGACAGCGGCACGTCACGTGGAGACAGCGACGACCATCCGCCTGCAGATTGATATTATTTTATTTTTATTGTATTCTTATATTTATTTATATTACTCTTGATTGTAATGGACGATTAGTACTTTATTTTTATTTATATAAAATAATATCTTTTGGTTTGGTTAAATTTGCTATTGAAGTTTACTTTTGGTGTGAATGGTGGTGATTGTACGGTTTATGTTTGAATAATTGATATAATTTTGTACAGGAATGTATGTTTTTTTTTTTGTATATAAAATCTATATATATATTTTTTTTTTGTTACAAAATTTAACGACGCTTATAAGCGTCGTTAATACACTGTTTAACGATGCTTATAAGCATCGCTAATGACTTAACTGTCGACGCTTCGAAAAGCGTCTTGGTAGAGAGGAGGATGCGTTGTTTTTAACGACGCTAAAAAGTGCCGTTAGAAGATACTTTTACAACGCTTTAAAGCGTCGTGAAAAATTATTGCGATGCTTTTAAAAAGCGTCAGCGCTTTTTGTCTCCACTCTTGCATAGACGACGCTTTCGCGACGCTTTTTGAAGCATCGTAAAGCTTATTAACGACGCTTATTAACGTCGTAAAATGCCTTTTATAGTGTCGCCTTTCACCATTTTCACTGTAGTGAAACTCAATTTTGATAATAATAAAGCATTTCCAAATTTACTTATATTGTTGATTCTTCTTCTTTATTGTATATAAAATTAACACATTTGAATTTTAAGTCCTTGGAATATACATATAAGCATAGATATATTTATTACAAGCATGAAGGCAATAATAAGTAAAAAAATTATATTCAATCAAAAATCACTAAGAAGCCTTTTTCCAAGGCATAAAGAGATACACAAATATCAGAATTAGTATATTTTGATATTTATAAATTGAATAGAATTTTAACCACAGACAGTAAATGATACTTTATAACACTTCTAGATACATATATGTATACTAAATAAAAAGCAGATGAAGCTTTTGAATTCTTTAAATGTTAAAAGGCAGAAGTAAAAAATCAAAAGAAAATTAAAATTAAAATTACAAAAATTAAAATTAAAATTTTTTGTAATGATAAGGGTGGAGAATATTTTTCTCATGAATTTTCAACTCATTGCGGAGAATGTAATATTATATACAAAAAAAAAAACATGATATACATCTCAACAAAATAGTGATAGGGCTGAAAGGAAAAAAGGATTTTGGCCGACATGGTTAATACAATGATTTTAAATATTAAACTACTTTTAAATTCATAGGGTGAAGCACTTGTTACTGCATGCAATGTTTATAATAGAATTCATCTAGGAAAATGCACATTTCGTCTTAAGTATTATGGAAGTAAAGAACCAAATATTGATTATCTTAAAACATGGATGTGTTTGACCTTCTATAGATTCATGATCCAAAGGGAACTAAATTAGGACTTAGAGCAATAAAAAAAATATTTATGGGATACATTCAAAATTCTCAAAGACTTACAAATTACTAAAGTCTAACGTTATAGTAGAAGCAAGAGATGTAAACTTCATTGAAGATACATTTTGTTTTGATTGTGCTTGAGTCTATTCCCATAATTGATAATCCACAAAACCCACAATTTGAACTGCTAGTGCATCTAACAATACGAGAAATAAGAGGAAAAAAATAATATTTCTTCTTACTTTAGGAGAAGTCAAAATAGATAAGAAAGAAGAAAAATAGGCCATGATTTAATTTCTTCCTAATATATAGTCCTCCTTGTTGAAGGTAATGGAACCATTATACTCACCAAAATACTAATTTTATTAAATGAAGATGATCCTAAGACCTAGAGACAATGGCTTCAAGTGATGTAGCTTTTTGTAAAGAAACCATAAATAATGAAATAGACTCAATATTATATAACAATGCTTGGATTCTTGTAGATTTGCCTCCAGAATCAAAATGTATAAAAATGTGCATATTTAGATAAAAAAATATAATACAAAAGAATCCATACAAACTTTTAAGACTAGATTAATAGTTAAAGAGCATAGATTACTGATATTATATACATACACACATATACATACATACATAAATACATTCATACATACATACATACATATAGTTTTAGATTAGAAGATTATATTGTGTCATTTATACTCATTCAACCGCTATCAAAGCGGTTTGGAATCCCAAATTTGATGTGAGTGCAAACCACTATAGTCCTCCAGTTTGTCATTGACTGTTTAATTATAAATTTTGGATTTATTAGTAGGTTGATTATAGGTGTGGCCTAAGAAAGAGTTTCATGATATTAGAATAGAATATTCTTTAATGGTTCATGAACTAGTACGTGGGATTGAATGAAACAAGTATATATAAGAGAATATATTTGTGATGCTGCAAAAACATGTAATTATCTATCGGTAGATTAGATATTGTTGTGAAGACATGGGACTTTCATCTTAATGAAATTTTTGATAATTTAAATTATTATCTTTGAATCGAACTACTTGATTTTTTCAATATTTATTGGAGAATTGTTGGATATGTTATATTTCAAGCTAAAGTTTAGTTCTTGAGTATATCTAAGATATCTAGCTACTGTTGTCGAATTGAGGAAAGAAATTGATTTATTATGGAAGGGATAAAATTTGTCAATGTATGCAAAGGGTTATAGTGAAAGAAGCCTTATAAAAAATAATCGGATTAATTCTACTTATCGGGATCTTTTAATTTATTAGAGCTTGGAGTATATTCTTTTACAAAAAAAGAAGGTTAGTTTGGAATCGTTACATTAATTGTCAGAAAAATTCAGGATTAACTCACTTCAAATTAATTCTATATCTATTGAATTCTAGATGAAGGATGAAATTTATATAATAATTTTAAATATAAAAAATAATTTAAAATTTAATTTTAATGTATTATGATCAAGACATAGTAAAGATAAAAAAAGCTAAAGTTTTGCTCTAGTTAAAGCGGATCCAGTCTGTCCATTATCGGGTGATGAACGTGATGTCATTACTAGCGGACGGGAGTTGTGATCTCTGGACGTCCAACCAATTAAATTAACGGTTCGATGATTCCCCATCTTACTGCAGCGTCCTCCCGAGTTAAAACCTTCGAGCACCTCAAACAGCTCCATGCTCAGCTTATCCTCCACTCCCTCCATGGCGACAACCACTGGCTCACCCTCCTCCTCACCCGCTGCGCCCTTATCCACGCCCCTCTCCCCTATGCCCGCCTCCTGTTTGAGTCTATGCCACACCCGACCGCCCGCTCATTCGCCGCTATGTTCAAACTCTACTCCCAACTGGGGACATACCGAGACATGGCCGCCCTCTTCGCTCGTCTGTCTAGTCTTGCCGTGAGGCCTGACGCTTCCGTTTATTCCATTTTAATTAAATTGTTGGGTCGCGATGCGATTTCACTCCACGCCCATAGTTTGAAGCTGGGACATGCATCCGATCGCTACGTCCGGAATGCGATCATGAATCTCTATGCCCAACATGGTCCTATTGAGACTGCCGAAAGGTTGTTTGATGAAATGCCCGAGAGAATGGTCGTTGATTGGAATTCCATGCTGTCGGCATATTGGAAGTGGGATCGCAAAAAGGAGGCGTTGCGAATGTTTGATTCCATGCCAGACCGCAATGTAATTTCTTGGACCGTGATGGTCAGTGGGCTCTCAAGGGCTGGGGAATTCGAGGTGGCACGGAGGTTCTTTGATGAAATGCCTGAGAGGAGCATTGTCTCATGGAATGCGATGCTTTCGGGTTACGCACAGAATGGGCAGGCAGAGGAAGCATTGAGATTGTTCGATCGAATGATGGGTGTGGGAATTCAGCCCAACGAGACGACGTGGGTCACGGTCATCACAGCGTGCTCGATGAAGGGTGACCTTAGATGTGCCGAATCCTTGGTCGGCTCTCTCACAGAGAGAAATGTGAATATGAATTGTTTCATTAAGACGGCACTCATAGATATGTATGCAAACTGCCAGAGTCTGGCAAAGGCAAGGAAGATTTTTGAAGAGATGGAGGATCGGAATTTGGTGTCTTGGAATGCTATGATTGCTGCATACACAAGGGAAGGTGATCTCTCAGCAGCAAAGGAGCTCTTTGACATAATGCCTGCAAGGGATGTAGTCTCATGGAACTCCATGATCTCTGGGTATGCACAGAATGGACAGTGGATTCTGGCGATCGAGCTCTTTAAAGAGATGGCGATTGCGAAGGGCTTGAAACCGGATGAAGTCACAATGTCTAGCATCATTGCAGCTTGCGGGCATTTGGGGGCTCTTGAGTTTGGAAGATGGCTAGTTTGTTATATCAACGAAAACCAGATTAGATTAAACATCTCAGGGTATAATGCTCTTATCTTCATGCACTCGAGGTGTGGAAGCATAGAGGATGCTCGGAGAGTTTTTCGAGAAATGTCCAAGAGGGATGTATTTTCTTACAATTCATTGATTTCAGGCTTGGCATCCATTGGCAAATGTCTCGAGGTTCTTAAATTGCTGAAGAATATGGGGGAAGAAGGCATCAAACCGGATGATATAACGTATCTTGGTGTCTTAATTGGTTGTAGCCATGCAGGGCTACTAGTTGAAGGCTGCAGGGTGTTCGAGATGATCGAAAGCCCAACTGTGGATCACTATGCTTGTAAGGTGGATCTATTAGGTCGAGCTGGCCGATTAGATGAAGCAAAGAGAGTGATAGATGGCATGCCAGTAAAGCCACATGCAGGAGTCTATGGTGCTCTTCTCAATGCATGCCGAATCCATAAAAGGGTTGAACTGGCAGAGTTTGCAGCTCAAGAGCTCTTCAAGCTCGAACCAGAGAATTCAGGCAATTATGTATTGCTCTCTAATATCTATGCATCAGCAGGGAGATGGGGAGATGTGGAGAGTGTTAGGGGAATTATGCGAAAAAGAGGTGTTGATAAAATGATAGGGTGTAGCTGGGTAGAATTTGGTGGTAAAGTGCACCAGTTTGTAGCTGGTGATAGGTCACATTGTCGGTCGGAGGAGATACACAAGATGTTGAAAGAGGTAGGAAGGAAGATGAGGGCATCTGGGTACATAGCTGATAAGAGTTGTGCCCTGAGGGATGTTGAAGAGGAGGAGAAGGAAGAAATTGTGGGGACCCACAGTGAGAAGCTGGCACTTGGTTTTGCACTGCTTGTTTTTGATGCTAAGGCAGTGATCAGGATAGTGAAGAACCTAAGGATATGTGAGGACTGTCATGTTGCCATCAAGATGATTTCAAAGATTGAGGAGAGGGAGATTGTGGTTAGAGACAACAACAGGTTTCATGTCTTTGAGGATGGGAGGTGCTCTTGCGAGGACTACTGGTAAAGCCTCAGCGCGGGTTTTTCTCCCGCTCAGCAGTCGGTGGAGAATCGCCGCCGCCGCCGCCGGACATGCAAGCAGCTCATAAGGCTCTCATCGACAAAGTCTGAGCGGCCCTCCGACAATCCTTGGTGATGGGCGGAGGTGGGGTTCGTGCCAGCCCCACGGACGCTCGCCATCTCTGGACTTGCTCGAATGCATCTGAACGGTGCACGGCATCCTTATATTTGGGGCAGCCCTCAGTCGCCTCTTCTTAAATTCCCCTTGTTTTGGCTGCTCCATTCCATTAATGTTCCCACCATGCATGGTGAAGCCCTGCATGAGTGCACTGCATGCAGTGAGCCATTACAGAGATGGGCGCGTAATGAATGGAACCCATACTACTGCTTTTGCTGATTGGTGGCATATACCAGCACGATCTTGCATGCAGTATCCGGGATAATTTCTCGTTCTCAACCCATGTCCAATTTTTGCTTTGTATTGAGTCTACAAAAATCTTAAAGTAGATTGTATCATTGTGCATACACACTATGTTGATTAAAAAAAAAAAAAAACGAGGAACATGGATCCTCTGTAGTGCATACGCAGTATAAAAAAATGGACAACCATCAAAGAAGGCAGTCCATGAGCAAATACCATGTTATACGCGACATATGTTGTTTGATGGCCACCTATCTCTTGTTGGTACAACAGAGTTTTCTGCAGTGCATGGACAACACCGCTGGGAATCCTCTTTGAAGTATGCGACATGCCTCACTTCTACAAATAAATAAATAAAGAAATAAATAAATAACAAAATAAAAAAAAAGGACAAAAAAACAAGAAATAACAGTTGTCAATACGTGTTGATTAGGCAATCCCATCCATCCAAGGTTTCACGAAGCTCCTGAAAATGAATATCGCGTATTACAAACTTCCACCCTGTAAATAGAACATAATGATACTTCTGTGAGAGGCAAAAACATCAAGTGTGCAAAAACTCTTGTCCAGATGCGACAACCATCGTCTAGAGACCAGAAAGGCTGTCCAAACTTTGCCCAGACCTCTTTACCAAAAGAAAAAAAAAAAAAAAAAACTTTGCCCAGACCTAATAAAAAGATGCCGGTTGCTAGGACCCAATCTATACATATATACACACAGAGAGAGAGAGAGAGAGAGAGAACCGTTGTCCAGAAGAAATTATGCACATATTTCCAACCTTCGGATTTGACAAGACAGCATAATTCTTTGCACAACCAAAATCACCAGGATTGTTGAATTGCTTTCCTCAAAATACGGGGAAAACAAAAATTGAACCGCAAACCGCTGCTTCTTCACAACAGATCAAATACGCAGGTATTTGGCAAAACATTAACCACAATGGCGTTGGTACTCGGATCAGCTGCAGAGTAGAGAACTGAAATCAAATAGCTCGATGCAGGTGCGCCTGAGACCGGGAAGTAATGCGCCAAATTATGGCTGAGAACGATTTATCCAGCAGAAATAAGCAGAAGAAAAAGAGATTAATTAATACATCAAGTGCAATCAAATGCGCGAAAAGAAAACAAAAAAGACTTCAATTGCAAAGGTTCACTCCACAACTCACACCTAACTCTGTTTCTTCCAACAATGTAGTTTAGAACATTAGATATCACTCATGACACCCGAATTCTTACCCAAAGAGACGACAGTAACTAACAGTAACATACCGAACGAGAAATTAATTAAATTACGCCTGAAACCTAGAAAAGCCTGACTTGGGCATGCAGGTCCAATGATTGTTGCATCCCGAAATGGTTTTCCTATTCTAATGCATCTGCAATGATACTTGTCTATGCTTTCATGCTCTAGCCCTTTTGTTGCTGCATCCTGGGCATTTGTACTGCTTGATGTGCTCAGCCCTAGCAGGTGTGATCCTGACGCACTTACCATGGAACCATCGCTCGCACACATCACAGCATATCCAGAATTCATCATTTGCATAATTGTCCCCACATGCACCGCACAACGTGTTCCCATGCTCCTCATCATCCTCTTCCTCATCCTCTTCTCCACTCTCGTCGTCTTCTTTCGGGGGAGGTATCTTTAAGGTCTTTGACTCTGCCTGCCGTGACTGCTGGGAAGCGAAGATGAGGCGGTAGGGGCAGCAAAAATTAGACTCAAGGTGTCAGACGAGAAAGAAGAAAACAAGACATTCAATATAAGGAACTCATATATACCATCTTTGAGCTTGATTTGTTGCTCTTGCTACTGCTGTTAGGGGTTTTGTCTTTCGATTGCTTCTTAGCAGTTCCAGTCACAACCTCATATATGGTGGGGAGATTATTGATCATGTTGAAAAGCCGCCTCCTGTAAAGTTATGTGATAAGATAAACCATGCCAGGCATTAACAATTTTCATCTAGTAAGTCAGAAAAGACCAAATTTCAATAAAGAGATGTGGTTCCTCAGAGAAAGCTGCAAACTGGAATATCATATACATGAGTAATGACAGAAGATATCTTCAGCAGTCTACCAATTAAACAGGGAAAGTAAATACAAAGTAATAACTGTAAATACAACCACAACATAGGGCAAATATTTGTGCAAAGGTAAAAATCTTCAGGTTTGAAAGCTGCAGTTCACCACAAGAACATAGATCATAAGGTGCAAGCAGCTTTCAAGTTTGATCAACATTCAGCTATATATTAGCAGTTTCATCCATAAATAGGCGTTGTCTAAAATAAGCAGTCTAGACGACCACCACCCACCCCAAAACAACAAAAACAAAAAAACAAAAAAAAGGAAAAACAGAAAGCAGCAAAAAAAAGAAATGGGGAAAAGGCTATGCAAAGAATCTATTACCTGTACAAGCAGGTCAGACATCATTATAAAGGAAAAATACAAAATCAAAAAAAGCTTGCATATAGAAAATGAACTTAGTCTCTGATCCATGATCGAGAATTAAACCATCATGATATGAAGTAAACAAGGAGATAAATTAAGCTACCCAAATAACATGAGAATTAAAGACACAAGAATTAATGATGCCTGAATATCTAATTATTGAACTTGACTCATTTGTACGGAACTATGATCCTCTTCAGTGTATATCCATAAAATAAGTCTAAGTAATACCTTTGTCTGCAAGTCACTTTCAAACTAGGTCATTGCACACCAGCCGTTCCAAGAACCATTTTGTAGGCACACAAGGAGATCAAATTAGTATAGATTTTGCCCCAGGTATAGAACAATTTGTATTATTATAGTAAGAAATATAAAATTTGACACCATCACAAATATTAACCGTGCAATGTGTTCTCTTTCTTCGCAGTACTATCAAGTCATATTTGCAATTTATAATAGTGAATCTTCATGACCTAACCAAGTCACCTACGAACTACAACAGCCTCTCCAGAAGCCCAACAACACTATCTTACTCGAGAAAACATTGATATTGGTTCATGCATATGATTATTTAAGACAAGAAAGGAATAATCCTGGGAAATCATTGAGCATCTTTATGCAGCTAGGTCCACATTATGTTTAACTCTTTATCGGCATCGAGACATTCAAAATGCTTCAAATAATTAGTCTCTGGGTGCAAATTTTGCCTCTAGTGCTTTCTGCAAAAGCTACTTATCCACGTGTATCATGTGCTTTCAGATTTTAATAGTTTTCTAACAGTCAAATATGTTTGTATACAGAGAAGTTTGTTTCAAGTATATTTCCACCTAATCAACTGTGTTTTGATAACTACGTAACTGCACCCCTATTCCCTAATTCTCTATGGACGATGCTCCAAGTTCAAAACTAGTTAGTGCTCCTCAAGTATTTGGACCTAGGTAATTTGATCAGCTGGATCTTTCCTCCCTTTTTCTCAAACAAGAATTACTCTACAAGTGTTTGCTGCTAAATCCTTACATAATTTCAAATCCTATACTGGCATCAGTGAAAGGTTAAGGTGTCTTTTCATTGTAATTGAACAGAAAACAGTGACATGCATGGCAACCAAGTACAGTAATCATAACCATAACAAAACACATCATCATAATTGCGTGTCTTTTTTCTAAAACCAATCCCACTAAAGGAAACCACCTTTGTCAACAACAATTGCTTTAAAGAACTTTTCTCGCAAATGTCATCAAGATTTTTGTAGGTCCTCCCATCATATTTCCACATCCTTTTACCAAATTCCAATCCCAGTTCCTTACCCATCAGATCTTTAACACACATGACACTACCAGCTCTTTTTCCTTACTTGCATTACTTTAAGGCTTCGCCACTATCTAAAAGAAAGTTCCCCTCAATCTCAAAGGTATAAAGTAAGTACAGAACACCCCAGAACTATCAACCGCCACCCTTTCATCCACCTAAATATGTGAAAGATATTTTCTTCTAAATCTCCATTGTTTCATATAACAAATGTAGATAGCAAAATATAATATTCATGTATTTTTGGGCCATAACATCAGCCTTCCTTTGACTTTATTGCCGCTAAATTACATTCCACATGTTAAATTCTGGTTCACATGATTAAATTGACCATCATTCTCCAGAGTTTTCCTCCACCATTTTAAATTTCACACTCACCCCTATTAAATTTTTAATTGTCTCAACACATTTGCAGATAATATACAAATTGGCACATCTCTTCAATTAACCGCAACCAGTTGATCAACTATGGATTCACCATGCTTAAAAAACTCCCTCACCTCATCACACCAAATTCTAGTTCTTGGAAGGCATTCCTTCCTATGCCCTTAAAGATATCAACATAAATCTAGATTGGTTTCTTTCTTTAGCACCAACAAACCAGCTTATTCTACCATTCTCTCTTTTCTGAAAAAATCAAGTAACAACAAGGAGTACATTCATCCTTTTCATAACTCTTTCTATCAATGACCAAGAATAAATATAGCAACCCCCCAATTTACCTTCTTAGTGCAAAGTCAAATTAGATCAAATCATTCTACTCAACATGGTGTTATCATTCTTACTAGTTCCTTCCCAATGTGTATCTTAAATCTACGTCCACAGAAATTAATGCAATTCATCTCTATTTATTTTGACATCACCATGATCACTCATCTTCCATTATATGGGATTTGTCGTATCTTCATTAACCTGTATAAGATTGTCAATCGAATAAATCCACATCCTCAGATACCTTTATATACCACATTTGGTATTCTAAACAGTCCCATACTCAGCTCTCTTACTTTTTTTCTTTTCCAACCTTGTTACAAGCAATTATATAAATTATAATTTATGCTATGATAATCATGTATACTTCCACCTCATCTACAAGGCTTCCATCAACAAATATGGAAATAACTTCTTGATCACCATTTGCACGCTCAAAAGCACAGAGTTGCAAGGAGATGAGAGACCAGGCACAATTGAAAAAAAGTTGAAGTGGTATCATAAATATAAGTCATAACAGCTGTAATATCAAGATACAAAGAGATATACATTGACTAAAATGACATGAATTTACTAATTACAAATTAAGCTCCCCTCCATGATCAAATGAAATGGTGTATCAGACATGCATCTCATCACTAGTAGCATCAGGGGAAGAGGGTTGATGACTGTGCGGGTTGCATAGAATTTATGATACACAAGTTTTCTATACAAAGGAAAAGAGGGAAGTGGGGGCGTTGGGGTGTCGTACCGCCCAAGAAAAAAGAAATCTAAACAAGATTTCTTTTGGATAACATATTTTAAATGGGCTGTTTTGTTACATGGCTATTTACTTTACCACTATAAAGGTCTACATAATGTTCATTATTGATGCCCAATGACTCTACTGTTAGATGTATGTCCTAAAAGCCAGATTGGTTGAAACATGCACACACTCTAGCGACATAATTTTATAATTATAAATTTGAAATAAATAAAATCTGGATTATTTTTTCATTCATGTTGTGTTTAAATTGTGTCCATGAATCGTCCGAGGAATTAACGGATGATAACACGTATTCTCAAAAATTGAGAATTTGAGGCACGTGTCATTAGTGGTTAATTTCTAAATGCTCTCGTTCGATAGAACGTCATGGGGACGATGATTGATCCGGACAGATCGATGCATGGATCACTTCCCTTCGTGAATAGATGAGTCTCGAGTCAAGTGTGGGGATACTTGAGCGAAAGTCCAGGTGCTTAATAGAGATTAAGAGTACTGAGCGTGACCAACACGAGAAGTCACTAGAATGGCTGCCCACTCGTCGGTGACTTGCTCAAAGTTGCAGTGGTGTAGATAGTTCTTTAACCTGCGATGCCTCAGCTGCTTACAGCAAGGTTGCTATAGTTTGACTGCATAATAACTTGATCTTCTAGCCATTTGGAGCCTTGAGATGTATGTTGGCTACAGTAGATCCATTGTAGGAATAGGATGAGCATCAAAATGAAATTTGTCGACCCCGATAGATAGAGAGAGATCCAATGTAGTTCATAAAACTGAGTCCTAAAATCCATGGTCATGGTAGATGAATGATGAAAAAAAATTTCATAAGATTTCACATGGACTCGAGTCAATTGAATCTGACATATGACGAACGAACAAGTTTGACGAGTTATCCTTAACCAGCATCTTATCGGGACTCACGATAGAAGAATCGAACTGCACCTAGAGGTTCATTATTCAGTTCTAATGGATTGCCACTACATACTGCTAGGTGTCACTGGTGGATTGTGAGACTAATTAAGAATCGTTTTGATAATCAATGATTCTTAATTGATTGAATTGGAAAGAGTTCCAATCCTTCGAAAAGAGTTTCCATGATATTGTTGATAGAGATCACAATATATCTTACTATCGGATGGAATTAGACCTATGGGGTCACACAAACAAGAATTTTGATCTAAGATTGCACAATTGGGCTAAGTGTAGTCTGATTGAGTTAGAATTAATTAAAGTCCTAGCTTTGGGTTTAAGAAAACCCTGCTAGCATATGGTTAAACCCATTTTTTCCTACTTAATTTGGGTTCCCTATCGGATAAGACTCAACCAAATTGAAGCAAGCTCATTTAGACACCAAGAGTTGGAGTCCTTAAAGCAAGCCACCCATGTAAGAATTAAATGATGGGAGGGGGTGCCAACACATGTTTTCTTCGACTAGATAAGAGGCACACGCCGGCATGGATAAGATCCATGTGTGTGCCGCTTACTTGGAGATAAGGGAGGGAGAAAGAGGGATAAAACCCATCCTCTTGCAGATAAGGACAAGAATGAGGAGGTTACATCTGAATTCAAATTTGAATTTGAATATGGATTCGAATTTGAAATATTTGAATTCGAATCTGGGAGGATTGAGTTGAGCGACAACTAGCCTATCCTTGGTGTACGCCAATCTGAATTTTTCCTTGGTTTTGTGCAATAAAATGAGGTGAAAAATCAGGGTAGGCGGCAGCCTAGCAAAGTCCTGCTTTAAGGCATTTGATCCGATCAAATGTCTATAAAAGGGCCCCAATCAAATGGTTTGACAACTTTTCTCATTAGAAGAAAAATCCCAAAGCCCTTCTCTCATATCCACGCCTCCTCTCCCTCTTCTCTTTGATCTCTCATCCTCTCCCACGTCCAAAGGTGTTGGGCGGCCCATCTGGTGGTATCGAGGTGTCGAGTTCCATCGATATACGCGAAGGAACAAGAAGACAGCGATCAGGCCTTGATCAGAACCCTATCGAAGATCTGATTGAAGGCTAATCTAGGAGCTTGCAGATCCATCTAAGAGTAGACGGATCGAAAACGGAGAGAGTATCCTAATCCGAATCCAAACGGATACCTGTAGAGGCCGGACACGTGCACGGCTTAACAGCGAACCTCAAATCCACGATCATCGGTTTGCGGAGTTCATCTACCCGCACAAGGTGATGATATGATCATCATTAATCTCATTTAAAATTGTTTTAAATTTCTGATTTTCTTAATCTAGATGCATGATCGATCTTGCTACGATCGAGATCTGATCTTGATCGGATCGCATGTCGGATCGAAAAATTTTTGAATTCCACTGTACCCTAATCAAATCGATCGGACGTGCGATCATTCCTTCAACTGATATCAGAGCCAGGTTGTACAGATCATGCATCTTAAATTAAGATCAGATCTAAATCAAATTAGATCTGAGTTGTGTTTAGATTTGAATTAAAAACGATTAGATCTAATTTAGTACATGAATCTGAAATTGCATTAGATCTAGATTTCAGCTTTTCAAAATGATCAGCGTGTTTAAATTAGATCTGAATTTTTTGCTCTTATTAGGACTGATTTTTATGCTGAATCTAAAGGTTATGATTAAATCTGAAACTTAAGATTAGAGAATTAAAAATCAGAAACCTAATTAAGTGCATAAATCTTAACATAAGTGTTATGTTGCATGAGGTGTATTTTGCAAAGGATCATGTCTAGATCTATTTTGCATGAGATGTAATTAGATCTGAATTACATGTTTATAATCTGATTTTTATTTGATACATGAGATGTATGTTAAATCTATGTTGCATAAGATGTATGATTAAATCTAAAATCAAATTTAATAATTAGATTAAATCTAATTTAAAACATGTAATAATGATCCTATTTATACATGAGATGTATGATATCTTTATCCTTTATGCATATATGATATGTGTAGATGTAGTGTCATTTCTAAGTAGCTTAGTACTCCTCAAAGTCCATGGTAAAAGCCGTCCTGCCATAGAGGACTATGATGGAAGGGATGCCGCATGAATTGAAAGGAAGAACTGCGAAATGAAGAAACTTAATTTTCTACAAAACCCTAGATCCAAAAACCCTAGGATCTGTTTGTATATGTTGCATTTAAGTTGTTTAGAATTGAAAATTATTTCCACATCTAAACTAGAACTTTTAATGATGCACATATAATCCGAAACATTGAAACTTGTGGCTGACACGCCTGTCGAGTCAACTCAATTTTTGTTTGAGTCGACTCGATACTCTGATGAGTCGGCTCAATTGGCAAATGAGTCGACTCAGTTGTGCAGACAGAGGCTTACAGGATTTCTGTTCGTCACAGGTGAGTCGACTAAGTCTCAGAGTTGAGTCGATTTACTGTGATGAGTCGACTCAAATCCAGAGTGAGTCAACTCAATTCTGAGGACAAAAATTTGGTATGAGATACAATGTAATGTAGTTTAGAACTAAAATTATTTCGACATCTAAACTATATCCATGTTCATAATGCACTTAATTAAGAATTAAGACATGAATCTAAGAGATCTAAAATTGAGAATTTAAGATCTGAAGTCTGCATAAAACATGGGGTTTTGGGTATGTATAGCTCAATAAGATCTAGTTTTGAGCGATTGATCAAACCGAATCAAAAATTGATTAGGATTAAGTCAAGCGTGCTCATGACTAATCCAATAGTTGTAGATTGGTTAGATCGATTAATAGCCATATATCATCGATCAACTCAAAGACCTAATTTGGCTCAATGGTTCAAGCCCGAGTCTAGGCTGACCTATTCGATTCTAATTGATCAATTGATGTCTAAGGCAAGTCTCGATTGTGATTTTTAATTGAGATCATGCTTACCTGGCCATGCATAAATTGTGTCTAAGACAAGCATCTATATCCCTCCCAATGATCACACTTATCTGACCAACTTGATCGATTAAGTTTTGAATTAGGTTGCTTGATGATTCGAGCTAGTCCATGCCACTAGATTAATCATAACTGTTATGATTAATTAAGGATGAGACCTAAATCAAAATCTCCTCAATAATATTAAGTCGAGGGGTCTTCCACCATTATAGAGTGCCGTGCCCTCTTCCATGTTGACTGTTCTGGACTGGATACAGTGATTCAGTTGCATCAGAGGAGAAGCAACTACTTTATTTGTAGTAGGATGAAGATAGGGTTGGACCTAAGATCTGTCAGATGAAGATCCAATGACGGTTTCACTCGCGCTCAATGGTGGGTCTGACTTAACCAAAAAATGAAATCAAAATCTATCAGATGAGATCTCAGAACTTAGAGACCAAATCTGCTGCTGCAATTTACTTGAGAAGCATTGGCAAGAGTTGACCACCCATTGGTTGACATATTCACCAAGACCTGTCAGGTGAGGTGGTGTGCCAATTGGTGGGACCGCAGTACCCACTAGGAACCCTAACTTGCGAAGGAGTTTCCGCTTCCTAACCCGAGGAGTGTTAGAATCCAAAGAAATAGTGGGAGCTCCGCAGAAATAATGAGAACTAAGTTTGTTTCTAAAATAAATTCTCTAGAATAAACTAAAATTAATTACAAAAGTCTAACTAAAAATTTCCTCTCTGTAGAATTTTGTCTCCTTCTAATAGTCTAGCCTGCATCTTAAAAATCAACCAATTGTCAAGTTCCAACTATAAGGATTGGCTAAGGGACTTGAAAAGCATTTTGAGTTCCAAGAAGCTAGATTATGTCTTAAACCAAAAATGTTTATTGGGACCATGAAGTGTTCAAAAGACACCTTTAGAAGGTATGTCGGACTTGCTCGTGATTGAGACTAACCTAGCGATTTCTTCTACTACCAGTATACACTTGTGCACTTCAATGCAAGGTCTTAAGAAATGTAGAAGGTTGAAACAAGGAGAGATGACCCTATGAGTAAGCAACAGAGCAAAGATTACTGTTGTTGTCGTAGGGACCTATCTTCTTCGATTACCGTCTGATTTCTATCTAGAACTGAGAGATTGTTACTGTGTACCTAATACAAGCAAAAATTTGATTTTTATTTCATACTTAGCACAGAATGATTATGAAATTAGTTTCAATAAGGACCATTGTACTATTTATTTTGAAAATAAAATGATTGCACATGGTCACTTAATCAACAGTTTCTATCATTTGCATGTTGCTGCAGATGAATCAATTAATTTATCCGAGCAAACAGTGAGTGACGTTGGATCTAAAATATTCAGAGATGAAGTTAACCTAAAGTACATGTGGCACCTTAGGCTAACTCATATCGGAGAAGAAAAATTGACAGATCGGTGAAAAATGATCTTTTAGACTCGTTCTCGGATGAGTCGATTTCGGTCTGAGTCCTGCCTTCAGAGAAAGATGACCAGACTACCCTTTGTAGGACACGAAAAAAAGACCACTGAAGTACTAGGTCTGGTACATAGTGATACATGCGGCCTATTTGATGTGCCGGCCAGAGGAGGTTCTCTACTTCACCTTTACCGATGATTTTTCACGGTACGGATATGTGTTTCTTATGAGACACAAATCTGAAGCCTTTGAAAGGTTCAAGAAATTCAGATTTAAGGTAGAGAAGCAAACTGAGAAATCACTTAAGGTACTTCGATCAGATCGAGGGAAATACCTAAGTGAAAAATTTCTCAGTTATCTCAAAAAAAATGATAGTCTCTCAATGGACTCCACCTGGAACGCCTCAGCTCAACGGGATTTCAAAACAGAGAAATCAGACCCTATTAAATATAGTTCGATCCATGATGAGCTTCACCGACTTCCCTTTATTTCTTTGGGGACACACTCTAATGACAATCAATTATTTAATTAATAAGATTCTCTCTAAATCCATTCCTACCACACCATATGAAATGTCGCATGGTAAGAAGCCGAATTTTGGTTATCTCAAAATTTGAAAATATCCGACCAATGTCAAACGACAACGACGGATAAATTAGAGACTAGGTCTATGAGAGCTCGTTTTGTAGGATACCTGAAAAAATCTTTAGGATACTATTTTTACCTCCCGAAGGATCATAATGTGATTGTGAACCAGCATGCCAAATTCTTAAAAAAAGATTTTATCAAGATGGAGATAGTGGGAGGAAAATTTAGCTCGAAAAGAATGTCTCTGAAGAACGGCGAGTCATAAAACCTAAGGAACCCATTCCATCTCGTAGATCCAGTAGGATCACACGTCCTCCTGAAAGATACATGGATATACTGGAAAAGGATGTAGAGAAAATGTTCCTCATAGGTGATATGAACCATGCTGATGATCCTAAATCTATGACGAGACGATGTCAGACATTGACTCCAAAAAATGGTTGGAAGAGATGAAGTCAGAGATTGACTCAACACATAGCAACCAGATCTGGACCTTAGTAGATCCACCAGAAGGAATAGTTCCTATTGGGTGTAAATAGATCTTTAAGAGAAATTGGATCGGATGGAAAGGTGGAAACCTTTAAAACTAAGCTTGTGACTAAAGATAATAGTCAACGCGAAGGTGTTGACTATCAAGATATCTTTTTGTCAATAGCCATGCTGAAGTTCATTAATACACTGCTTGCTATTACAGTAACTCATGATTATGAGATTTGGCAAATGAATGTGAAAACTACCTTTCTGAATGGATATCTTGAGGAAGATATATATATGGAGCAGCTTTTGAATTTTACATCCAGTGATGGAGATCACAAGATCTGCAAGCTAAAAAGATCCATTTACGGACTAAAGCAAGTATTTCGGAGTTGGAATACTCGATTCAATGATGCGATCAAAAAGTTTGATTTCATCAAGAACGAGGAGAAATCGTGCATGTTCAACAAGATCAGTGGGAGGGCTGTCACATTCCTCACATTGTACGTGGATGACATCCTCCTAATTCAGAATGACATCCTCATGATGACTTCTATGAAACTTTGATTGTCCAAAGAGTTCTCCATGAAAGACCTTGGAGAAATATCCTATATTCTAGACATAAAGATTTATAGAGATAGATCTAAAAAAATGCTTGATCTTTCACAGCAACTGTACATAGAGAAAGTGCTGAAGCGGTTCAGCATGGAGAATTTCAAGAGAGGTATATTATCCTTCAGTCATGGAGTTCATCTCTCCAAGAAGATGTGCCCCAACACACCTAAGAAGATTTAGCTTATAAGCAAGATCCCTTATACTTCTGCTATAAGAAGCCTCATGCACGCTATGCTATGTACTCGACCTGATATTGCTCTTGCTGTAAGTATCACAAGCAGATATCAGTCGAATCCAGATGAGGAGCATTGGATTGCTGTGAAGAATATCCTTAAATACTTAAGAATGACTAAAGATCTCTTCTTAATTTTTAAAGATTTGCGGGTACAGAGATACACAAACTCAGACTTTATGTTTGATATTAATGATAGAAAGTCTACATCATGTTTTGTATTTCTGTGTAACGATGGTGCAGTTAGCTGGAAGAGTTTCAAGCAATTGATTATTGCAGATTCCACCATGAAGGCAGAATACATCGCCGCGTTGGAGGCTGCTAAGAAAAAATTCTGGTTCAAAAAATTTATTGCAGAGCTGGATGTGATGCCACCAGATGCCATTCCACTCTGCTACAACAACAATGATGCCATAACACTCACTAAGAAACTGAGGTCTCACCAGAAGTCCAAGCCCATCGAGCAACAATTTCATCTGATTCACAAATATCTCGAGAAAAAATTCGTCAAGATGCAGAGTCAACTCCACAGAGAATATGACTGATCCGCTGACCAAGCCGCTGAGCCAACAGAAGACTGAAGCTCACCTTGAGAAGATGAGGCTTAAGTTCATGGTCAATAGACTTTAGACCAAGTGAGAGTTTATTAGATGTATGTCCTAAAAGTCAGATTGACTGACATACGTACACACTCTAGAGACATAATTTTGTAATTGTAATTTTGAAATAAATAAAATCTGGATTATTTTTTCATTCATATTGTGTTTAAATTATCCATAAATCGTTCGAAAAATTAACGGATGATGACACGTATTTTCAAGAGTTGAAAATTTGAGGTACGTGTCATTAGTGATTAATTCCTAAATACTCCCATTCGATAGATCATCATGAGGACAATAATTGATCTGGACAGATCGATACACAGATCGCTTTCCTTCGTGGATGGACAAGTCTCGAATCGACAGTGTGGAGACACTGAAGCGAAAGTGTAGGTGCTTGATAGAGATCAAGGATACTAAACATGACTAACACGAAAAGTCACTAAGATGACTGCCCACTCGTCGGTGACTTGCTCAAAGTTACAGTGTAAATAGTTCTTTGACTTGCGGTGCCTCGGTTGTTCACAGTAGGATTGCTGTAGTTTGACTGCACCATAACTCGATCTCCTAACCATTCGGAGCCTTGAGGTGTATGTTGGCTATAGTAGATCCATTGTAGGAATAGGATGTGCATCAAAATAGGATCTGCCGACCCTGATAGATAGGAAGAGATCCTATATAGTTTATGAAACGGAGTCCTAAAATCCATGATCATGGTAGGTGAATGATGGAAAGAAATTTTCATAAGATTTCACATGGACTCGAGTCGATTGAATCTGACATATGACGGACGAACGGATTTGATGAGTTATATCCTTGACCTGCGTCTTGTCGGGACTCACAACGGAAGAATCGAACTGCACCTAAAAGTTCATTATTCAATTCTGATGGATTGCCACTACATACTGTTAGGTGTCACTGATGGATCATAAGACTAATTAAGAATCATTTTGATAAGCAATAATTCTTAATTGGCTGAATTAGAAAGAGTTCTGATCCTTCGAAAAGAGTTTCGATGATGTTGATAGAGATCACAATATATCTCACTACCAAACAGAATTGGACCTATGGGGTCACACAAATAAGATTTTGGTCTAGAATTGGACTAAGTGTAGTCTGATTGGGTTAGGATTAATTAAAGTCTAAGCTTTGGATTTAAGAAAACCATCCTAACACATGGTTAAACCCATTTTTTCATACTTGATTTGGGTTCTCTATTAGATAGAGCTCAACCAAATTGAAGCGAGCTCATTTAGGACACCAAGAGTTGGAGTTCCTAAAGAAAGCCACCCATGTAAGAATTAAATGATGGGTGTTTTCTTCGGCTAGATGAGAGGCGCACACCCACATGGATAAGATCCATGTGTGTGCCGCCTACTTGGAGATAAGGGAGGGAGAAAGGGGGATAAACCCCATTCTCTTGCAGATAAGGATAAGAATGAGGAGGTTACATCTAAATTCAAATTTGAATTTGAATTTGGATTCGAATTTGAAGTATTTGAATTCGAATCTGAAAGGACTGAGTTGGGCGACAACTACCCTATCCGTGGTGTACACCAATCTGAATTTCTCTTTGGTTTTGTGCGACAAAATAAGGTGAAAAATCAGGATGGGCGGGCAGCCTACCAGAGTCCTTTTGCTTTAAGGCATTTGATCCAATCAAATGTCTATAAAAGAGCCCCAATCAAACGGTTTGACAATTTTTCTCATTAGAAGAAAAATCCCAGAGCCCTCCAATCATATCCACGCATGTTCTCCCTCTTCTCTCTGATCTCTCATCCTCTCCCATGTCCAAGGGTGTTGGGCAGCCCATCTGATGGTATCGAGGTGTCGAGTTCCATCCGATATATGCGAAGGAACAAGAAAGCTACAATCAGGCTTTGATCGGAACCCTGTCGGAGATCTGATTGAAGGCTGATCCAGAAGCTTGTAGATCCATCTAGGAGTAGATGGATCGAAGATGGAGAGAGCATCCTAGTCCGAGCTCGAGTGAATACCTGTAGAGATCGAGCACGTTCGCGGCTCAACAGCGAACCTCAAATCTACGATCATCGGATTGCGGAGTTCATTTACCCATGCAAGATGATGATGTGATCATCATTAATCTCATTTAAAATTGTTTTAAATTTCTGATTTCTTTAATCTAGATGCATGATCGATCTAACTACGATCGAGATCTGATCTTGATCGAATCGCAAGTCGGATCGAAATATTTTTGAATTCCGCTGCACCCTGATCTGATCGATCGGATGTGCGATCATTCCTTCATAATGTTCATTATTGATACCCCACTGACTTTACATGCCTTGAACTAATTTGGATCTCACTTAAAGATCCATTTAATATTTATCAGATAGATTCCTAGGACCAGAGATATTTGTTTAAAAGGTTTCTATCATCAATTGGGCCATTGTAGCCGAAAGAAAAGATGATGCATTAGTCCAGTCAGGAACAATAACTTCTTAAGTCCCATGTATAACATTAATATCAACTTTTCTTTGCTTCCGTCTGTGTTGTTAATGGTTAGATGAATAGTAGCTGAAGTTTACCTAGCTGGGTGCTGCAGACGATCCCATTTCAAATCAACTTTTGTAAACAGAACCCACACATGTCCATTAACTTTCTTGCACCATCACCATCCATGTCAAGCATTGCTCCCTGAACCTCTTGCTTTATTCATCAACTCCTTTCCAAACACAGCTAGCTCCTTAATCTTTGCTAATGTGATGGAGCATTTGAGGTTGGATCACCACAGCTCCATACTCATGTCAAAACACGGGTAACAGTAGATTTTCTTTTTTTTTTTTTTCAACACTTGTATGCCTCAAACAGTTTTCCTTCAAAACACCAATTTTGTTACACATGGTCGCTCTTAACAACTTGATATAAGAATATAACATCGCACAAACACTTTTTATCAATGTTCGAAAAGACTATAAGCAGAAAACATGCAACTGCTAACCTCCGAGCCCATAGATGTCTGGTTACAACCTCCAACAACAGCCCCCCCCCCCCCCCCCCTCCCCCAAAACAAAAAAATAAAGGAACCCAAAAAGAAAAAAAAAAAATTTGGGGACAAAGTTTAGTACTAGCTGATAAATTGATCATCGTCATACCAAGAAACAAAATTTAAATAATGACCTAATAATAAAACATTACTCAGATACATATAATCTACATGCATGTTAAGACTTACGACTCCAAGTTCAAATCCTGAAAATAGAGTATTTGAGGTACACTTTCTACTAAATAGACCCCTCCTCCTTAATTTATCTCCCAGAAACCTCAATTAAAGGTCCTTTAAATCTACGAAACATTACCTTCCTTTTGGATTTCTTGACGTAAGTTCCTAAAATGATTCCAATTTTCTAGAATTCGCGAGAATCCATGCTTCCATTCAAGCAATTACTGATCATCGATTGCAGTCCATGAGCAAATATTCCCTCTTTAACTCAAGAAAGAAAGAAGACAGCCCAAAATTGACAATACAGACTATACACTTAAATAACTAACTAAACAATCCCAACAACATAATAAATCTTACAATAATGCTTAAAAATTTGTGCATAACTTTTGGGTAAAATTGGCTGAAACACCTGAAACCAGACTGGAATCTGTCAGTTTTGGTCAAACAAAATCAAGAAAGCCAAAACTAAAGGAAACAAGGGTCAATTTTGAATCAATATCAACCAGAATTTAAAATCTCGATGCCACTTGACCAAAACCTATAGTAAAGTCATTCCCAATTTTGAACACTGATACATACTAAATGCTAAGGATGGTAACTAACAGACTAAGTATGCAAGATTAAGTATCTCAGATACGCAACCAATAAAGAAAGAATCATGGTTTACAAATTTCCCTGAAACATTTGCTTCATAAAAACATTCTGTAATCTGTTACTTCAAGTGAAAGAAACAAAATTGTCCCAATCATTGAAAAATTGTTTCAGATGTTTCAATAAACCACATCAAATTCATCCAACCATCATTATTTTAAGCAAAACGAGCAACCCACAAAACAATTTCAATAATGACAGGACCATAATATTTGAGTTCAAAAACTTAAAGAAGCATAGGCTAAAACTGAGAGTTTAATATTGGAAGGAGAAAAACGAAACTTGGTTGTTTACCATGCTTAACAACATTACATAATGATTTGATCTAATCAGTTAAAGACAATAAAAAGAACAAAGCATTAGTAAAAATAGCATTCTCATGCGAGAACTATAGTTTGGAGGCCGCATGAATAACAGATAAGGAGAAAGATAAAACAGTACAGAAAGAAAAGAAGACCTATCTACTGTACACAAGAAGAAAATCTTGTTAGCGACCTTAGAAGAAAGGGAGATGTCTTTACTGTACATGTCCTGTAAAGGCTGCATGCTAGCCAAACTTGTCATGTTTCCAAACCCAGCAAAGTGCTAAAGTAAACTTCCTGATTCTATACGTTATTATATACTAACCATATCATGAAGATAACAAATTTTCTTCCTGACAAACATTTACAACAGAGTGAAGAAAAGTATGCCATAAGTATCTGTAATATCAAATTAAACACTGAAACCAACAATGAAATTTCAAAAAAAAAAAAAAGGTTTAAGAATTTAATTAGCCATGACTTTGGATGGCAAATGAAATATAATGGGCAAAAATGATAAATATGGTCCAAAAAATCTAACTAAGGTTAGCTTATATGTGGACTTGGTGCCAAATCAACAACCTTACCGTAGGTTGTGGCAAATAAATGATTTCCTATTCTACAAAGTAGTCATGCACAAATACATCTAATGTCAAGAGGACAACTTCCAACTACCAAGTTCTTGGGCACAGATTTCTGTGTCTCATTTCTTAAAAGCTTACTTGCTCAGAACAAGCAACGAGACCAATAATAACTAGCTGAAAAGACCAACACAACTCATAACTTTATGCTAAGGCAACTAAAAATCACCAGGCATGTGCACATAACCAAGCAGTCCATGACGTATGATTCAAAGTTTAGCCAATAAATAAAAAAAGAAGAAAAGAAAGTAAAGTTCAGAATAGAAGCCACAAGCCAAAAAAAGATGAGTTTGTTTATAAGCAGATAATACAGAACCATTAGGGTTCACATGTATGATCATAAATCCACCAATCTCTACAGTCATAAGCATACAAGCCTTTTCAACAAATAAGCCTATTATATGTCCTTTTCATAAACATTGCACTGTTTACATTCTTTAGTGTACTTAGAAGAGAGTAGTTCCTCAGCCTAATTTATACTCATCCTTTGAGTAGGTCCCATAAAAATGGGATCGTTCAGCACATGGTCCCCACCTGAGAGCACAATACATTTGCAACATTCAAATCCAAAAACCATTTTTTATTTCAGGTATGGTCTTCATCTCAAAGACAACCTTCACAAAATTACTTGGACATATTAGGATTTCCAAGGGCAGGCTTCATTCTTGATGGAATACCCTAGTAGATTACCAAGAAAAAGTGTTTGAAAGAAAAAAACAACAAACATGTCAGATCACTAATTAGAACACTTAAGCATTTGTTTCCAGTAATATTAAACTATCTACACTTGGTGATGAGCTTATTAATAGTCATATTATGTCAAATATTGAAAGGAGAATTCTCCTTGAGAGAGAGAGAGAGAGAGAGAGAGAGAGAATGCAAATAGAAACTCAATACAATGCAATTACAAACACAAGGTTCAAAAGAAGAAAAAAAAGACTTAGCATGCTTATGCCCCAATTGATTGTCCTATATAGATGAAGCAGCACTTGACATTTGTGGCAAGCAAAAGACTTTCTCTGATCTTAATGATTAGGGAGAGAAAGATGAAAGACAGAAGAAGCAACAGGCCTGAAAAAGCAAGCAGATAAAATAATAAATAATTCTCTTTTTGACCTGATGTTAGGCAAGGATAAGCTTCTACTTTGCCAAAGAAGAAGATACAGTTTTCAGAGAGTAATGTGAGGATACACGCACAAAGAAGCAGATCTTGTGACAAAAGAGGTCATGATAAGAATTAACGAATCCACAATGATGTGGAGCAGTTAATGCTCATCCAATTTATTTAACATAACTTCCAATCATATTCTTATAAAGGAATCAATGAAAGAGAAAAATAACCTTTAGTTACAAGCAGAACATTACAAATTTGTAGGTCATTTGGCAATGCAAGAATTACAAGGGTCATGCAGAAATTAAGTCAGACTTGTTCAAGGAAAACAGTCCTTTTTAACTTCTTTACATTCTCACCGATCACCATAATTTTTTTTCTTCGATAACTAAAAATCACATTAGTACAGCCCCATAAGTTTTCTGCCTTTCGATAATAAGGACTAAGATAGAGTTTAAAATTTCGCAAGAAATGTGGGAAAGGTCAATGTAACAGTACATCCAATTCCTAGAAGCGAAAAATAGAAGTGAACACATAGAATTGCACCTGGAAAATGACATGCCATGGTAAAAATGAAAAGAAAAAACCTAATAAGCTAAGTACCAGCTACAAGAGGACTTTCATAAGACCCACATTCTTGAGTT
Source organism: Elaeis guineensis (assembly GCF_000442705.2). Lineage (NCBI taxonomy): Eukaryota > Viridiplantae > Streptophyta > Magnoliopsida > Arecales > Arecaceae > Elaeis > Elaeis guineensis. The sequence goes on from NC_025993.2 coordinate 4,047,491, forward strand.
GTTGTTAAAATAAGCTTGCAATCAATTTGTTAGTAAGTCCAGAATTCTAAGTGAGATAACATTGTCAATGCATCAGATCTTTAAAGTTATCTACTGTATATTGTGGGGACTGCCGACATAATTGGTTCAAATGATTGTCCAACCTCACTTTGGCCTACCATTTGACAGAAGTAACTAATGTTATATACATCAATCAGGACACTTTCAATGTTACCATGCATAACTTGGATGTATCCTGTACCAAGCAGGGTTTTAAATCCCGTGGGACAGGGCAGTTCCAATTTTTTCATGGAACGGAATGCACTGCCGTCCTGTCCCGTCCCAATACTTGGGATAGAGGACGTCCCAATCGAAGCGCTGGAACACTAGTGGGACGGTCCTGTCCCAACACATGGGATGGTACCCCATCCAAGTGTCCCACTAGGACTTGAATCCTTCGTACCAATAACATATGGTAGGCCATCCAAGTCATTGGATCAACACTGTTCATCTAGTTCTGCATATCTTAAAACACATGAAGTGAAAATCAAAAAAAAAAGAACTAGATTTTTAGGAACTACCATTCCAGACAAACTTGAGTTTTATTACTTAATTCTTTTTTACTTAACAATCATCAGCCATTTAATCTCCAAAACATCTGAAATTTTGGACATTCATGATCAACAATGTGGATGATTGATTTCAATATCCCATCACATTGTTTTATGATACCCAAGATGAAGTAAGTAGATACAAATATATAAAAATGCATTAGAAAGGGGGGAAAAATCAAAAGAAAGGCTCAGCTATAATTTTTGCCATGCTATGGCCTACATCAGATGCAGAAGAGCAATGAGATGTCACCTTGCTTTTTACATTGCCAACGATATCAGTACAAATAAGTAGAAAAATACTTGCATGAAATCAATTGTGCTACCTTATACCTTCTCAATCAGCTAAGAAAAGATACTGCTGATGGACAAAAATACATAATATTATCATGTAATAGTACATATATACCATTTTCAAATGTTTAATAGGTTATAGTATGTCAAGCCACATATATGTGCCAAATGCTGTGTTATGCAACTTTTCATGCATTGCACTTTGTTTTGATTAAAACATGCATGACACCTTATAACCTTTAAAAGGATGACCAAAGTCCAAAATCACTAATCAAGAACATAGATCAGAATTGTGTGAAGAGATGCAATTCTTTCAACCATCAATCCATGAACAAAAGAAAGCACTAACAGCATAACCACATGCCTCACAAATCCATAAGTTCTCAATGTCATGAATAACGAAAGCACCTTACATTATTGTCTTTACATATATAAATCAGTTGCTGATGATAAATAGAAATAAAGAGAAGTTGCATAATGATATACTTTTCAAGGTGGAAAAGTATTTGAATGATGATCATAATTGCATCGATAACAGAAAAGGTAACTACATAAGAGGTCCTGCTCTTAAGCACAAGGAAGAGCACCAAGTATCACTAAGCCATCAATTTTTCTGTACTGTCATAGTCTCGATTCCAAAGAAAATTTTACCTGGCCTCCTTGTCAAACCCAAAGCGAGCCCCAAAATAGAATGCAACAGCCAACAACCACGCATCACTGTGAACTGCAACTAGTGACAGCCAATCCTTTTCATCCATCCCATCCCTGGCAAAATTAATTCCTAATGCTGGCTCAGGAAGCTCTGGAGGAACTTCCTCGGCAGGCAAATTTACTTCCCAGGTCTCATTGGGAAGTCCATAAAGACACAAGTTCTCCTTTTCTGCCAATACAATAAAATGTTCAGTATGAAATATCCTCAGCATGTAAGACTCAAACTGCTGATAGAGTAAAGGATTCTCCAGTTACATAAATCACATAGCATTCAATAATCTGTGGAGAAATATGTAGTCGATTGCATTGCACAAATAGTAATTACAGAAAAATGCATTAAGTAGCCATTGAAGTAACTGAAAGAATTGCTACTCGGTAAGCAGCAGAGATAATGTTTTTTTTAAAACGGTCATTACACAAAAATTGGATGAACAAATTATGACCTGCCTACTTCTAAATCTTGTACAGTGGAAGTTATACGGTTATCAATCACAAGAGAGGCCTTTTAATCAAATATCATATACCATAACCAACAATCCCTATACACAATATAAAGAATTGTCTTAAAGCACCTTCTTTACCACGCAAAACTCCATCCATGATCTCCGGAAATGCAAAGGCATTAAGTATAAAGACTGAGAAAGGGAAAAAATATTTCAGTCCCAAACAGCTACATTTGATTGGACGAAACACATGAAATATTATCCATAGCTTTCACAATATGACGTAACATCTAAAGGGGCCGAAACAACAAAATTTGATCTTTCAGCGTCAGATCATCTGAGAAAACAAAGAAATCAAAAGAAGACCTGTTAAAGGAGGTGAAAATGTTCTAATACCACCACCGGACCTAATCGAACAACAAAACCATAAATGGCGGAACCCTAACACCAACGGATCGAACCAAAAAAAAAAAAAAAAAGGGATGACTCACCGGGATCACATAGCTGGTAGAACTTGTCAACCTCTGCAACACCAGCAACAAAGACATAAAAAACATTTTTTTCAGAAACCAGCCACAACACAAACAAACCAAAAATGGAAAAAAAAAAAGCCTCAAAAGCTTCAAAAATTCGAGCTCAAGAGTGGGAAAAGGGGAGAGTGTATGAGAGAGAAGAAAGGAAGAGACCGGTGGTGAGAGCTTTGATCATTCCAGCTCGCCGGCCTCTAAAATCCCGGAAGACCTCCTCTGCCGTACGAGAATTGTACGTCCCCGCAGCCCCCTCCATTTCCCACGCGATAGTAGACCAGGCCGGTGGACCTTGCGAGCTTCAATGGCGGAAGCGAGCAGGGATTTCGCCCTGGAATCGCAGAACACCAATTAGACTTCAGAGAGCGAGAGAGCAATAAATTAGGGCTCCCAATCTCTGTCGAGAGATTAGGGTTTCCGAGAGCGTTTTCGGCCGAAAGGGTTCAAATCCCAGCTCGATGAGAGGAAGAAGTAAAGAAGCAAACTACAGAGAGAGAGGGGAAAATGGAAGGAGGGAAGGTAGCGCGATATGGAGGGTTTTGTGGGTTTTTATTTGGTCGGGAGGGTTCTCATTCGTTCTTCTTTTTCGTTTTCAGGCTTTTACTTGGTCCTGGTGGCGTCGGGCGATGTGCGGTCATCTTACCGGCCTCAAAATCGTAGCCTTGAACTATCGGAAATGACTTCCATGTCCCCGCCAAACGGAGGTGGCACACCTATCAATCCCTCCACGATTCCCATCCCATTTGGATGGGCATGTGGATGGCACGTGGCAAGCATTTTGTGGCATGATTTTATTTTTTTTGTTTTTTTTTTTTTTTGGGCATGATTGGTGCATGCTTTTGGAGCAAATTAGATGCAATTCAAGATTGAATTGGTGATTGCTCATAGTCCTTGGGAGCGGTCTTGATTTGTGGATAATTGCTTATGTTGGCAAATTGAACAATAAAGATAGGTTAATGTTGCATTAAGACCTACCACAGGATGATTATATAATAAAAAGTAATTTTATTGAAAATAATAAGAAAATAAAAGGGTAGCCATGTAACTTTATTCAGTGATGTGTGTGTTTTATCTAATATTTTTGAGATATTTTTTGTAATTTTTTATATCATTCTTATTCATCTACAATAACCATGAAGTTAAAAAGTAAAGATTTATCTTTAATTTTATATACATATATATTTATTATTATTATAATAATCTCTAGCACTGAAGCCAACAAAAAAATAACGAGAGATTTATTGTGTGACTAATGCCTCCACATTTCTATTGATAGTCTTGATTATTTATTTATTTTTTTATTAGATCGATGATATTAAAAAATTATATATACACACACGTATGTGTGTACATATATATTATGCCTCCAAAATTTTTTAATATTATTTTGAAACTTTTAGTTTTATGTTGCCAACAATTTGCCCTCTATATCTACTACCGTGTCAATCATATTATATATATTCTTTGATTTAGCAAAAATACATCATGTATGATTTTTGTTTGAATGATTCTGAAAAAAGATAAAGTCAATTTTATAGCGCACATATTAACATAAGCATAGCAGTTGAGATGAATATTTTGATCATTTACGAAATTTTAAATTTTAAAATATTTTAAAAAAATTAATATATTTAACAATGTATATATTATATCATGATAGTATATATTTTATTTTTTTAATTAATATGACAATGCAAGCTAGGAGAAATTATTAGACATGCATAAATACATAAGCAAAAAATCTCATGTACATATTGTGACTCGCAAAGATCCCTCTGATTATGGTCCTTGGATTCACGTCAAATCAGAATAATGAGAGAGGCAAGGGTTAGTTTATGTTATATTTTTGTGGTTGTTGCTTGCACATTATTGACTTGTTTATTTTTTTTTTTCAAGTTATAAAACATCAGCAACAAACCATGTCTACCTTATTTATGACAAGTGAAGCCTCTAGATAGGGGAGGGTGCCCCACTTCTACCATGTCTGTTTCCTCTTTCTCATTGCCTTCATCCCCTCGCTCCAGTGGCGTAAACATCTCTCCATTTTTTATTTTTTTTTTTTTCTTTGGGGTACAATAAACGAACATTAAAAAATAGGTGGACTTTGCGTTAATATTTAGTGTTTCTGTGGACTCAAATGGAATACTTGGCTGTCCCCGTCCTCTGTCCGTAAATAATCATTGCTGAAATATAAAATATTTTCCAAATCGGATCCTATTTTTTCATTAATAACAAACCCTTGGAGAGAGAAAAAATGCGAAGAGGTAGAATTTACAAATATAAAAAATAGACGAGGTTCTAGTTGTAATTAAAAAGATAATTCCAATCGAGTCCTCCAGGAAATTAAACGGTCTAACATTTCACACTTTCGTCCCTAGCCTCTCTCTATTTGTTTACCAATCGTTACCATACGCTTGGCTTTCCGCCACGAGGACTCGGGAAGTTTCTGCATTCGAGGAGGAAAAGGGGGCGGGATCGAAATCCAAACGAGACTATAAAATGGACAACGATCCGTTCTTGTTCCCTTCGATTAGAGAGAGAAGGAAGAGAAGAGGGGAGAGAGAGAGAGGAGCGGCGAAGGGGAGGGCGGCGATGGCTCCGCTGCCGGTGCCGGCGAGCGTCGCAAAGCAGGCGGAGCAACTGAAGCAAGATGGGAACAGCTACTTCAAGAAGGAACGCCTGGGGGCCGCCATCGACGCCTACACCGAGGTATCGTTTCCGGTTTCCATTTATTTGAAGGCGAAAAACGATTTCGTTTACCCTTATAGATTCTTTTTTTCTTTTAATCTATTCTTGCATCCGGTTTTGTTCTTTTGATTCCGTTCTCGTGGTTCTTGAAGCCAACATTGGCTGTTTGATCAAGTGTCTTGGTAAAATTATGGATTTTTCTCCCTCAAAACTATCTGTTTTTGATCAAAAGAAGAAACTTTCTCTAACCCCAAGTCCGAAGTTCATGTCTTGGCGCTGTCCTCCTGCTCTAATCGGCTTCCTTGTGGTGATCGATATGGATGTTTGATTGGATGAATTGGGTTTTCAGGCAATTACGTTGTGCCCGGATGTGGCGATTTATTGGACGAACCGAGCCTTGTGCTATCGGAAGCGGAAGTATGTATGAGCCACCGTTTTCACTTCTTGTTCTTTCTTGATTTGTTGGATTGGTTGTCTCAATGGATGTTGGGCTGTTGTACTTGTCGAGTTTGATAGTGAATGGAAAAAAGTCGAAGAGGATTGTAGGAGAGCACTTCAGCTCGACAGCAATTCTGTGAAGGTAAGCTTGCATCTTTCGTTTCCTCCTTCATCCGTTCTCTTTCTTTGCAATGTTTTTCCTATTTTTTGGTATCTGCTGTTGAAATTCTGTGAACTACATACCTTTTTTGACAATTTCTGGTTATCAATTATTGTTTTGTGGTTTCACTGTTGCTTTCCGTCTGCTGATTACTCGTCATGTCATTGCCTGTTTTTCTTGAATTCTGTGTTTGTTTGATCTATTGTCACTTGAACTCTGAGCATAGGCAGTTCTGGAGCAACGTGGTCAAAGATTTTAGGTACAAATTATCTAAAAATGGATTTTTGGTCTTATTGGTCCTTTTGGCCAACTAAGTATGATGCTGCTACTAATTGGCAGTTTCTGCAGTGTATCATCTCATGGTAATTTAATCTAGCTTTTGCCTTTAATCACTGCTGATCATGTTAATCTGGCAGGCTAAGACTTTTTCATGTGGGATGTCTCCGATTTCTTACTTTTCTAAGCTGGCTGCTGTGTTGTTTTGAGAAATTATGCATGAATATGCTTTAATACACTTATCAATGAGACATGCTGAGTGTCACATCCACCATGCACAGTTGATTCACTGGATGCACATAGACTCTTGCCATTGGATTGGCTTTCGTTAGTAACATATTCCATTGTGGTGGTTCTGTCATGCATTTTTGAATTCTAAAGCAATAACAGTCCAGTTAAGGAAACTAAATGAACTAGCTCTAGGTTCTCATTCTAGGGAATCATTGATGTGTTTAGCGTTGGGGATAGGTGGAGAAATAAAAAAAGTAGGATAAAGAAATAATGAGGGATGATCAAGGAAAGGTTTACTAATTAAAGTTCTTTTTTCAAAAGAGTGATTTCCCATGGTTGATGCATACAAGCTTGGGGAAATCCCATCTCTAGGATACAATGCCTTGCATGCTCGAAATCTCCAAGGGCTCCTCTCTAGGGACGTTGCTGATGAAAAAACCCATTCTGGAAGGAGAGAAAAGAAAATAACTTTAAATCATAGAGGCACTTGATTTTTTATTTTGAGGGGGAGAGAGAAGGTTCAACGTTGTAATGCAGCCATCCACCTCCCTTAAGAAGAAAAGTGTAGTTCTTCATTTTTATCTTTGTTTATAAATAAAAAGGACCATTCTAAATGTTAACCCTTTTCCCAGATTCTGTGCACCTGAATGACATTCCACTTGGCCAAATCAAAATGTCAATCCAAACCTGCTTCAAGATTTAAACTGCTGAAGACCATTTGGCAGTAACTTGACCCCTTCGTCACCTGTTTTGGAGCTTGGATTGGAAAAAGTGAGAGCCTCCCAGATAGGCAAAGCTCTGCCACCTCTCTCCATACCATCTCAAGTGAAACTAATACAAAACTCTTACCATGGAAGCAAAACCAAAACCATGTGAAAACATCTTTCCTTTATCATCTTATTCTTATGATGCAGTAACTCTACTATGGAAACATCTAGTGGATGTTTTTTACTTGTTGCTTGTTGGTATTTCATTGTGATTGCATGCATGTATCTTTTGTTCAAGGAATAATAATTGGAGTTTCCTGATTTAATCAAAACAACATCATGTTTTTGTTAAAGGGAGTCATTCTTATCTCGTGCTTGTGATGAGAGCCATATAAGGATCCTGTTATGTAGAACTAGCTGATTTTAGTTGGTTTCAAACAACCTCTAGGTCCTCTATTGAATGGCTGAAACTCGAGGAGTAGGTCTTTGAGTCGAATTGTGCTTGGCATCAATTGCATGACTAACATTTTGAGTGCACCATATGCATGGTACACATGTATGGACTCTTTGTATGCAGAAGCTTCCATAGTAAAAAGGTGAATAAAAATGCATGATGGACAGCATATGTGGCTGCAATATATGTACAATGAAGTTAACTGGTTAAAATGCACAGGTCCAAGAGGAAATTAATGAACTCTTGCTTTATAGATGTCAGAAATTATGAGTGTTAATATGACTTTGAGAAGCTTGTAGGCAGAATATATCTTATGAGTCTGCAAAAGAAAAAGGAGGCTTCAACCACATTGGATGCTTAAAGGTTGAAGGTGTAAGAAAATTTGGATAGATTACTTTTATGAAAGTTTTGGATGGGGATTTGCCTATATAGCAGAGTAAAAGGGTAGCCTAATATACAGGAGCCATTGCAGGGTTTGGGGAGGGTTAGATGTCAGCAGCCTCTCCAACCATGTGTTGAGAGGCCTTTTTTGTGTTTTGAACATGCGACATGTAGATCACAATGGAGCAACTTTACCATGGTGCCAAGGCTCTCTTGCTTGTAGAGTGAGATGGAGAAATCACATATAGTATTGTTGGCATTGGAAGAGACTTTAACAATCTATTTAGTAGGATTCAAGGGTTCTGGCAATCTTTAGGACCATATGAAATGTGGGTAAAAATAGGGGGACTATGGGAGATATTGCTTCACTATAGAGAAACTAAACAAAACATTGTTCATTTGGATTTTGGGCATAAGCAGTTCATTTTTCAAGACCTCAGTTCATTTGTGTCTTAGGAAAAGGTTTTCATGGTTCCACTATGCATTTCACTGCAAGGAATCGTTCTTATGAGTTAGATTAATCTCAAGAAGATTTTAAAACAATAACGATTCCCTTAATAGCAGTTGATCTTTCAATGAGTAAGTGCTATCTGACCTTGAAAAGTTGTTTTCAGTAGTTCTATTGCATTTTCTTTATTCTCAGTAAGCAGCACTATGCTACTTAAGCATCCAACTCTGGTTCTCTTTTATGTTCTGCTATTGGGAGTTGCAAATAATCCTGTTCCTGGTTATAATTTTACTGGTTAGAATTTTGTGATATCTGTTTCCTAGGGTAAGGGCCCTTTTTATGATTCTATTGAAGCAGTAACATTGTACTGGAAGACATTGCTAGATGCCTCAATTGTTTATCGGCTTTTTCCTATGTGCATGCTGTGTTATGGTTCTATTGTACCCTGACACGTTGCAGCTTGCCAAAAATATTATTCTCATAACCTGTATGTTAATAGAATTCTTTTCACTGTAATTGTGGTATGCATCTATCTAGTATTCTAGTTAATATGGTATCTGTTGTTTCGATGACTGAGTCGATTTCTTTCATGGCATCCATATACGCACTTACGTTGGGGCTTGCATGCTATAATATTGTTCTGTTGTACCCTGATAATATGGAATTTGTCATTTCCATGGCTGAGTGGATTTCTTTCATGGCATCCACAGGCACACTATATGTTGGGGCTTGCATTGCTAGAGAAACATGATTACTCTGGGGGAATCAAGGAATTGGAGAAGGTTAGTAATTCTATCTAATACCACGGCACTCTAAAATACACGAGGATGACAGTGCATTGCCTTATGTTTGGTTAAACTGCTATTATCTTGCAATGCGAATTCTGTTAACCAACTGAAAGCAAAAGAATACTAATCAATTTGTTTGCCAACATCATTCCCATGCAGCAAACTCAGGGAGCTTAAAGATAGACTACATATTTGGTACTTGATCATCAGCCAGTTACACTTCTGTGGAGTTGCCACAGAAACATGTAACTTAAAAAAAATTGCACAATGTGGAAATCATGGTGCACAATTTCTACAAACATATAATAAAGCTGTTGAAAAGCAAAGTTAGATCTACTTACTATAGGAACTTTATGCAAGTTACTTTGCATTGCGGAACATATGGCTTATTCTGTCAGAATGGAAATATATCTATCTATCTATCTATTATGTGTGTGTGTGCGTGATTATATATATATATATATATTATTTATTTATTTTGGGTTGATATTATTCCTACTAGTGTTGGGCATGTGCAATGCATGTGAATGGAAATGGATGGTTGTGTTAACTTTATTTGATTAGATATCCTCTATTATTTATGTAATTATGTTACTTTAAGAATGCACCACTTTTGGCTGGTGCACTTTTCTTGTTTTTCTCTCATAGTGATAGTGAGAACCAAAAGAAGAGGGATGTATTTATTAATTTCAGGATCACTGTTAAACATGTTGGAATTGGAGATGGTTGAACATCCAGTCCAACATCTATGTGGGAGGGAGTTTGCTTTATATTATGTCTAATGCAGCAAAATGACATCAACTGGTGTATTTTGCCAGGTGAATGTGCAGGAACCAATTTAATTATTGATAATTATAATAGGCTTAGAAGTTCATCAATTGATAGAAAAATCATATTTGACTTGGTGAATCTGAGCAATGGTGAGTCAGTAATTTTAACTTACCAACCAAACTACCACTCACCTTGTTTGGCCAGTGCATGACATTTGCCCCCCCCCCCGCAAATCCCAACAGAAAAAAAAAAAGAAAAAAGAAAAAAAAGATTTCATCTTGCATGTTTGAAGCAGTTTTAATTGTATCTTTTCATATGGTTTCTGTCCTTTGAGCCAATCAAACTTATACAGTGGAATACATGTCAAGTCTCGGCAAGAATTGCCAAATCATGAAAATGGATTGATATGGCTGAGACTTCTCCAATGTCTCAGCTCAAGTGGTGTCTTATTCGCAACTTTGTAATTCTTATTAACAACTTGAATGTTGTTTAACGGTGCCATGATCTTGTATCATAAAGTTGTGATGGCTGTCATTAGAAGGTGGTGTTTGTTACTCAACAGTTCTGGTTGATGTCATTAAGCAATCAGAGTTGCTAATGAGATATCATGGTTCTGTGGGACCCGGAATCTATTGAACCAGACCTCCCCAAGGTACCACCGGAATGAGTTATTAGTTCCTTGCTTCTGTATTCATTCATGCAGACTCGCCCCTCCTTCCCCACTTTCACTAGAGAGAAAAAAGGTTCCACTTTCTCCATGATGAGTACCAAGGTTTTTGCTATAATCTAGCCAGCTTAGATAAGTGATGTGATGCCTTGTGATAATGGTGAAACTGAAACTGCTGGTAAAATCGGTTAAGTTAGTTACGGATTTGCATGCAGATATGGAGGTATCTCTGACTCTTTGAAGGTCAACAGCTATAGAACTCAAGGGTCATGCTCGTCAACACTGTGAAATCCTTGCCTTAATTTTCTGCTTTTTCATTAGCAACAGAATCTTCTGATTACCAATCTTGTTCTACCTGTCATGCATATAATGTTTAATGAGCTTTATCTTTCTTCTTGTTTTAGCAAGTCATGCAGATTTATGTTTATCATTCACGTCTCTCATTTTTTGTATCGTTTAAACATCGCTTGGGTATCTTTGTCAATTTCCTATAACTAAAGTCTGTAGAACTTATATGAGATAGGCTTTGGAACTTGGGAGAGGTGCTAACCCAGCAAGCTACATGGTCGAGGAGATTTGGCAGGTTCTTTCCAGAGCAAAGTACATGGAATGGGAAGATTCATCTAGCAAGCGGGCATCTAGGCTGCAGAATTTGAGGTATGTATATTTTTTTATAAGTTGCTGAAAAAGGTCCATATATTGATCTCTTTTACTCAATATATTAAAGAATGCAAGCATTTGCATCTATTAGACATGACAAAAACTTGTATCGTATTTCAGGGAAGTATGTGAAAAAGCTCTTATAGATTATTATTTCATCGATGCATCTGAAGCTGAAGATAGCTCTAAAGAAAGTGACCATTCCCAATCCCAGCAGTTGGAATACCTCCGTGAGGTGTTCAACAAAGCCGCACAAGCTGATACACCATCAGAGGTGAGCCAACTTCTTATTTTACTCAGGACGACCTTTTTTCCCCTTTCCTTTCTAGCAATAACGGTTATCATAATCGTTGATATTCAGGTGCCGGACCACTTGTGTTGTAAAATTACACTCGATATCTTTCGTGACCCTGTGATTACTCCAAGTGGCATTACTTATGAACGGGCAGTGCTTCTTGATCATCTTCAGAAGGTGATTCCTAGTCTCTACCACTACTCAGACTCCTTGCTTTTTCTTTATGTCTATGCTTTAAGTTCTGACATATAATTTCTCAAAATTAGGTGGGCAAGTTCGATCCTGTCACAAGAGAGCTGCTTGAACCGCACCAATTGGTACCAAACCTTGCTATCAAGGAAGCTGTTCAAGCATTCCTCAGAGACCATGGTTGGGCATACAAGATGTCCTAAATGTTCTGATTCCTGGACCCTATGATCGAGGAGGTTTTACATGGCTATGGTTGCGTGCAGTTGCAGCTTTTAAATCAGGATTTTGTGTTGTATTCATGTTGTTACATTTTCTTCAGTGTTTCTCAGCCTTTTCACTAACCTGTGAAAAACTTTGTTGAGTGTCCGTGTACAGAGAGCCGATTTTATGCTTTGCAGTACAGTCTGATGGTTCTTTATGTAAAGCCCATCCTTTTGGGTACCATTTATACAGATGGATAGAAAGCTTTGGATTGGCAATGAGCATATATAGTCTCGGGTGCCTTTCTGTTTTCATTCGCCACGGATTTTGCAAAGCTGCCAACACTTCTTGAAAGTTTGCACCACTACTGCCGTTTTCTATGATGCTTGCGTTGGTTCTCCTCTGCTCTGAATCATTCCATACCCAATGGTGGATTGTGGGGGCTCTCGTGTGGGTGATGAATGGAACTATGTGCTGTTGAGGGAAAACTGAGGCTCAAGGAACGTAAGGCAGACAAGCCATTGTAAAGCCTCTGATAATATGATAATATAACAACATAGCATAATATAATATCATATATTATTATTATATATATTATTATAATATATATAATAATAATATAATAATATAGTAATATAATATATCATATAATAATAATAGTTATATAATAAAGGGTATTAAGAAAAATATGGATAAATTTTGATAATTTATTCAAAAAATTAGTAATGAAAAGAGTCATGTTCAATGTAAAAGAACGTAAATATATTATTTTTTTATGTAAATATTATCTGTAAAATATTTATTCAAAAAAATATAAATTTTTGGATAAATTTTTTTTATCCATAGAAGAATGGTCTTGAGGGATCTTGAATCTTTGTTCAACTTCTCTTACAGCACAAAGGAAAGACACAATCAAAAGAATAAATGTGCTTGGAGAGTCCAAGACGACGAAGTGGAGTGCATATCCAATACCTCCCATGCTGCTACTTTGCCGGGAAAAAAAAAAAAAAAAAAAAAAAGGAAGAACCAGATGTATTGGAGTTTTAATCTGGCTACCCTGATAGGGATTTTTTGTTTTTGAGCGCTCATGTAGAGCTAGGATCAATTCCTATTTTTATCGGTGCAAGGGTCTGTTTGGGAAATATAGTAGCTAGACTTCCCGTAGGAAATGCTTGTTGGTTTGTCCAGCTTATATGTGTAACCGTTGGCACGTAAAAAGAAAATCCATGGGATCTCTTTTGCCCTATAAGATTTGGGTTGAGAAGGTATGGGGTTGATACTAGCCTATCTAAATAAGCTGCTCGTTATGTGAATCCAAAGGAAAATCCACTCCAATCCAACTACATTTTTCCAGGGGCGTACCAACCATTATGTGGCCCAAGGATCACCAATCAAGTTCATCAACGTAATGGGGAGGATTTAGAGGAATTAAAGGATACCAACTTTTTACCAAAAAAAAAAAAAGATACTGGAAAGAAGTTCCGGGAAAAAAAAGGGAAAAAGGAGAAGAGATGGAGTGCCTTGTTGTCGCTCGTGCATGGGTGACAGTGATGCCGCGGCTCGTGTCTTGCCTGGAAAACACCAAAAACTCCCCATTTATATCTGGGATATCATGTGGCGTTGGAAACCCTTCGCATGTAGGCGCCCGCATACTGCTTTCCCTAAATCTCATCACTGCATCCATGAGAAAGAGACGAAGGAGCTATCGGCCGTTGCGGTAACCGGCGCGAGGAGGCAAGCGAGACGAGTCGCGATCGCCGATGAGAGGGGTGGAGACGCGTCCATGAGAACTGCCTTCGCCTCTCCCTCCATCCCTTCTTCTTCTTATTCTCCCGTCGTCATGGTCAGAAGCAAGAAGTCCCAGCCCCAGAAGGTCTCTCTTTTAATCTCTTCTTTTTTAAATTCTCGGGATTTCTCACAGAAGATATCAAAGTTTCTTTTTTTTTTCCTGAAAAATGCTTAGTATATGGTGAATTCCTGATGTGCTAACTTGAAAGAGGATAGCATGAGTTTAGTTATCAAATATGGGTTTGAATCGTCTCCAAATAAATGGAATTCGGGTAAATTTCGCCCCTGTTATACCTGTTGACATGACCGAACTGGTTCTGGATTCTAATGTAACCTGGAAATGGGCCCAATTTCACGTTTGGAGTTGGTGCTGGTACTTGGACAACTCCATTGTCCCCTTATTCATCGAGTTGATCTAAAATTACTGCTTGCCCTTCCTCATATCGCCCATACATTCTTGTAACCTTTCGCCTAGAAGAGATATCTTCATGTCTTTAGATTATTTTGTGTCCATGATAACCAACCTCCATTTATTTTAATAGTTTCAAGTTTTGCAATTGCATATGCTCGTGTGCTGCTATGGAGGCATGCCTTTGTGACCTTCCCTGGTTCTGAGGCTCAAGGGAGACCATTAGTTTTTCTCCCTAGTATCAGGTGAAGAAAGGCAAAGTGAATTTTAGACATCTCGAGGAATCTGTCAACATGCACATTTGTCCAACAGAACTCATGTAATCCCTAATTAGTATGGTTTGAGTATTTACTTGAATTGCTGATGCATTGACTGAATATCAAGATTCCAGTGCTGTATTATTAATGTTCTGGGGCATTGCTGTTGTTGTTCTTAGCTGATGATGTCAAAAGAGTTCTCTTTCAGATTTTTTTTGTTAGAGATTGCCTTGTCATAGTAGATGATCTTCTTCTTCTTCTTTTTGTTAATTATTCTTTTTTTTTTTTCACATGACATCAGAATCTGGCATTCCATGCTTTCAGGGTCCTGATCCAGCTCCTCCAAGGATTACATCAAATGTTAAACATAATTTGCAGTTTCTAAGGTTATGGAGGGTAAGCATTTTAACTGTCACATTTCTCGTTTACAATTCAATTGGAGGGGCATCTCACAGCAGCGATGGTCTCCAACTTCCCCTTTTGGTGTGGATATCCTTAGTACATTGTTGTTTTTTCACACCATCCATAGACGGGTTATTCATGGGCGGGGTAGGTATTATTAACCATTGGCTTCTAGGATAGGTTCCATCAATTTTCTTTGTCATTTGAAATTCCTTCTTGATTAGATGGAATGTCTGATCAAAGATTAGCTTGTTTAGATTAAATTTCATCATAAATGAATTTTTTGTTCACATCTCTTGTGCTGGATTGCAGGAGTTTCAAAAGCAGAAATCTAATACGCCTAAGCCTGCTACTAGTTACCGCAAAAAGAAGGCAGTGAAAGAAGTGCTTCCAGAAGATACAGATTTCTATAAAGACCCGACTACAAACCTTTATTAGTCAGCACTTAATCTTCTTATCTAATTTTCTGTTTGTTCATTTTGAATTCATCGGTGCTTTGTGATGATATGCTACAAAGTAATTGCTGAAGAATTTGGATTCAAATGTTCATTGGTTTTTGTCTAGTACAAACCAGGGCTTGGACACTGCCGTTCCAGTTCTGCTTGTTGATGGGTACAATGTCTGTGGCTACTGGGCAAAATTAAAGAAGCATTTCATGAAGGGAAGGCTTGATATTGCTCGCCAAAAACTTATTGATGAGTTGATGGAATTCAGTGTGCTGAAAGGTTTATCCTATTGTTATCTTTGAGTATTTGTTATCTTCTCTTCTTTGTTGTGCAAGCTGTTCTTTGTTATGCACCACCCTAGTGATTATTTCTTGCTTAATTGAAGGTGATAAGGTTGTCTTCCATCACCTGTAAAAAAAACCTAGCTATTCCTGCTTTGGCCATCTGAAATTTTAAATTTGTAAAAGAAGCTGGTCTAGTAGTCCTTAACACTCTAGCTCATATAACCCTAGAGATTTTTCCAGAAAGACTGTTGAGTGAACTTATGTTTGAACCCTTTGAGCTAAGAACCAATCTTGCAAACTAATGGAGAAATTTTCACCAAGGGGAACCAAGGGTCATGAGTCAAATCTAGATCTCCACATATCATGGTTGTGCTTCAACCACCTCTAGCTTTTTCAATCACACATGCTCGTATGTGTGTCCTCACATGCGCATGCGCACACACATGCACAGAGAGATCCAACTATTTGTATCAATTTTATGAGCTTAGTTAGATCCTATTACACTTAGCAGGTACTGCTGGTCCACTGCAGCAATTTTAGGGGTTGACTAACTGATGCTGAATAGCGGCTATTGCCAGTTTTGTAGCTTGGCTTATAGTTTTAATTGGTTTGGTCTAAACATTGTCATGTGAGTTACGCTCTGGGGATGACATTAGGGCCTGAGTTAGGCCTAAGCTTGGTTTATGATTCGCAATATGTTCTTGGTTTGTCTTATCTATATTAAACCATGCTTAATCAGCTGATATCACTTGATTTTATGTCCCTTAAGCTATGTTTAATGTGGTGGCAAATCGAAACTTCAGAATGTGCATGCACTGCTTGCTTTCTCAATCAACTCTATATTACCTAGGCCAGCAGTTACTTCTAAGCATAATGGATTGCAGAAGTCCAAATTCAAGAGGTCATATAGTTTCAGACCATTGGTCATGAATTATCAGAATGAATTTCTAATCTTTGTATACATTTTTCAAATATTTACATGTGTATACTTTGCCAATTTATGCTGTTGCCTTTACAAGCTGTACAGAGGTAAAAGTTGTGGTGGTATTTGATGCTAGGATGTCTGGACTCCAAAGTCACAAGGAAAGTTTTGCTGGGTATGGCTATTCCTTTCATCAATCATTAACATTTTTACTATTTTGAGAACTAGGACAGGAGATATTTTGGCTAAGATCAGGGTGAGGTTGGGCTCTTACCAAGGTCCCTAGTACAAACCCCCCAAATACTTACCAATTTCTCTACTCGGCATCCTCCATTACCATTTTGCTATTATCCTATCAATATTTTCTTTGTAATTTTGGAACCAAGGTGTAGGGTGGATGTTGTTATAAAATATTGCCGAGCTTTTTGTTGCTTTAATTAATTTTCCTTTATTTAATTGTCCTTATGCATATTGATGCTATCTTACTGTATGTAGCCTCATCATCTAATGAAATTGTGAATTTGCTTCAATACTTGCTGAACCTGTCCTAGAACATCATGTGTAGAATGATGGAGGATTGGTATGGCCAACATATCATAGCGGGGATAAGGCTTTTTGGTTGTACTCAAGGGCTGAACTGGTACTGGCCAGTATGGTGTGGTACGGTACAGGATCGTACCATACCAGCATTAAAAAGCCCAAAAAAAAAGAGGAAAACCTCCCACCCACCGACACTGAAAAAAAAAAGAAACAATGTGGAACCAATCGGTTCAGCCTTGAACTGTACCGAACCGGATGGTTCAGCCCGGTTCGGGCCTTGATTTGAAAATCAGGCTGAACCGGACCATTTCCATGCCGTTTGGCTCGGTACGGGACGAACTGGGCAGTTCGGTCCGGTTCAATGAACCATGGTTATACTTGCTAAAAGTTAACTGATTTAGCACTTAACTGAAAGTATGGGACTTAAAATGCAGTAGCTATGCTAGGCTCACGAAGATGTTAATCAAATTCTGTTCAAAATTCATCACTTATCTGTGGGACATCTAGTTGGACACTTGAAGTGCCAGAAAACTATGATCAGGTCTCCTAAACATGAAACTCCAAGTCATGATGCTAGATGCCAATGTTTTAAGCTGACAACATCCTGGTTTCACATTTTGGGTTGCGATCTCTGTATTGATTTTGGTGTCTACAAATGGTGGAACTTAAAAGGTTCTTAAAAGCTCACCATCCATTTTACATGACCAAATTTATGATGTGTAATTCTGTTTTAGGATGTTACCAACTTATGTCTATCCACAATAGAATTCTCCCCATGAGGCTGATAGTTGAGTACCTTTATTATAATGGCAGATTCCTCTAAAAAGTTCCTGTCTTCTCTTCTTTTTCTGTAGATTCATGGGAGCCAAGAGTGTCTCTACATGGTTACGTGACTTTAAACCCAGCAATTGAAGAAGTAACCCTATTTGTGAATTGATCTATAGACTTAATGGTGGTGTCTGCACTTGCCAAAATTTTCTTCTTGGCTAACCAATTTAGCAATAAGCGCTGATTCCTGGAGGGAAGACTTTAGGCTGAATAGGAACCGACCTATCAAATCCGACCTTCATCATTTTTTTTTCTGAGTACTGTTTATTTTGGGGTCGAGTGGGGGTTTAGCTACTGGAGGAGGGCTACCTTCTTCAGCATGATACACATTAGGCTTAAGATTTTGGGTTAACGGTTAATTATTATGGTATCAGAAAGTTTGATGAAGGTCATGGCTTCAATTTCCCTCTACATTAATTATTTATTTAGCTAATCTGATTCTATTTGACTCGTCTCGCTTATTGTCTTGATTCACTTATATGTCAGTGTGAATTGTCAACTTGATTATAATGGCAAGCTCTCAAAGATCACATTAGGTTTATTTCATGGGTTGAATACATCACAATGCATATATTATGTATATGTCAGAGTAATGTGGCTGCTATGTTGATATCAACTTTAGAATTATGTTGAAGCAAGAACTTTTAATGCAACTAGGTCCATCACTACGAGATGTAAAACCAAAAGGAGTTTGACTAATTGAAAAGTGAGCATAGGCCCATAGCTTTACCTTGCTTGTGTTTACAGCTATTGGTGTAATTTTGTGAAGTGGAAATTGGACATTGGTGGACAATTTTGATCATTATCTGCTCCATGGTGGCTATCCTTGTTGCCAAAATTGTCTTTAAAGTTTTTTTTTTTCTTTTTCTAATGGGACAGGATTGATGTAATTTTCTCAAGCAACACATGTGCTGATGCTTGGATTGAAAAAGAGGTATTTAACTTGTTCCAAATATAAAGTAAAATCTTACACTTTTCTTTCTTTCTTTTTTTTTTTTTTTTTTTGGTGTATTGCTGCAGGTTAGGTTGATGCTTACTAGTAGGCATGACACATAACAACTATGATTTCACCCTCTTTCATGACTGGTTAATACATGGCGCAAGGAAATATACTACATGCATGCATGTTTCTCTCATCAGTACTGCATGGAGTAATAATTTTTGTAAATTCTTTCTAATTCCACCATGCCTATGTTGAGATGTATCTCTCGATTCATGGCAAAGGCACATTACATGTCATAGAAATGAATGAGGGTATTTTTATTAATGTTGTCTACAGTATACATAAAATGTTGTACCCCAAATCAAGAAATTAGAATGTGACTGGTAGATTGCAATTAAAGTTGTTTTCTCCACCTTCAACCATTAACTTGCAAACTGTTTACATTTCTGTATTTGATTTTTACTGTACCTCTTTATTTTACATAAAAAATGCAGGTCAGATGATATCAGAGTATTGGATAGGAATAGAGGTCCATGCAGAGTAAGGAATATGCCCCAAAAGCCATTTATATGTAATTATAAATATTTTTTAGTATAATACATGGATTTTTCCTTTTCATGATCACTTAAACATTATAAGATATGTGTCATACATTGGTCGTAGAGTTCAAAAAGAGTCCATGAGTACTCCAGTGGAATTATGCAATGGTTAGAGAAAGGTCTGCAATCTCAATACTAGGTACCATATTGGTATGTGACCAATTCGGTATAGTATGATTGATTTCATATGGTTTCTGACCCTTTTTTCTCACCTTTTGTCATGGTACTGCTTGAAATCAAGTGGAATAGATCGGTATTGTATGGTATGCACTCTGATTTCGAGCGATTCATGATAGAATGTGGGGATGTCAATGGGGCGGATTCGTTGCGGCTAATGAAAAACCAAAACTGAACCCAAAATCCACTACCACTTCTTGAAAACTGAAACCAAAACCGAATATTTTTTGAAATAAACAAAATATAACCACCACCTAAAAAAACTGCAAAACTGAAACCGAAAAACCAAAAACCTTTTAATTTTTTTATTCATTTCAAATTTTAATGTACAAATAACTAAATTAAAGACATCGTCCATAATTTTATCATATAATTCATACCAACTCAACCAATAAATTTATATAAAACTAATAACACCACCATCGAACAAACTCAGTACTCCAAAAATAATAATACAACCATCCAACAAACATAATAATTCCAACTTAAAAATAAGTCCAACTACATCAAAGGAAATATAGTGATAAATTTTCGAATGCAATAGAATTTTGGTGAACAATCCTATCCTCCATTTTGCTTTCACCAATCCACTAACATATTGTGCCTAAGAGAAGGGGAAAAATACAAGAAAACAAGCTCAGCTAATAAGATAATTTATAATAGAATTTAAAACCATTTATTCAAAGTCTACAATTTTATTAAAATGAAAAATGTTCTATAGATTACCTCATCAATATAAGAGTCATCTTCACAACTATCTCATAGAGTTCCTAATTTGGATTTACACTAAGTGCAAAAGTTATTAAGGGTATTAATTATCTGGTATGTTGGGTTTTAGGTTAGATGTTGGGTTTGTTTCGTGCTTCTTAACTATTTCCCAACCTTGGCTCCCTTTACCTTTACAATTGCCTTTAGTTCTATTTTTGCTTTCTGCAGTATGAATGCTGTGTGAGAAATTTCCATGCGGGCATGTGGCCTACCTTGTTTAATACCATTGATCATGCCTCAGTCAAATTCATCTCATGATCCAGGAAACTGTTTTCTTCAGATCTTTAAAAAAATAAATAAACCTCACTTTTCATCCTTCTAACCTTTTTCATCATTTAGGTTTCAGCAGCCAGAATTATCTACTTGGATCCATACTTGCTTTACAATTTTGCTTCTGCAATTGTACTTGCTCTGTAATGCTTCCAACCTACCTATGGAATAAAGTCATGGTTTCCCATTATACTTGGCTAGTTTTGTTGTACACCTATTATGTCAGCAAAGTGCAGAAGCACTTTCATTAAAGATATCTTTTTGAAAGTGCATATTTTGATCATGTTATTACTGTGGCTTATATGTCTAAAACGTTTTATGACTAATAAGTTCATTGTGGTTTGTTTGTGGTCATGTTGCATGCGCTTTAATTTGCTCTTTGTTGCTTTCTTCTGTCTTCTGCTTAAGGCATACAAATTGGTTTTTCTAGCATACATTGTTTGATCTATGTTATGTCATGCAAACTATAAAGATTCTGTATATGGTTATATTCTTCTTATCTTGTTGATGGTCGATAGCAACTTGTTGATACATCCATACAGGTTGTAGCTTTGAGGGAGGATGGCTGTCCAAAAGTTTGGGTTGTCACATCTGATGCATGCCAGCAGCAAGCAGCATATGGAGCAGTATTCACTTGATCAACTTTTTTTTGTCTGTTTTTGCTTATATTGTTGCCATGCCTAGAACCGGTGACTGATCTATTTAATTTTCTATACTTCCATTTATGGCATCTGAGTTCTGTCATCATTTATACTTATTTATTTAATATTCTATACTTCCATTTATGCCACTGTTCTCAAATGCATGCATGCTGATGCATTACACTTTTTCCTTTAGAATACTAGTATGTTTAGTGACATCACATAGCATACACACAATTCTTCTAAGATACAGGCAAGGCCTGCATGCACAGTGTCATTTTTTTATCAGGATATTCTATTAGATGCAATATATGCAAAATAAAGTGTTTATGTGTTTAACATGAACATTTCTCAGGCCTTCCAAGTATGTGATGTTTCGTAACGGATACCCCTTCCATTTTGCCCTCTCTCTCAATCTCACCATTCATGCTTCCTGCGAAGAAATGCTGATTACATAGGTAGCAAAACTTAAACTGAGGCCCGAAGGAAAAATGATTGAACAGAAAACCTCCTCAATCCGAAGAATGGAGGGGCACACTTGGGAACAATCAAACTTGACTTTGCTGAGAATATCTTAACTGCAAATATTGGTGGCATCTACATCAAAATTTGAAATAGGGCTATCACAAAAATTGCAACAGGCGCAAGCCAACTTTTATTTTTCTCTAGTTTAGTGGAGCACAGTTTTACTGATCGTAAATGAGAAACAGCACCTGCGGGTAAAGAAGGCACTGCCATAGGATCTCATTCCTCCATATCAGTTTAGATGCTTGACCACCTTAATATATAAGGACCCGATAGATTTGCCAAAATTGCATCTTATTACAAAAAGTAATGTTCTAATAAAGAAAGACCATATATGAGGAGGATGTAAATGAAGTGTGAATTTGAGTGCCTGCCAGATTTTGGATCAGTCCCTTAAGTAACAAGAAAAGAAGTTTAAGCCTGAGGCCAGGATGCCATAAATGAATGTCATAACCACAGCTGGTTTATATTTTTCCTTCAAACCAGCTGCAGTTATGACTGATATAGCATACTAAACAATTCAGTAACTTACAACAACTCAGCGCATAGTTTCTGGAAACAAGACATCTCCAGCATTAATATTTGACACACATAGAAAGATCTAAAGACTAATGAGGATGACTCCCTAGCAGTTGTTCACTCATCAACATTTACAGCTAACATCTTCACTGGCCAAAACTTTGCCTAACAGTTTGGTCAGCATCAACCTTTTCTATATTTTAAAAATTGCAGATATAGTTATTTATTTTGGTCCTGATATCTTTAACTTCATTATGAATCAGTCCTACAATAACACTATCTCTATTTTGAGTCCACTACCTTGGTATTCTGGCATCTAGGTATGTAATATCTACTACTTTGAGTAGGTGTAGTGACAAACTTAAAGTTTCTGTTTTCAAAGCTAATGTAGGATCACCATATAACCAGAGTCAGAAAGAAAATCCATGAATATAATTTCAGTGCAACAAGTTTTTGCCAGATAATCCTATGATCACACTTCAATATGGAACAGTACACTTTGATTCAGGCTGGTAGAACATACTTCCTTGTATCATGCTGATACTCTTGCAAAGTTCTATTGTAAGGACAGCTCTTATATACTTGGGTTCACCTTCCATAGACTGTTGCCTAATTCTGATCCCGTAGTTTTCAGAAACTGGTCAGATTTGGCTAAATTAGAGGGTTTGGGAAGGATTAAAAAACTGCATTTGTGCCACTGCTGGTCACTGGCTTGCACAATGTGTATTGTGGCAGTCATGTGTCCAGCCATGAGCAAAGGCTTTAGTCAAACAAAATTGGGGCATGCCAAGCATCAATCTATGCCTGCCACAGACAAAAAACACGATAAGAGGATACATACCCCTGTACCTTGCCCTTATCTTGCCAGCATGATACATGCAATATGGCATGTGCTGGAATGGAAGACGATCTAACCCACACTGACAAATATGTCTGGCAGAACCCCATTTGAAGTAGAATCTCCTAAATCGTGCTCCTCCACCCTCTCTATATCCATGACTAGTAAGACCTAATAATTTCAGCATCCTTAATCACTGGTATCTACTAAGATTTGCGATTTTTATATGAAGTTTTACTGTCTTATTCTTTAGATTGACTATCCTATAGCTTTTTGCTAGCGTCTCGTGGAGTACTGCTTTGGTCTTTGAAGTTTGAAGTGCTTGTGCAAAGCAGCTTCCCTGCTCATGTGAAGCTGCTTTGGTAGCGTCTCGTGCATAAATGATGCTGAAGAGACAAGCATTAAATATTCATTAGACTATTTAACAAATCAGCTTCCCTGCTCATGTGAGGCTGGCTCGGCATTATTTTCATCAACTTATCTTGTACAGGGTAATCTAAAAAGAACAAGGTTTTCCCTGAGCTTTGATAACTATCCTTGTTTAATTTGGGACATTTTGTGAACTTGAAATTCCAGGTGTTCTTCATTTCAGTCTTTGAGATTCCACTAAAAACTCAGGTTAAAGCTTTCTTTTGTTCACTCTTCATAGTCTCGGTGTTTGACTCAAAAATTTTAATTTCCTATGAAGCATTGTACTTATTACCTTCATATAAGGATTGCTTCATGGGATGCATGAATCATAGTCAGTGGATTTTAAAATCTTTCCTTTCTTTGATCAAGGTACTAACATTATTATATTTAGTGATGAATAGATTATGCTTGGTGATGCTGTTTGCTTTGCATTTACATTGTTAGGGTGCTTTTGTTTGGAGCTGCAAAGCATTAGTGTCGGAGGTGAGACATGCTTGCTATGTCTTCCATTTATAGTCAATGATAAAGTAATTCATGAAATTTTTAACTCACTGCCCTTTATTTAGTCTGTTTGATGGTTTATGAATGTCAACTTCATTAATGGTAATAGCAGATTTAGGGTTCAATAGGATAACTGCAGATTGTGCTTCTTTTAGCTTATTATGATGCTGTAGATAGTGCTCACTATTTGAACATTCATGATTGTGAGTTTGCTTTAACAAAATCTGGTATATGCTATGGTACATTGTGGTAGAAGAAAATTTTGTATAATGCTGCAATGCTTGTGATTTCAAGTTATACAATCTGAGCTTGTTTTTAAAAATATAGCATATGTGGTAAACTCCTTTTTCCCTTGACTTGCTTTCTGCTTTATTCATCATAATTCTTTGTCGCTCTTCTTTGATTGATGCTGAAGGAATGTGAAGTTATAAAATAATATGATTGTAAGTTTGATTAAATAACCACTTATTTCTTTTTTCTCTCTTTTTTCCTGCCAACATACATATAATGGTGGTAGAATTTATAGAGAATAATATTAAATGACTTACATTAAGAGATCCCGACACTTGTCTTTAACCAGTTATTTATCTTTCATTCTAGATGAAGCATAGATAACATATAGGTAGAGGTGGCATTTTATGACTCAACCTGCCAACTTGAGATGCAAGGGTTTTGGTTTGGCATAAATATGTTCAGGTTGTAAACAAGTCAACTTGACCCGCAATTTGGTTTAGGTTTAGAGTCGTGATTCGTCTAACCCATTTCGACTGTTTAATAATTAGGTTGGATTGCAATAGTTGCAACCTATCCTATTTAGCCCATTTAAACTGTTTAATACATATTTAACCCATTTAAGCTCGTTTAACCTATTATCGTAGACCTGATTCTATATGACCTATTTATTAAATGGGTTATATGGGTCGGGTCGAGCTTTGTTGTTTGATAAACAGGTTAGGTGACTGACCTACTTGTTCTATTTGACATGTTTTCCTAATGCCTTTGTCTGAACCTGACTCATATCTATCCCGACTTGATCTGTTGCCACCCCTACATATTAGAATTTTTTGCTTTTTGAGATTGAATTTCAATTTCATCTTTTGGCTTATAACATCTGCCTCATATATGGATACAATTTCTTATCAAAACTCACATGCTTCCCTTATCTCTTCTCTACTCTAGGATAATACTGGAGTCTCACACCTTGATCTCACGAGTTCTATGCTTTCTAAAATTCTATTGTGGATTTTTTTTTTAAATTATGTTTCTTCACTATTTGCTTCTATCAAATAAAATTATTTTTTATTAAATTGCCCATCCAACATCTGGATCACAACGTTCAAGATTACTGATTCATTCATTAAAAGATACAAGCCCTTCAAAATGTAATAGAAGAAACCAGTACCATTGTGAAGGTGATGCATGAATGTCATTGTGAAATCATAAGTATTGAATGTAAGCTTCATAATGAACATAAAACCTTGGGTTATATTATCCATAGAACTCAAAGTAAATGATCTTAGACTTGAGATGTTCTCTAAAGGAATTTTCTGTTGGGTGATATATGTGCCCGGACACCTCGGGGGAGACGAGGGCAGCCAAATAAGTTTAACTTTCCTTTTTTTTTAATGAGAGGGATGCATCAATTCCTAAAGTAGCCTTCTTTTATTATATGACAACAATGTTCATTGTTTGGTTTTCAAAATTGTCTCAAATCGGACAGTTCGGGTATGCCGAATTGGACCGACGGAAAATTGAGATGGTTCTGATAGAGAAAATGGCACACGCCGGTGTCGGAGAAGAAAGAGGGAAACAGAGGAAGAGAGAGAGGAGGAGAGGAAGTGGCCGGCGGAGGCGACGGTGGCCCTCTGTGGCCGTCGGAGGGCCGCAGAAGCCTCCGTGGCTCGTTTTGCCCATAAGGCTGCTACAACGAGCGAGAAAGAGAGAGGGGGGGAGGCCACTAGAGGTGAGAGGATGGGATGGTGGAGGGGCCATTAGAGGTCTCTGGGTGGTAGTCATGGCCACCAGGCTGCGGAAGCAGCGCGGACGGAGTCGCAGTCGCGAAATAGGGGCGACTATCTTGTTCATGCGTCGGTCTTTTTTTCAAAAAGGGAGATGAACAGTGAAGCTGGCATTTCGTTTGTCGACTTCACTTTTTAAGAATTTTTTTAAAAAAATTAAAAACAGCGAAGTTGGCAATCGGTTTGCCGGCTTCACTATTTCAATGCTTTTTTAAAAAAGCTCAGAAATAGTAAAGTCGGCAAACCCACTGCCGGCTTCACTTTATCGGACTTTTTTAAAAAAGTTTCTGAAACAGGGGGCTTAAAAAAGTCTCCTATTTTATGGCTGCGGAGCCGGAGGTGGCATGGGTTTGCTGGCTTCACTTTTGTCAAGCTTTTTTAAAAAAATCCTTGAAACAGGGGGCTTAAAAAAGCCTCCAGTTTCACGACTGCGGAGCCGGAGGTGGGTTTACGCCACCCGACGGCCATTGTGGCCAATCGGAGACCCTTCGGTAGTCTCTTCATCGGACCCCCCTCGGTTCTCTTTTCTTCTTTTTTTCTCATCCCCCGGTTCATCTCTTCGTCGGTTCATGCCAGTTCGGTCCGGTACAGGGCCGTGCCGCCAGCCGGCCGGAACGGCCATCGATATCGGTATTCAAAATCTTGATTCATTGTCTTGATATCGAACCGGTACTATGCTATTACAGTGTCGGTATATTGTTTGTTCTGGTATGAAATAGGGTACCAAGTGTCAGTATGGTACAAGATGGGGTACTAGTAGGAGATTGGGATGGTACGATACACTTTGTACTGAAGGTGTGGGTCGGTAAAGCAGACCATGCAATTTGACGATTCCTAACAGTATCTTTGGTTGTCTCGCCATGTTAGATACTATGTTAGGCTTCATGGATGATTTCTTGCCTTTTGTCTCATGAATTTTTTCTCATCTGATTATTTTGTAGATAAAAGCTTGCAAAGGGAGTTTGAACAGCTGCTTAATGAACATAGGTTTGATACTTCTCTCATTGTTTGAGCTAATTGATGCATGAGAAGAGAATTGCATGCTAGAGAAAATTTGTACCATTTGATGTGCTGCAGGTTACTTGGCTTGACTGGTGCATCCCATGCATGGTCAATGTAAAATTCAAAACATGGATTTTGGGTTTATACTTGATCATAAGCTAAAAGAATTGCCTTAGATATAACCATCTTTTCATAGTCATGTATCATACAAGGGGCTAATTCTCAGTGACTGTAATTTCAATAAATTATTTTCTGCTACTTTGTTCATGTTCATGTTTCTCTCTATATTGACCTTTATTATGGTCACCCTTGATCTCTGTTTCACATGACTATGCCATCTTAATTTATTTACATAAACATTTTTGATGTAGCTCTTTATCTTCCACATAATTTTATCTAGAGAAAATTCTAGTGACCTATTATTTTATGTGTGCACTGGTTTTGTATCATCTTTCTTGTTCTTTATATAGGATATTTTGTTGACCACATAAGTGGCTTTTGTACAAGAATCTACAGTCTTGTCTTCTTCATGGTATTCACAACCTTAGTAAACATGTTTTTTTTGGTTTATGTCTATTTGGCGCAAAAGGGCCAAAACTTGCTTGAGTTTCACATGTCAAAGGTAATATTCACCATCTGGATCCTGTTGATAATCTCCACCATGGAATTCAAATGTAGACCCTATCTTCAAAATGTTGCCGAATTACTGCAACGACCAATGCCAAAATTAGGTGCTAGATAACAATCAAGAAGGTTGCCTGAATGTGAACTTATCTTAATTGTTTGATAATGCCACTGCAAAGTTTTATATGGGTAAAAGTAGTTGGTAAACCTCCATGTGAAAAATTTTGATAGCCATGTGGGGCTTCTATTCAACTTGGTGTGCAGTGGTGAGGTTTATGTTGTTGGGGAGTTGATCTGACTAGTGTTTGACTTCAGGCACATGCTGAGTATATCACTAGCTAACTTCAAATTTGAGACCCTGCCCCAAGTTGATCTCTTTAAAAAAAATATATCATGTGTCTGCAGAAGAGAGTTGTAAAGAATATGGCATGACCTGCCCAAAATTCCAGTGATAATGGAGTTTATTGATTACATTTGACAGAATACTGGGCACTGAGCATGGCTATCTGGAGTGACAAATAAAGTACACCTTAGTGAAAGCAATGGAATTTTGGTTTTCAAACGATTGCATGTGCTAAATGTACTAACCTATTTTTGATATTTTAATCAACACTTTTCTTTGTCCTTTGCTACTTTTAATATTAACAAAACATAACATATATGTGAACTTTTTAGTAAAAGATATATAGTTGACTAAGTAAAGATTGTTCAATCGTACAAGTATGTTTTATAGCTTTGTTTTGTGCAGAAGTGTTTATTGTTGGAGGTTAAAGTGTTGGTGATTTTAGGACACCTGCACACTTAGGACCCATGCCAATCCTCCGATAATATTTTTCAGACAAGGTTTTTCAAAATAAGAAGCTTAATGGACCTATTGTTGGGTACATAATGAAAGACCTTTTGTCCCTATAGCATCATGAGGGACAGAATGGAAGAAATTTTGCATTCCAGGGGAATATGGTTTAGTCATGGTTATCTAATTTGCTAGAACATAAGCAAGTTGAGGACTGGTAGACATATAACCAATGTGCAATATGGTTTGATCCGGCATGAAAAGGAGAGTGAATTAGATAGTCAATGCGAAGGTTATTCATTTAATTCCTAAACATTCTAATTTTATTACCTACACCAAGCAAATCCACTCACTAGAAAATAACAAATTGCAAGTTGCTGGCCAAAACCAAGTAAAGCAAGCAACTGGTGATGATGGTCTTGGAAAGAACAACTAATTATGCCCATCAAACATCAACTCTAGAAAATGGATTAGGAAAGGGTTTTACTTTTGTCATGAATAAGCAGTGCATGACATAATTTTCCACCAATTTGCTTATCATCACGTATGGTATGTTGCCTACATCTATTGTGATCCTCACAAATTGATGAGAATGGACCAGAAACCAACTAATACATCAATATAGGTGGTTTTTTTTTTAAAAAAAAAAGAATTCATATTTTTGTTTGTAAAATGCAATTTCAATGGCATTTCATTCATAGCGTATCAAATAGCACCCTTTTCAAACTTAGAAGTCAGAAACCTCGCTGTGTTTTTTTGATTACATGTAACAAAAAAAAAGGAAAAAAATTGCCAAAATCTATCAAAATAGTTGTCATATATCCTAATTTTATTCTACATGATTTTTTTTCCAAGTTCCCTGGATTTTTTCTCTTATAAGTTTTGGACCAACTTTTAGCATTTTAATTCTTCCCACTGACTGAAATATGCTCTGATCTTGACTTTTCAAACCTTGATGCTGGATTAAAAAAATGACCTTGCCGGTCAAACCACGTGAAGCAAGACTCTTCTCTCAATTAAATATCAGCCTTGTAAGTAATCTTGTTAGCTTCAACATTAAAGTTCTCAGACATGACTTAAATCATTAAATATTATAGCTTGTTATTCTTTCCAGTATGGTTACAGAAATCATTAACTGGCATGTGACTGCTATAGCTTTTTTGATGGTTTTGTGTGATATAATAAGCTGTTATTGTACGCTTCTGGTTACCTATGTGAACAAGCAACCTAACATCTTGCACATCTAGAACATATGCTGTGAAATATAAAAATAATTGATCCGTGGGCTATTAGTTTTGTATCTTGCAGTCGAACTTTTATGCAGAAATTGTCCTTTTCGGCAGTTTTTCTGATTCAACTTTTTCATCAAACTGGCAGGTCAACTTCCATGCAAGGAAAACTGCTCCAGCATAATCTAGGCCCTGAAGTAGTTCATGCACTCAAGGATCTTAAGAAAAAGCTGTCTGAAGAAGAATCCATGTAATTAACTTTCCCAGTGGGCTCCATCGCATACGAAGCTGGTTAATACTGCCAATAATCACATGCAAATGCAAATTGGAAGCTCAAACGTCAAGTGATGGATCAATGACAGGGGGGATGTAACTAATGAGGGCCTGTTTCAATAATCCTGTTCAGGCTTCCATTTATTAATCAGTATTAGGATATTGGGATGCTTTTGTTGATTGTTTTCAGTTTCGGCAGATTAAGAGCTTACAAGGCTGGGAATGTGGCTCTCAAACCATGAATTTATTTGGCTTTTCCATTATTTGTTGTTTGTATTATTGAACAAAGAAAGAAAGCAGTTTTCTTTTTTTTTTCCTGTGGCGAATATTTTGCGACTGTTGATGTTTCCTCATTTTGGTTGCCTGCATCATGACGATCTTATTATCTCTCTCCCTCTCAAAGAGATCGCGATAATGATATTTTTGTATAAATGCAAAATTTTGTCCCTGCAAAACCTTGAATAAAGCTTAAAAGTTATTCAGGGCAGCTGTTCATCAATTATGATGAGGAAAAACCAGCAATGCAAACAGTTCTAATGATCTCTTGGAAGCCCGCTGTTTTGGATCTCACCAAAGTCCAAAAGTTTTAGGTTGCGGCCTGTCTTGAATCAGCATCAGCACCTTTCAAGCGGTTCCATGCATATCATGTTTCATGTGGACTGGAGCGTTCTCCGTAACTAGCCTTAATTTGGTTGCTTGTGTGAAAGTGATTGATGTATCAGATGAAAGCAGCCTTGGAGGCCAGATTCTCGGTACATGGATTAATCTGATGGCAGACATTTGTGTAACAATGAGACTATGGCAAACAAGGCTTGGCTTTTTGTATGAGCAAATCCAGGTTTGAATCACCACCAACGTTGTTTCATTATCCTCCACAATTATTGCAAACTATGGGTGAAATATTTTTCCATATCTCCACCTTTTCTTTGAGTAAGCCTATTAAACTATGTGTCAGATTCCTTCCAGATATCAAAATGTCACCTACATGCAGGCAAAATAGAACTGAACTTTTTGCTGGTTTTGCTATGAATAGTGGCTACTGCTAAGCTTCCATTTGTGATTAGGAGTTTTAATACAACCACTGCTTTACTAATTTGCAGGAGATCAACGTCTCCAAGATTCGAACCTCCTCACCAGGCATCCTGAGCTTGTCTTAAAGATCAGCTTGACATGAGCCCAATTCAGGTTTGGTAGGAAGACAAATGAGCCGAGGTTGAACACAGTTCACAGGCTTAAAAAAAAAAAAAAAAAAAAAAAAAAACCACTCAACAAGGCTTGAAATAGACGTATTTTGTTATAATATATACTACATGTAGCTTAAGTAAATAATCAACAGCTCAATCTAATGCTGCGACCGAAACTACCAATTTTGGTTCATTTAAGAAATAAGAATTTGTGGATCATCTAAATTGTTTGCATCAGTTAGTGGTAAACAAGTTTGACCTAAGCTCAAAGCAATCTCGAATTAAGTTTTCAATAAACCTGACCTAAACTTGATTCGCACTTGATATGAGTTTGACTTCGTTTCAACTCAAATTTAAAGTCATCAACTCCATCAAAAAGAGCCATATGGAGCTCAGTCAAAAATCACAAACTTGATTAGATAGCAGCGAGCCAAATTTGACCTTAAATTCAAGTTCAAGAACAATCTTGAACATCCTGGTCAAGTTCAAACAAACAAAAAGCAGCATGCTCCATCTTTTCAGCTAATCATGCCATGTGCGATTTCTATCTTATCAAAGTTGTCAAAACCAATCTTGCTCGTGCCACTAGATTGCTCCAAGTTGATGTTCTGGGTCACATCTAGACAATCTAAAACCATGAGATCTTTCAAATGGAGAGGAAAAAAAGGCACATATGGCCAAGTTCTGATCAGTTAATAGCTGTCAAAGAAATCTTTTTTGTTTTTCTTTTCCTTGTTTTTTTTTTTTCCATTGTGACCCTCGCATCATCAAGAAAGCCTCAAACAAACTTAGAAAATCCTCCTAAGATTTCAAGGGAAAACAGTGGGGAAGAAACACACACTAGAGTGATGTTTTTCTGTATGCCAGCGAGTGAGAAAGAGACTTTTACCATAAACCAAGTACAAAAGATGGTGAAAGCCTAAGATGCGAGAGAGAGAGCCCACCCACCGGGTGTTCACGAGATCCCTGCCCAGGTCCACGGCACCGGGACCGTCCCAGCCCCTGCCCGGCACGTGCCTTCTCGCGCCTCTCACGTGACATCCAGCATCGACCGAAGAGACAGGCAGGCAGGCGAGCGACTGGGCCAGCGTCTGCCCCCAGTCAAGAGGAGTCAACGGTCAACCGTCGCGGTCAAAGTCAAAGTTTCCGACCGTCCTGGTCCGAATTGAATGGATCCAACGGTCCTTGCGGCCCCATCTCGATCGAATCTTCCCTTGTATGATCTCCCACCATTAAAGCGGGCGGCGGGTGCACCAACCGGACCGCCCACTGTAACTGCCGTCGCTGTGCTGTCTCCACATGCACTCTCGGAGGGCAATAACAGTACAAGGAGAGATATATGCATACATCCCACCGCAGGAATTGAATGCTTTCGATCGCCACCTCTTTGAGTTGAATGTTCTTCTTGACTCACACCAGGGTGTTGTTATGAATGGTGTCCTTCTTGTATCATTCCTATGGGCACCCATCTCACCGAAGCTATAAAGAAGCGTTGCATTAATGTTCGTGCACATGTAGTCATGCAGTAGTTGCACATGTACGTAATATGCAAAATGAGTGCACATAAGCCACTGAGTTCACCGTTTTTTTTAAAAAAATATTTGCATTATCTTCTAGTGTTTCTTTTTTTGGTAAACCATTTTTGGATGGAGAATTCTAAGAAGTTGAACACAAGGAAAGGTGGTCTTGCATGAAGGTCGAGAAAGTTTATGGGCATTACCTCTTTTATCCGAATAATACAATTCATATTAATTGTTAGGGGGATGTTACTGTGATGTCTGGCATGGCCACAGTAATCATATAAACCCTGTAATTCTTTGATCCAACCATGCATGCATGCATTTCAGATAAAGAAATTATAAAAAAAAAAAGGTGGATAATTAAAGTAATCTTTTTCTTTGTAAAAATATTATTGTACCATTTTTTTGTTCTTGAGCAGGTAAATATTGTGGTTACTGACTTCTCATTTAGTTTGGTGTTAAGTCGGAAGAGACACGAGCAGATTTGAGAGTGGTTTTTCTGGTACATTGCCATATTGTCTTTATAGGGCAACCTCATTTGACCAGATTAATGAAAATTTCTCTCCACAATACTTTTCTTTGTACATTTAGATATTTATGAATTCAATAAATTTATAAATATGAACATCAGTAGAAAAGCATGGTTAATATTGGAGTGACATTCTAGGTAAAAAATCGTATGGTTCTAAGTGGTAAGAGATAATAATGAAAATTTAGATTATTATTCCTATAAGATTTTTAATTGTCTGCATGTACACATCCATCTCTATATAAAATATGAAATCATTAACATGAATATATTTTAATACACCAATTCGACACTACTCTTTTTCTTTGATAAGAAGCAATTCTATGCTATATGACATCATATCAGACTAACACATATTGCCGGTTCTAATAGCATGTGGGCCATGCATGCACATGCGTAGTAGAAAAAATTGGATGAAACGTGCCGTATCGAGAACCTACTAATGCTGTGATAGGAATCAATTTATTGATGATGGCTATTGGTCATGCAATAAACACTCTCTTTATTTTTCTACGGTTGATGCTGCATAAATTAAATATGTTTGCTTGTTAAAAAGGAGAGGGGGTGGGGGTTAGAATAAAAGCATAGATAGCATGATTTTAGACTAATATGTGACTAAGACGATAAATTTATTGTTAAATTTCTAACATTTTGCCTATTTGCGATTCATGCCTTGATGGGTAAAAGAAAATTGTGATTTTTTTGCGTGTAAAATGTAGGTTAAAATCATACAAGTAGTGAAACCGGTCCTATAATTAGACTTACTTGATCTGCAAACGGTCTGTCTCTTTTTGATTGAATAGGAGGCTGAGGAATTAAAGCTCAGCCACCTGAAGTTTTATTAAAAGGACAGGAGAGACATTTACAGCACAAAAAGGCCAACTCGGCTGAGGGCCTTCTCTTCTTATTACCTTTTACCTTTAGCTACTAACTGGCTGGGCCTGTTGCAAGAGCTTCAGATGGAGAGAGAGAGACCATAGTTCCTTGTGACAAACGGTCAGAACTTAAGAAATACTTTGCGCGTTTTCTAGAGACATATAGTTCAAATGGCGTCATTGACCTGACAGTCAATGATATTACCCACTTTTGTGCTCTTATCCCAGTATTGTGTGAAGTGCGGGATGAGACAGAGAGCACCGAGATAGAGGCATGGTAAGGTTTCTTGCGTGGAATCACACTTTGTCCAGGGTTTCTTGTAATAAACTTGGATTTTCAGAAAGGGGGTCCAGCCTTCAGAACTCTATTAATTATAGTAAAAATACTTCACTCCTGACGTTGTACCGCTAGAAAAGTTTCTCTTATTATTTTTTTCTACCTTTCGTTTTTGACTCTCAGGAGGGAGAGAGACAAAGCCCCACCAGCTTTTATTAAGGTGGAGGTGAATTAAAAAAGATAGCATCATGAAACACCGTATGGGATTTGGCTCCGTAGGATTTTACGAATGAGATCTGTCCAAGGTAACAGGTAATAGTTGTGAAGTTATTGAAAAGTTCTTGAAATACATCATTTTTTTTTGCTCAGCCCACTGATTCTCTGAATTTTACTCTAACAACAACTTAGCCGATGGTTATTTAACAATTCATAGAAGCTATAATTTACTCATGTCTGGTGCAAGAACAACTTAGCCGATGGTTATTTGACAATTCATAGAAGCTATAATTTACTCATGTCTGGTGCAAGAAAGGTACTTAAGAACCATACCTTATTTATATTGTGTGTCCCAGCTGATGATGGTGTTTTACATGAAGAAATAAATAATTAATTGTTCAATATGATACATCAATTAATTAGCTAGCTTACATTATTCATATATTTAATAGTTTTTTCCTAAGTTTTAGCTTTTTGAGTTGGTGCTGACTTTTAGAAGGTCACAGCATTTTTTTTCCAAATTGTGGATCTTTAGATTAGTCAAGTTGTTCTCAAATTAATGCCAAATTTGTGACTCTAAACCCATTTGATTAGGTGGAGAGTATAAAAAAAAAAAAAAAAATCTGGACCAATGTTCTGTTAAGTAGCGACATAGCATCTGCACTTTTAGAAACTTGCAATATATATATATATGAAGATTAATATCCTACTTTTATGATTACCAAATGATTTTGAATTTGACAACTTACAAACTATGGCTTTGGATAACGGGGAAGAGGAAGTGAAACGAGGAGCATATGCTTTACACTCCACTCACAAGAATCCTATTAGACGGGAACAGAGGAAGCAAAAAAAAAAAAAAAAAAAAGAGTATAGGTTCTATATTCGATCCACTAGAACACGAATAAAGAGAGTGAAAGCAAAGATCATTTTGAATATTTTTTTCTTTTATATATAGAAAAACGAACAAGACCAAAAACAATATATACCTAATGTACTATATTATTTTGGTGAAAAGGAAAATATTATTATAAACTGCACATTGATGAGTTCCTATGGTGATATAATAACGTTATAAATATATATTATTTATGAATAATACAAAATATAGATAGCCTTATATATTGCTATTTATCATAATGATACAGTTATGTATGATGCATGTCCTAACTACCAGTTAATTTTCTTGTACTCATGACACTATACCAAGACTCCGAGATCACTGCACCATGGAAGACCATACCTAGAAGAAAGCACATGCATGTATATATATGTATATATAATAACATTGACTTTGGACCATAGGTAGTGCACATGTTGTTCAAGAGTTTATTTTTAATATAAAATAGATAAGTAAGATAGTGTGGTGATGATTGATGCCGGAGCATCTAGGGTTGATCTGGTGGATGAGTGGGTTTGGGTCCCATGATGGGTGCTACCCTACATTAGGCACCAATTAGCTATTTAGGAAACTTTATATTAGTGAACTTTAGGAAATTTTGATTTTAAGATTTTTGTTTTTGAGAACTTGTGATGTCATTTGGAAGGTTAAAGACTAGAGTTATTTGAGTTATAATAAGATCAGGAACCTATATTAGCAAGGAGAAGAAAAGGGTTAATTCTCTTATACGACTTATAAATATCTCATTGAGGATCCTATTGCGATCATCTTTGAGTAATTGCGTCATGAAATTCTGCTTTGAAAATTATTCTTTTTGTGCTCTTTTTTCTATTCCCTCTCTCCTCTCTTTTGGTTGATTCTTAAGGTTTGCGAGTAATGGTGTGAAAGCTGTATCTTTGGAGTGCTTGGACAAGATGGTAATTTGGCTGTGGAAGAGAGAGACCTGCTATGCCTCCTCCAACAATCAATTTTGTCGATATCCTTTTTGTCTCTCTTATTTCAAAACCAAGTTCAACTATAATGATTTTGGATCCACTAATTAACTCGGTGCCATCATATTTACTGTTACCAACTTGACAAGTGGGATGAAGCGAATCGGCTTTTTTTTCAGCCAGCCTCAAAGGTTGGATTTTCTAGTTCAGACATCCTTCGTACCATTATCTAACATGTGGTTCCCTTGTCTTGTGCCAAGGGAGAACGGAGAAGCTCAAAAAGTTATTGTGGTCCTTGAAGGAGAGAGTTCAAAATGCCTGCGTCTCACAAGGCAAATAGTCTGGCTTAACCCGCAACATTTTGATGATGTTCATGTCTTTCCATATATATCTGCTTGATCTTGCAAATGGAGATTCATTTACCAGTACCAGGATGAAGATAAAGATGCCAGTTCAAGAACATTCATTGTCATTACAATATTCTGACCTAGTTCTCCATCATCATATAATAGAGTCAACTCCAAAGGCCATAGGTTCTGCTGAATTATGGAAGGTGCATCTATGCAAGGACCATAGCATTGGTGTTGGCTACTACTGTACTACAATAATTTAGAAATCACAAAATTTTCTTTTTAGTCATTAATTTCTTACCAAATCATCATTTTTAAATTTTTGAACAATAATTTTTCAATCTTTTATTACGAAAAAGATTGTAATGTTTCGTCACAAAATGTATTTGTTTTTTTGAAAACCTTTTTTCGGTCATTAAAATTTTTAGCCATAAGGTCGTCAAAATTTTTGGTCAATATAAACTTCTAATGACAAAACTAAAAGTTTCTGTGATGGAATTTTCATCATTAAAAATCTAAATTTCAATAGTGTTGTTCATGGTCTATCTAGTACTGGTCGGCTAGCTATCAGAACCATATGCAGTCCTCTGGGAACTACCTTGATGGCCCCGAGGATTCTCTGCTAGCAGCTTGCCCCCGGGATCCAAGAGATAAGGTAGCCTTTCCTCCATTAAATTGCCTTCAGTATTCGATTGTACACAAAGTTATAGACTTCACCCTTGACGTCCAGAAGATCCAGGACTTGGTGCCAGAAGGCACTTTGCGGCGCCGAAATTTATGATGGCGTCGTGAAAAGTTTCCACGGCTTACATGGGCGGAGAAGAAGATGCATGGAATTTTGACGATAAAGTCATGATCCTATGACGCCAAGGTTTTACGAAGATGTGCTTTGAAGAGATTGAACAGATGGCACTCGTCAAATATGGAGCTAGGGCTCCCAAAATGAAGGAAGAATCTGATGAATATTAATATTGTATTCCATGGCGTTATAAACGGGTGTACCAAGAAGGATTAATTATTTTTTTAAGGATGAGAAATCTTTAGTTATGACCCACAGGCTGGTGAGGTGCTGATAGATGGTGTCAAGCTGAAGACTCTCAAGGGAAGATTGGAATGGTTAACACGCATTCCCTCTGGTCTGATGCTACTATCTAGGAGAACATTGCGTACGGGAAGGAAGGTGCAACACTGGAAATATTAGGAGACCTCTCTTGAGCTTGCAAATGCTGACTGCCCGGTTCATTGACGTGATGCCGGAAGGCCTTGATACGGTGGTTGGTCATGAGCACGGAGTGTAGCTCCCTCGTGGACAGAAACAGAGGATTCCAATTCCGAGAGCTATTTTAAAGGATCCAAGATCATAGTTATCTTAGGACCTATTTTTTTATGAATAAATATTATAAAAAAATTATTTAATTTTTTTATTGATCAACTTATTCATAAATTATTTTTTTATAGATCGATAGCATTTATCCATAAAATGAAAAAAAATCTTATCCATCTAGATGGTGGCTAAATTATTTTTCCATCAATCAGATAAATATCCTTTTTGATTAATTTCCAATATACCCTTAAACTTATAATTATAATATAATATAATATATTATAATAAATATAAAATATTATTATATATAATAATATTTATATGTTATTGTTGTGGGGGTTATCACACCTCAACTCATAAGAAAGCCGATCTGAATTGAAGGTTGAGTTCATATAAAACCGATCTAAATTGGAGGCTGAGTTCATAAGAAAGTCGATCTGAATTGGAAGTTGAGTTCATAAGAAAGCCGATCTAAATTGAAAATTGAGTTCATATAAAACCGACCTGAATTGGAGGCTGAATATTGATCTGAATTGGAGGCTGAATGCTGACCTGACTCAACTCAGCTTATCTAAATACCGACCTTAGCTACCTGAATTGACTTCTGATGAAGTATCATCATCTGTTTATATATATACCGACCTGATTCATCTCAACTCATATAAATACTGACTTGACTCATTTTAGCTCATATAAATACCGACATGAAGCAGAGTATTACATATATCCGAGATGTTCAGGGTCCCATATGATACTTGATTTCATCCCAGTATTTTACCGAGGTGAACTACTATATTGACGGCCACAGTCATCTTGTTAAAGTCCGCTATGATCTCTACAACTAAGCTACAACTGGCTACGATCTCACGTACAACTGTGCTATAACTCATCCCCAACTGGCATATACAGCTAAGTATGATCTCATTTCTAGCTAATATATGCAGTAATACTCTAGCTTACTTACAGCTGGCCTCCAACGGCCTAACAAACTCTATAGCTGGCCTCTAACGGCCTAACAAACTCTTCCAACGTCTCATCAGTCCCTCTATAAATAAAGGGCAAAGGGATCCTTCAGGTAAGTTTTTATTTCCAAGTCCAAAGCTCAAACTAGAGGGACACTTTGCTGCTGAGACTCTAGCTCCCACAAAGTCATAAACCCTCTAGTTCTATACAAATCCTCCTGCTCTCTATTCTACTTTTTCTATCTTCTATTCTCGAGGCTCAAATTGACTTAAGCATCAGAGGGTCAAAGATCGGAGAATCCCCACTAATTTTTGTCTTATTTTGTAGGATTCTTCGAAGGAGACTCATATTGGATCACCACAGCCTCTCCAACATGACTTCATCCAATCTCTTCATCTGAGATTTTGAGCCTCACAACAATAGATTGGTGCTAGAGGAAGAGTGATCTAAAAATTTTATGAAAAAATGGTGAATCAAAAAGCACAAAGCAACTCTATACTTTGACCGTCTCCCTCTGAAGATATGCTGGAAGCTGTCTCACCTCCATTTGAAAGGAGATTGGGGGGTAGGTGAAAATTTTTTTTTTAAAAGACAGCGCACTAACGATAAACTTTCAATAATTTTTTTTTTAATTTTTTAATTCCTATCCATAGGAGCTCAAATCCTTTTGTCTAGTCTTATCAGGTTAAATCACTTTACTACACCACTCTCAGAGCCTTAAGCTGTCAACTCATGGTATTAATGGGGACGGCCCCCACATCCTGTGAGGTGACAATACTCATCAATTCAGAAAATCAAAGGGCCAGACTCGGTGCTCAAGAATATTATGAGGGGCAAAAATATCCTTTCCGACCATCTTTTTTTTCAAAGCTCTTAAACAAAACTCATAACCTCTCCGATAATAAATTCTCAAGCTCTATCTACTATTTTATTCTTTTGTTGCAGGTCAACAGGTTCTTGAGTACACGAACTAAAGAAAAAATCAAAACAAGAATAAAAAAATTTATCCAAACGAGATATCTATTTGAGGAAACTCAAGATGCGATTTGAGATTTTAAGACAATATACCTTTGAAAAGAAAAAGAGGAGAAAATCCCCGGACATAGCCGAAGTCATCTTACAGGTGACAACAACAAAAAAAAAGGGGGAGAGAGAAAGAAAATGAAAGAGAGGAAAGAAGGCAGAGGAGGGTCGGTTCCCTCCACCCAAGGTCATTCGCACACCCCATCGGATCGGCATCTTCGACACTCCCGTGCGCCTCCTGGAGCCAAGAATAGCCGATCGGCCACGTCTCCTGGAGCCATGAATGGCGGACCAGCCTTTCCCGATGTCTCCCACACTCCTGTGCGGCTCCAAGTGCCAAAACATCGTCAGATCAGTGACTTCCCTCCGATCGAGACCATCCGCATGCTCGTGTACGTTTGCAGCACCAGGCCCTACCAAATTGGTAACTACGGTGGTCTCCACTTCCTTTCTTGCGCTCCGATGCTCCACACGAGGCCCAGCACTGGCAAATCGATCTCCAATCCTGCATCCTGATGGTGGGCTCCACTGGATTGACGGCCCCCGATGATCTCCAGCTCTCCTCCCTGTGTCACGCATATTTTTGATCGACAGTCCCACTATCTCTGGCTCTCCTTCCTACATCTGTGGGTATTTTCGGTGCCGAATCCAGTCAGATCGATTGCCCTCCGGCATCAAACATCGCAAGATCGGCACTCTCTCGAGTTGCCGTGCTCCTCCGGCATCAAGCACCATTGGATCGGTGCAATCTCGAGCTGCCACGCACCTGCCACATCAAATCGTGTCAGACTGGTAGTTTTCCAAACTCCCATGCACCTCCTGACGTCAAACTTGCTCGACCGAGATCTCTCGGACAATCATGGAATGTCATTCCAACTCCATTTGCAGTAGTCAATAAAAGAATATGAGAGTGCCATCCAGAACCTGCAATGGGGCCAAATAGAAGATTTACTTCATGAATTGATGAATTTTTGTAATGACATACGCGTGCAGTCTACCCTCCGCTCGAAGTCTGCACATGTATGCAATCTTGGACAATGCCGAAGAGACCCATGGGTGTCCCCAAAGCCCAGGCCAAAATTGATTCCAAAAAAAAAAAAAAAGAAAAAAAAAAGAGAGGAGAGAGCTTGATCTCCAGCCAAAGTTAAAGTGATCCAAAGTACTGATCAAGCTTGAACCAAACAACAAGCAGTCAAGTAGAACTCGCAAGTTCTCAAACAACAACTCCTGGTAAAAGATTCTTAAGCTTCCATTTGTTATTCTTTCTCTTTTCCTTCTTGCAGGATCAAAGGAGAAAAATAGAGCCAAGCCAAAATCAAAATCATGAGCGAATCAAGGTCAAAATCAGTCTAACATAAAGCAAAAATAAGCTCGAATTGAGATAAAACTTAAGTCCAAGCTGCGGCAAAGAATAGGAAGGAGTCAAATATAACTCAGAAGCTCTCAAGTAGAACTTATAACTTTCATGGTAATAAACTCTCAAGCCCCATCTACTATTCTATTTTTTTTTACAGGACAACAGGTTCTTGAATACATGAGGCAAAATAAAAATAAACAAAGTCATAATGAATGTCAAGCCCAAAGATAAGGTGAAGACTAAGTTAAGGTAAAGACAGCTTGATATCTGACCTCATCAAAAGGCCGATCTCAATTGAAGTCAGATATCTGATCTCATCAAAATGCCGACCTCAACTAAAGGCAGAGTAAATCTGAGCTCATCAAAAAGCCGACCTCATTAGAATGATGAAGGCTGAGCTCATGAAAAAGCTGGCCTCAACAGAAAGATTAATAGTGGCTCATCAGAAAGTCTAGCTTATGAAAAAGCCGACCTCAACAGAAAGGCTTAACAGATATTTATCAGAAAGTGAGACACCCAATCTCCAGATTAGATCTCCTCAAAATTCAATATTCGGATTGGTAGAGCCTCGAGAGGTACAAATGGAGATAAGATCTCCTCAAAATTCAAACTCTAGATTGGTAGAGCTCCGAGAGGCATAAATGGAGATAAGATCTCCTCAAAATCTAATCTCCGAATT
Organism: Elaeis guineensis; assembly: GCF_000442705.2. Taxonomy (NCBI): domain Eukaryota; kingdom Viridiplantae; phylum Streptophyta; class Magnoliopsida; order Arecales; family Arecaceae; genus Elaeis; species Elaeis guineensis. Next base: position 4,089,547 of record NC_025993.2, read on the forward strand.
GGTAGAGTCTCGAAGGGCCAAAATGATAATAAGATCTCCTCAAATCCAATCTTCGGATTGGTGGAGTCCCGAAAAGCACAAGTAGAGATAAGATCTCCCAAATATCGATCTACAGATCGAGATTATCTTCAGTTCTATAAAAGTCTAATCTAAAGGTCAAGATTATTTTGGATTTCTATCAAATACCGACTTCAAGTCAAAGTTATATCAAAATTCTATAAAATACCAACTTGAGGGTCGAAGTTATCTTTCAGTTCTATAAAATAAAGACCTAAAGGTCGAGATTATCTTAAATTTTTATCAAATACCGATCTCAAATCGAAGTTAACTTGAAATTCTATAAAATACCGATCTGAGGGTCGAGGTTATCTTTAAGTTCTGTAAAATAAAAACTTGAAAGTCAAAGTTATCATTCAGTTCTATCAAGTACCGATCTGAGGATCAAGGTTATCTTTCAGTTCTATAAAATATTGATATGAAGTCGAGATTATTTTTTAGTTCTATAAAATACTGACCTGAAGGTCGAAGTTATCTTTTAGTTCTGTAAAATACCGACTTGAAGGTCGAGATTATCTTTCAGTTCTATCAAATACCGATCTGAAGGTCGAGATTATATTTCAGTTCTATAAAATATCGATCTAAAGATCTAGATTATCTTTCATTTCTATGAAATACCGATCTGAAGGTCGATGTTAACATACAGTTCTATGAAATACTAATCTGAAGATCAAGGTTATCTTTCATTTCTATAAAATATCGATCTGAAGGTCGATGTTATATTTTAATTCTATAAAATACTGATCTAAAGATCGAGGTTATCATTCAGTTCTTTCAAATACTGATATGAGGGTCGAGGTTCTCTTTTAATTCTATAAAATATCGATCTGAAGGTTTAGATTATCATTTAATTCTATAAAATACTAATATGAGGGTCAAGATTATCTTTCAGTTCTATAAAATATTAATATGAATGTCGAGGTTATCATTTAGTTCTATCAAATACTAACCTGAAGGTTGTGATTGTCTTTTAGTTCTATAAAATATCAATCTGAAGATCAAGATTATATTTCAGTTCTATCAAATACAGAATCTGAAAATCGATGTTATCATTCAGTTCTATCAAATACCGATCCGAAAGTTGAGGTTATCTTTTATTTTATAAAATACCGATCTGAAGATCGAGGTTATATTTTAGTTCTATAAAATATCGATCTGAAGGTGGAGATTGTCATTCAGTTCTATCAAATATGGATTTGAGGGTCGAGGTTATATTTCAATTTTATAAAATACCAACTTAAAGATCGAGGTTATCTTTCAATTCTATAAAATATCACTTGAAGGTCGAGATTATCTTTCAGTTCTGTAAAATATCGATCTGAAGGTTGAGATTATCATTCAGTTCTATCAAATACCGATATGAGTATTGAGGTTATCTTTCAATTCTATAAAATATCGATCTGAAGGTCGAGGTTATTTTTCAGTTCTATAAAATACCGATTTGAAGATCGAGATTATCTTTCAATTCTATCAAATACTGACCTTAAGATGGAGGTTATCTTGAAAATATCAACCTGAGGGTCAAAGTTATATTTCAGCTCATATAAATACTGACCTCATAGTCGAGATTATCTTTCAGCTTATATAAATACCGACCTCATGGTCGAGGTTATCTTGAAAATTACTGACCTATGGATCAAGGTTATCTTGGATTTCTATCAGATTTCAGCCTCAAGGTCAAGGTTATATTTCAACTCATATAAATACCGACTTTATGATTGAAGATATCTTTTTAGCTCTACAAAATATCAATCTCAAGGTTGAGGTTTTACTGACCTCAAGATTAAGGTTATCCTGCAAAATACAGATCTATCCATACTTGAAATTCTGAAAATCTTTGAAGGTATTATCAATGAAAAATGCTCCAATGAGTTTACTCTTACACATTATCTTCTAATCTATGAAAATTCAATCTCCAGATTGATAGAGCCCCAAAGGGCACAAATGGAGATAAGATCTCTCAAAATCCAATCTCCAGATTGGTAGAGCTCCGAAAGACACAAACAAAGATCAGATCTCTCAAATATCAATCTATGGATCGATATTATCTTTCAGCTCGTATAGATACTAGTCGACCTTAGGGTCGAAGTTATTTTATTATTCTATCAAATGTAGATCTCCAGATTAAAGTTATCTTAAAATTCTATTATTGATCTCCAGATCGAAGTTATCTTGAAATTCTATTATCGATCTTCGAATTGAAGTTATCTTGAAGTTCTATTAAATATCGATCTTCGGATCGAGGATATCTTCCAATCTACTCAAGATTACGAGCAATTCACTTAAAAAATCAAATGGTCCAAATTCGCCACCTCGAACAAACTGAAAATTTATTTCTTGGGCTACTTCTTTTGTCCAAAATAATTTTTTGAGATCAGAAGTGGGGGGCAAGTGTTATGGGGGTTATCTCATCTCAGCTCATAAGAAAGCCGACGTGAATCAAAGGCCAAGTTTACATAAAGTCGATCTGAATTAGAGGCTGAGTTCATATAAAGTCGATCTGAACCAAAGATTGAGTTCATATAAAGTCGATCTGAATTAGAGACTGAGTTCATATAAAGCCGATCTGAACCAGAGGCTGAGTTCATATAAAGCCGACCTGAATTGGAGGCTGAGTTCATAAGAAAGCCGATCTGAATTGAAGGCTGAGTTCATAAGAAAATTGACCTGAATTGGAGGCTGAGTTCATATAAAATCGACCTGAATTAGAAGCTGAATGCCAATCTAAATTGGAGGCTAAATGCTGATTTGGCTTAACCCAGCTCATCTAAACACCGATCTAAGCTACCTAAATTGATTTTTGGTGAAGTATTATAATCAGCTTATATATATACCAACCTGACTCATCTCAGCTCATATATATACTGACCTGATTCATCTCAGCTCATATAAATACCGATCTGACTCATTTCAGCTCATATAAATACCGACTTGAAGTAGAGTATTACATATATCCAAGATGTTCAGGGTCCCATATGATACTTGATTTCATTTTGGTATTTTATCGAGGTGAACTATTATATTGATGATCACAGTCATCCTGTTAAAGTCCGTCATGATCTCTACAACTAAACTACAACTGACCACGATCTCATATACAATTGTGCTACAATTTATCCCCAACTGGCACATATATCTAAGTATGACCTCATTTCTAGCTAATATATACAGCTATGCTGTAGCTCACTTACAGTTTGCTTCCAACGGCTTAACAAACTCTACAGCTGGCTTCTAACGGCTTAACAAATTCTTCCAATGGCCTCATCAGTCCTTTTATAAATAGAGGGCCAAAGAATTTTCCAGATAAGTTCTGACTCTTATGTCCCAAGCTCAAACTAGAGGGATACTCTATCACTGAGAATCTAGCTCCCACAAAGTCACAAACTCTCTAATTTCATATAAATCCTTCTTCTCTCTGTTTTACTTTTTCCATCTTCCATTCTCAAGGCTCAAACTGACTTAAGCATCAGAGGGTCAAAAATCGGAGGATCCATATATACTGATTTTTATTTTGTTTTGCAGGATTCTTCGAAGGAGACTCGGATTGGATCATCTCAGCCTCTCCTGCATGACTTCATCCAATCTCTCCGTCTGAGATTTTGAGCCTCATAGCAACAATAATAATATAATATAATATAATATAATATAATATAATATAATATATATTATATTATTATATATAATAATATAGTATAATATATTATATCATTATTATAGTATTGTATAAATATTATTATATATAATAGTATAATATAATATAATATATATTATATTATATTATATTATATTATATTATATTGTATTATTATATATAATAATATTTATATAATAAAAGATATTGTAGAAAATATAAATAGATCTTAACCGCTTATCCAAAAAATTAGTAATGTAAAAGAATATGAATAATAATTTTTTTAATATATTAAAAAATATAAATAAATTATTTTTTATTTAAATATTATCTAAAAATATTTATTTAAAAAATATAAATTTTTAAATAAATTTTTTACTCTAAAAAAAACAGACTCTTGGATAGAGGTACGAGGGTGCGCTGGGCGCTTATCGAATTCGTCTAAATTATTGTTGTTGCTCTTGCAACGGCAAGCTGGTTCAACATAATGTTGGAAGCAGCACAGCATTTATAGACAAAGAAGCTACGTGCAGAGGCATGCACAGTGCCGATGTCATGCCGACAAGCACAGGAAACATGCCGTCTTTATAAAAGGTGATTTTGTTTGGATGCACTTGAGGCAAGATTATTTTGTTCCCCCAAAATACCAAGTTATCTCTTTGAGCAAATAATTATTTCAAAGTTCTAAAACACATCAACAATGATTAATACTTATAAAATTATTATTATTATTATTATTATTTTGTAGATTATGATGTATCTGCAACTTCAACACGATGGATCTCTTATCTTATCAAAAAAAGATGGTTGCATGCATAGTCCGCACCCAATCACGGCCGTCCATCATGTGATGGATGGTGCATGTGGTGCACTGTACCATGCTATACATAGCAGAGGATTCATGCTCATTGGTTTGAGCCCCATGATGGGTACTGCTCTATATTAAATATCAGCTAACTATTTAAAAAATTTTATGTCAGTAAAATCTAGAAAGTTTTGATTTTAGTAAACTTTCATTTGAGAATGTTTGATGCTATCAGGAAGATTAATATTTTAAATTATTCGAGTTATAAAAAGATTAGAAATCTCATATTCGAAAGGAGAAGAGAATGATTTCCCTTGTGTATTACTTATAAATATCCCACTAGGCACCTATTTTAATCATTTTAGTTTATTAAATAGAAAAATTCTACTTTGGTAATTATTTTTTTTATTTTGTTCTCTTTGTTCTCTCTCTTCTCTCTTTTGGATGGATTTCTAGGGTTTGTGAGCTGTGAGAGCTATATCTTTGAAGTAATCGGTCAAGATTATGATTTAGTCTTGGAAGAGATCGATCGATTGGATATGCCTCCTCCAACAAACACCTGCATTGAAGACTATTCGATGCATGGATTGGATTCGCGGCTACCGCCATTTAGACTTTGACATTTCGTATAGATGCGCTATGGTAGGGTTTTTACCTCAACCACAATCCGATCGTTTTGACGATTCTCTCTCTTCATCTCTTTTATTTTAAATTAATTAAGCCAAGTTCAACATTGATCCTGATGCCAGTGATGGCAGTGAGAGCTCCGGAGTGGCCGTGCTATGACGCGTGCAAACAAATTTATATTCTTCGCCTGGTTTGCAGCTAATATTTATCCTAAATTAGCAAAAGCATCTATCATCGTGCAAATGGCAATAATGTCATAAATATTGAAAGGATGGAACGGTGTAATTTTGGCATGGTTGATGCCAGCGTAGAAATTTCTGCGTAGATAGCGATGCAAGATCCAACTACAAGAGATAAAAACAAAACAACACTTGAAATCCGAAGGGCGAGGACCGGCCTGATCAACTTGGCATCTTCCGGAACGACGCGGTCGGCAAGCCGTACCGCGTGCGATTGAATTACGAAACCCACTTGCATCGGCTGAGGTACTCGTGTGCTATTTATTTTAGCATGCCGCTAAACACCATATTTCAATTATTTAATTTGCTTTTGGATGAGAAAAGGTTACCATATTACAATTATTTTTCTCTTTGCAACGCTTGTGAGAATGAGAGAAAAGGTTGCCATATTTCTATTATTATTTTCTCTTTGTAAAGCTTGTGAGAGAGAGAGAGTTACCATGCATGCATATTTCAATTATTTTTCTTTGTAAGCTTATTATGAGAGAGAGAGGGTTACCATATTTCAATTATTTTTCTCTTTGTAAAGCTAATGAGAGAGAAAGAGGGTTACCATATTTCCATTATTTTTCTCTTTGTAAAGCATTTCCATCATTATTTTTCTCTTTGTAAAGCTTATGAGAGAGAGAGAGGAGAGAGAGAGAAAGGGTTACCAAATTTCGATTATTTGTAAAGCAAATGAGAGAGAGAAGGTGTCACATGAAGCAGGGTCATCTTGGCCGCCAGAATGGTCCCGGCCACGAGATCCACTTGCTTGGCCCCATCAGTCTCCTTCCACCACATGCTTGGGGGGAAAATAAAAAATCAAAAACTATCCTTTTAGCAGACGACGAGGTGGTTTAGCTCTTCATGGGAATAATAACAAATTGTTTCTAACCAGAGGGAAAAAATAAAAATAAAAATAATTTTTATTCGTAATAGTATATATGCTTTTTAGAAAAAAAAAATCTTTAGATCAGTACAAAAATTGAACCCCCCCCCACCCCACACACACAAACAAACATATATAATACATAAATATGAAATCAAACACAATCTATATCATATAAACATAAAAAAATTCAAAGTTAAAAATATAAAAATTATAATAATTACATAAATATTATATATCATAATATAATATAAACGTGAAATACTTCTTCAAGAATAACTTTGGAAGCTTGGTTGAGTTTACCAAACAGCTCTAAAAGCTCCATCAGTTAATAAGTTGGATCGCAAAGTTTAGGATCAAATCATTCATAATATATCAAAGCAACCAGAAATCCTACTGGTTCGGTCCAATTGCTGTTATGCATATTGGATTGCCATGTTAAAAATACCCTTGTATTCTGCTTAATATAAACTTATCTCACAATCATTTTTCAGTAAATTAACAATGATAATATGTAGGGGTAATCAGAAGAAATGAAAGATGTGTCGGTACTCTGGTGTCATGCATATAGAAATTTTTTTTATTTATTCATTTAATATTTTTTTGTCTATTTTTATTCAAAAAAAATATTTTTATTTGTTTATTATTCTATTTTTCTCTGCTCCATGGTCCCCAACTAGGATTAGGGTTTGTGCTCTTGGAGCCTTCTATTTAATAAACTTATCTTGCCAGGAGTCATAAATAAGGTCGGTTTGACTCTCTCAACATATTCGTCAGTAATCTGATACCGAGGCTGACAATGTTGTATGAGAACTGGTGTTATAACATGGACAGATGCTGAAGTGGATTACTAACTCTCCCTCTGGGCTGCCTTTTCCTCGTTGGAACGGAAACAGTGTTGGGATTTTTGGGGAGGTCATCTCAACTCTTAACCAAGGAGACAGGTATGGGGTCCCCCAGGGGGGGCCCAAAAAAATCTTCAGAGAATTCGGTGGTGGTTACTGGTGACCTCGATCTCAAATCCCTTATCTATCATTGCCATCGTCCTTGTTACCAACTTGGCTGACACTGATATGGTGCATTCGCCCAAGTCACCGAAGTCACTAAATTGGTTTCTTCTAAGCAGGTAGATGCATCCCTAGTTGCCTTAATTTTCTGCAATGAGTTGCTTTATGAAGTCAATGCGTGACATCAACAGTTGATTATTGAGAAGAACACCAACGCAATCATAGGAACATAACACAAATTCTCTACATTCTCTCTCTCTCTCTCAAAAAAAAAAAAAAAAAGCAATTTCACTAAGTTCAAAGACGTACAGAATTACCAAAAATTTTGCGACCATTTAGTTCTTCTTTCAGTATAATTTCTGGACTGCATTTGGTAATATAATATTAATATAAATGTTGATATATGTGTAGATATTTTCATCTTATCTCAAACTTTCTGGACTATATATGAAACAAACTTGAACCTAAACATGGTGCCTCTTGCAAGTTGATGAAAGCCAAATTGACTAGCATTATTGGTGATAAAAGCATGAACTCTTACACCATGCACTCGATCCTGATTACCAGTTCTAAAAGTAGTGGCCAAGTCTAGTCAATTGCTAGCCTGTAAGGTTGTTAGTTTTAGGACCACCCAGTGTATGCCAACCGACATGCCACGACCAATGGGCTAATCTTAAGGATTTGATGTGATACCAAAAATGTCACGCCACCACTCCCCTCTAATTTAACATCTTTAATGGTTCAACTATGGCATAAGCGGCTAGTTTTTTTAATATACAATATTAACATTACTTTCTTAGTGTATGCATGCAAGGATAAGTATTTATTGCCGATGGCTTACGTACGTTATCTTGATGCCACAAACTGTAGCGAATGATGTTGGTTGTCTTTTTTTTTTTTTTTTTTTTTCATTTTTAATCATGTAGATCCGGTAACCAACTTTATATCCTTTGCTAGTAACATTTACCTAAGTAGTGTATCGATACAGCTAGTTTAAACAAAAATTAGATCTGAATTAATTGGATTCAACCATGGTGATCCCTCCCCCTCACATGCATCGCAGCATATTAGGCAGCATTTTTTTTGGCATCCAAACAAGTTAGTTATGTGTGCAAATTAATAAGCTTAGAACAAGGCAATGATTCCTCTACAGCCCAAGTTATAAGAATTCTTACAAGCTGGATGGAGCAGATTTTGCTAGAAGCACCAAATAAGATTAATTTGTGTAGATAATTTTGAGGCCCAAAAGATTATTGCATGCACAAAGCCTGCAATCTTTGCCCTAATTAATAAAGTTATTTTTTATAACATAGAAATTCTTTGAGTGTGTGTGTGTGTGTGTGTGTGTACGTGTGTCTGTGTATATATAATATACGTATGCATGTACATATGCATGTATATATGCATGTATCTACTTGTGAATATATACACGTGCATGTGCATTCATGCATGCTTTAACTACAAGCAGAGGGAAAACTTATGAGGCAAAGATATTTGTCTAAGGATCTCTGCTAACCTTCGTTGTATAATCTGGTTGGTACGCAAAAACAGCCTAATTAAGGTCAAAATTGGCCCCATTATACTTATCCATATATTATGCGGAGCCTACATAATTTCATGCAAAATGGGGAGGTACAATGTGAACGAAACAAGGGATGACAAGGTCAGGCCTGTTATTATAACCCATCCTGTTCTGTTCTCTGTAATGACTTTGATCAGAACGAAATAGAGATGCATAGTATATGGACCAAGCATTTAGATTATGACGCAAGAGTGATGCTTAGATAGGATTAAAATACTATTTTTTGATACACTTTCTCAGGCACAAAAAATAGGGAGAAAAGGAGGTTTTGATTATGTCCAAGTCAAGAATTTCCAAGAGTTTGACATGCTTCATGGGTTATGTATGACTTCTGTGATTTCTTGCCTATTAAAAGAACTGTTTAAGACGAACAGCTAAGGCAACCCTAGTTAAAGAGATACAAGTGGAAGATTGTCACTGTACCGCCATGATGTCTGCACCGTATAGCTTTTTTTTTTTCTTTTCTTTTTTTTTTTTCTTGAGGAAACATATGCTTATAGATGTACAAAAAATTTAAGTATGTAGTTTGTAATCAATGTACATGCATAATTGTTCGGATAATAATTTCTAAGAACGAAGGTATGTTAAAAATAAAAGGTAATGAAGTTTAATCCAATAGTCGATATTATATCACGTACTGTATTTCATTGCACCAAAAATATATTTTGTTTACAGAAAAATTAAGGACATGCCATGACTGTATATCTTCATGAACTATTGTTACCTGCAGTTGTTAAAATGCTACTAATTAAACCAGAAGTATATGAAACTGGCCATGGCACCTAACTCTTGAAATTTGTTGGATGCAATCTTTTGTATGAATATTGGTGATACAAAAATCTATACGAGATCTTGGATTCTTTAACAGACTGAATATGTAACATATTTATGCTAGAAGGAACTTGTACTAAATAATGTATTATAACTATCATAAGCAGATCTAGTGGTGTCTGAGATCATTGTTAGGCATGATCTTAGCCAACCATCACATATTTTTGAAACACTTATTTAACGTTTTCTTCATTTATTTCACTTAGCATTTCCCATGTCTTCCAGTGAATAAAGAAGCAGGAAAATATTTTATTTATGCTTAAAAATCTCAATAATCAAAAGGGACCTTGCCATATAAAGTCTCGTCGAAAGGAGACTTCTCCGGTTCTGCTCGAAAGTCTCACGCAGAACTTGTCTTCTAGTATCATCTTTAGAGTTCATCTCCTCTCCTCGTGGTAAGACTCAGTCTCTTTCATTGAGAAATTCTATGGTGAGTTGAGGCATATCCAATGGTAAAGGTGTAGAAGACCTTTGAGAGAAATTCCTCTTGCCTCTTCCAGTTTCCACAAGCAATTAATAGAAAAATAGTATGGTCGGAGCTAAGACAAAGATCCACCGTAGCATCACCGTTCTTCCTCATCTCAAGGATCGATGGACTGTTCACATGAGAGAAAAAGAGGATGTAAAAGTTGTGAGTGTTCCATGGGGATGTTTTGGAGCGTCCCATGATTTCTGGTGGGAATCATTTGCATTCGTAATGGCATCCCAGAAGGGTTAACTACGAAGAAATAGAGGACTGATGGATGCATGTGTGGTGGAGAAGGGGCCGGTGGGGCCACGAGGCCAAGGGTGAGATGCTCCCGTGTACCCAACTTGTGATGGACCCATTAATGCAAAAAGGCTCTCGAGATTTCCCATCCACTCTTCTTTCTCATGAGATGACTCATATTCTTTTAAAAAAATATAATAATACTGTTAATTAGACAGCGATACATGTGGCTAATTATATAGGATTTTTTTTTTTTTTTTTTTTATTTTTTATATATTATTTTTAATTTATATAAATATATTTTTAAATTTAATAAAATTAAAAAAAAAATTGAGTCAAAACATAATGTGAGATTAAAAATTATTACGATCGAAGACTCATGACTCGACATATGAAATATTGTTCATTCTGATTCATAAGATTTATAATTTTATTTTTTAAAAAATACTTCATGCGAGAAAATAAATTTCTTCCTATATAAATCAGAGTTTTCATTGATTCACAACTAATGTAATTAAGATTAACGATGCCCTTCTTCTACACCATAATATAGTCTTCTCCTAATTTTATCATAATTAGTATACGAACTGGAGAGAGTTCCATGGTTATAGAAATGATTCTTTATTTGGAGTGTCACTATTGCGATCAAGAGCTCACAATTCGACATATCAGATATTGTCTATTTTGACTCATGAATTTTATGATTTATTTTTTAAAAATATTTTATTTGAAAAAGATGATTCTTTTTTTATATAAATCAAAAAAAAATTAACTCATAATTAATATAAATTAATAATATTTTTTTTTATATCACTAACAAAAATATTTTGAGATCTGTGCAGTGTGAGATGGCCAACGCTGTGGAACAAGCTTAGTTGTCCTTTGGGGCAAAAGATTCAGCCCGAACCTATAAGAGAGAAGGGTTTACTTAGAAGGTCATCTTTGACAGGACCCACAGAAAGGAGTCACGGGGTTCACTTGATTCCACAGTTATCGTACCCTAGTCTACAGTAGAAATCGGGATTCATCTCACTTCCCCATCCGAAGTTCCAACTAAACTCTGACAGGTGTCAATCCCTTGAGCATCATGCAAGGCATTCCGAAACAAGGCATCTACATGGGATCGAGATTCCATGTGGAAAGAACATGCATGAATGCATGCATGTATGGGAGTTGGTCTTTTGGGAAGTGGTGGCTGGCGAGGGAGGGAAAGACTACAGTGAATTGAAAAAAAGAGAATTTATTAGGGGTCAACAGAGTAACAAGAGTCGTCTGAATAGAGTACCATGCTCCATTTTCAAAAGAAAAGAGAGGACATAATAAAAAAAAAAAAAAAAAAAAATTAACTGGCCGAAAATATGCCAAGAAGGAGAGAGGATGGGTGGAAACCAAAGTGGATGAGAGGACCAATCGCCACTTAAGAGGCTACCGCCAACATGTCCTCCCATTATGAGGTCTCTTTCTCATCTTTAACTCCTCCTCCATGCACCCCTCCCTTCATGTAGGCCCTCCCCAAGCTATGAGAGCCTTATTTAACCCCTCCTTTCCATTCTTCTCCACTCCATGGTGTTGTGTAGAGAGGTAGATTAATGAGGATAAGAGAGAGCAATCATAGTGGTACTGGTAGCGCTCAAGTAGTAATCACAATTAATACTCGTATCGATCTTGGTATTGTGCAAGTTTAACAACTTCTTCCATCTTCCCCACCACTTGCACCCCTTCAACAGGAAGAACCACTTATTGGACAGAAGTATTTATAGGGTAGGAGAGAGGGTGAAGGGGGTGATGATTCCATAGCTCACCAGTTTATGGCAATTATAGCAGCCATGAGTGCAAACGACGGCAAGGATGATCACGAGCACGACCTTGTCATGCCCGGCTTTCGCTTCCACCCTACTGAGGAGGAGCTTATCGAGTTCTACCTCAGGCGCAAGGTTGAGGGCAAACGCTTCAACGTCGAGCTCATAACCTTCCTCGATCTCTATCGCTACGACCCGTGGGAGCTTCCTGGTTTGCCACTCCACTTCCTTTTTCCCTTAGAACCATCTCTTCTCTCTTCCCTTCAACTCTTTTGTCTTTTTTTTTGCTTTTTTGTTCATCTTTGATGCGTGGTAGACACAACTTTTTTGAGAATTGGTCGTATCGTATATGTGAAACCTTTAGTTTATTAATTGATCTTCTCTTTGCTTTCTTGTGAACGATATGGAATTTTGATGACAGCATTGGCTGCAATTGGGGAGAAGGAATGGTTCTTTTATGTCCCTAGAGATCGAAAGTATAGAAATGGTGATCGGCCCAATCGGGTGACGACATCGGGCTACTGGAAGGCTACCGGAGCTGACAGGATGATCAGAGCTGAGAATCACCGGTCAATTGGATTGAAGAAGACGCTTGTCTTCTACTCTGGGAAGCTCCTAAAGGCATACGATCAAGCTGGATCATGAACGAATACCGTTTGCCACAGAACGAGACAAATCGATATCAGAAGGTAAACTGGAGAAAGTTAGGTATTCAAATTATTCATCAGTTCCAAGTCTTGTAAGGTAGGAGGTAGGGGTGAGGAGAATTGAAGGAAACTTCTAATTTTCTGGTTATTTAGAGCACTGGCGAGGCATGAGTCAGTAGATAATCAAAAATTTCTCTTCTTTCATTTCTGACCCAAAAAAAGGGAGTTCTTCATCCTATTTTTCCTTCTATATAATCTTCCATCAAACTCAAATATATGCAGCATTCTAGTTGTAGTCCCAAAAATTATGTTGAGGTCGGACATGAACCGCTGACGGCAAGTTAGGGTTTCCACATATTTTTTCTCCAAGTTTATTTTCTTGTAGTTTTTTTTTTTTTTTTGACAAAAATCTTTTGGTTTTGTGAATGTAAGTTTAATTTCCTCCTGGCCTTGCTACTCAATTAACATGGACCTGTTGCTAAGTTGTCGCCACATACTTTTCTGAAACAATAGTTAGATAAAATAAAAAGTCTCTCTTCGGTCTTGTTTCTATTTTATCTACATGATTCTCTTTCCACTTTGTGATCCTTTTTTTCTTGAGCTAGCTTTTCATATCTGATGTTTTCTCTTAAGTCAACAAGAAGGATTAGACTTAACAATAACAAACAAAAAAGGGAGGAGGAGGAGAAGAACAAGGCCTTGTCAAATTTCTCCTCCTTCGTTGTAAGTTTCTTCTTTGTCTTCTCCAAGTCAGAAGGTTTGCCCCATAAAATCTGCTTTTCTGCAAAGTATGCATTTTGTTTTGGATTTTTCTGTTGCTCTTTGTGAACTAAGCTTACTGTTTCAAATTTCTTCTTCTTCATCATGTCGTCTCTTTCTCCTCCTCCTCCTTCTCCTTGGTCTGCATGTCCTGTTCCTCCTCTTATTCCCTTCTTCTTCTCTCCTTCTCTTCCTCCTCTACTTCTTCTACTTCTCCTTCTCCTTCTCCCCCTCTTCTTATTCTCTTCCTCCTCTTCGTCCTTTTCTTCTTCTAGTGCTGCTGCTGCTATAGCTTCCTTGAGCTCTTCTTCCTCCTCCTCCTCCTCCTCCTACTTTCACACCTGCAGTTTGGTTTTATGCGTTAACATTGGTTTAGTAACAAAGCCTCATGCTCCCTCGTCTTCTTTCTACTTTTCTTTCTTGTTGTGCAGTTCTGATTGGGATTTTTCCTTTGCAGACCGAAATCTCGCTCTGCCGAGTCTATAAAAGAGCTGGGGTCGATGACCACTGTCCCCAGGGCTTGCTCCCTTCCAAGGCATCCTCATCTAGAGGGACTGGACCAGATAAGAGACACAGTTCCTCCCATCAGCCACCACCAAGCTTCCAAACGTTTGCAGGAAACATCTCGTCGCCAATGATGGAGAAGGCACACAAAATGGGAGGTGGAAGCAACGCCCACATGTCGGCACCGCCGCCCCACAAACCTACTCTCTATGGATCGACGGCTTCGGTGGCTTCATTGAGCTCGACTACGTCCACTGAAGAAGATGGTACAACAATTCATCCGAAGAATATGAACGCTTTAATCCCAACATGTTCCCTCCTCACTTCTGCTACTTCCTCCATGGCCAGTCCTACGATGGACGAGCTCATGAATAGGTTAGTAGGTTGCAACCAAAACTACACGAACCAACAACCCAACCAATTCCTCCCATTGCCACCGCAACCCCAGTTGCTTCCTCTCAACACTCTGCCCGTTTCATTTCCAACCATTTCAGACAAGCTCTGGGAGTGGAATCCCCTCCATGAGGTTGCTAGGGATTACACCAGTTTTAAGTGATCGATGGCGTGCTCATACACTTATATATATATATATATATGCTCGCTGATCCATTGTCCTCCTCATATTTTTCTTTTCTTTTCTTTTCCAACAAAGACTGCTGAAGTATGTAACTGTGGGTGAAAACTTATTCTAGATCAGGTTTGTAGTTCGACTAAGTTTCTATAAGTTTGCATGGCTATTGTTATCATGTGTCGAGTTTTATTCTTCTTGGATATATACTCCAAATCTATGTTATAATTTTGGGAGGATGGTAAGGAAGAAGGAACTTTCTTTTGAGATTATTATTCCATCATTTGACTTCTGAACATAAAATAATGATGCCGTGGTTTGTTGAAGACTTGCAGAGAGAGCTGTCTGCAGGGAGTTTGGATATGAATGCGAGTACCATTACGGGCATGTGATTGCGGCATTGTCTTTTCTTTGGGTGGTAGGACTAATCAAACTCAAGTGAGCATTCTGTTAAGTCTGTCTGTAGCTGAAGTCATGGAGGATGATAGATTTTTTAGATAGGATTGAGGGGTGGATCCTATCACTGAAATTTTAAACTTCTCTTATTCATATATACGTTCTCATCAATGAATTTAGGGCATTTTATCATCTTCTAGGGTCTCTTTTGGTTTGGCATGTATTTCCTAAACTGGAAATATTTCAGATCAGTAGTTGTGAGAGGAGATTCTTAGTCTATATGTGGTATGGTCTTGCACTCCCTTTCACTTCCTCGCCAATAGATTAAAATGTCTGAGATGTGGGCATTTTATCATCTTCCAGGGGTTAAAATTTCTTGTCTTTGCATGCGTATTCTAATCTGGAAGATATTTAATTTAGAGACATCACATTTTATCGTCTTCCGTGATGTTTTACTGTTTGGCATCTACTTGTGGCGGTCAGGTAGTATCTCAGATTGGAAGTCACGAGAGGAGGTTACGGCCTAGCTATGTAGATCTGGCGTTGCTTCTCACTTTGTTCACTTTCTCACCAATGATTTAAACTGTCTGATATATGGACCCTTTTTGTCATCTCAAGAGCTTAAACTTTCTCCATCTTTCATATCTCTTCTAATCTGGAAGACATTTTAGGTTAGTACTTAAGAAAGGAGCTCAAATAGGCTATGTTGTTGAGCTATCTTATTTTGAAGCTACTCTTGCACTCATTTCACTTGTTCTCACCTTAAAATGACTTGGGATAATAGCACTTGACCATCTTCTGAAGTCCTTTCTTAACTTGGATATCGTTTTCTTCTTTGGGCAGTGTTTTAGATTTCTTTTGAAAGCTATAGCCTTGACATTTTATTTCACTTTACATGTTCTCACCAATAAGAGTTTAACTAGTATGTCTCTGATAGAAGTATTAATTAATATATAATCTTCTAGAACTTTCACTTCTTTTGGTTCCAGATGTCTTGCTGAGCTTGGGCAATCTCTTAGGTTAGTAGCCATGATAGGGGTTGGAAACTAGATACATCTGAGCTGGCATCATGTTCTTGCGCATGCCTAAGAAGTGTACAAATTAACAATGTGATCTGGTCCAAGTTTTCAGTCCAAGAATGCATGAGCTGTCTGTGTGCCCTAAAGGTAACACTTGGATGTGGAGATTTTGTAAGCACCTCAACCAACTCCACTTCTAGCCTTAGGCCCCCTACATATATTTTATCATACAACTTGTTATGTGTCTTAATCCAAAATAAGCCATGACACAAATGTGTGCATTATCGGTAATGACTTTCAAAGATTGCGACGATCGATAAATCTGTTCTAGACCATGTTCACTCACTCTTACTGTGAAATCTTTTCCTCAGCTCATGGTTTTGATTTTGAGGTATTTCCAAGTTTCCATACCAGAAGTATAGAAGTCAAATGCAACACTAGAGTTTCATGGCTTCTTTAAATCTTTTAGCCAAGAACAAATTAGCTAAAGTATTAGTTAGATCCTCTCATTAAAATATATCGACGAAGAATGGCTTTCGGAGAAAGCTGATCTACTTCACATGAACTTTCATTTATGATCATCTGATCCAGGTCCAACAGTGAAAAGAATAAATTATTTTCTAAAAAAATTAAGCTAGGACAACAGAAAGAGTATATATGACTGTAAAACTCTCAATTAGTGAGATTACTTCATATATATAAGATTGTTATAATGTGTTCACTCATGGTGAGTTTGGTTATACTTTTTGATTTCTAATTTTTGATTTTTAAAAAAATATTTTTTATTTTTTTTATTTTTATTATTGAGTAAAAATAAAAAATATGTTTAGTAACTACGTTGCTATAAAGCAAAAAGCAACATTTACGGATGGCAGATGAAGAACTTGACAAAGGAGAAAAGTTCGAAAAGAGAGAGAGAAAGGAGTGGAGAGGTGAAGAGCTCGACGAGGGAGAAGGGTTCACGCTCTTTACTTTTTGATTTGACATTTTATATATGAGAAAGTAAAAAAAAAAAAAAAAATAGAAAAGCAAGTTTTGGAAAACAAAAAATTTTTACTTTGTATATAAAATAATTATTTTGATTTTTTTTATTTTGATTTTTTATGATGTTATTAATTTTTTTTTATTTTTATTTTTTTAAAATTAAAAAAAAAAAATTAATGGCTAAACAAATGCACACTCAGTTGCTATCCTTAATTGTCCGAGTATTCCGACCAGAAAATAATCTAGAGAATGGATGGTTTGGTTTCTAATCCTGCCACCTTTTGTTGCGAGTCCATCTTTATTAGCTCCATGAATCATGCACTATCATCATGTCAATATTTATTATTGTAGATAATTAATGACTTGTTACAAAAAAATAGGAGATTTTCACCTAAGTTTGAAAAAGATGAAAAGAGTATCAGAACCAAGAAAAAAATGAACGAGTCTCTGAATTTTTAGAATATTTTAGAAGAAGGCAATTTTAATCAGAAATAAAAAAAAATCAAAAATTTGCATGATTATGAAGCAACTATTTTTCAAAACAACTATTTTTGAAGTAATAGAAACAAAAAATAACGGTTGAAATCAGAGATTCAGGGCCGAGAGGCTGCTTCACTTCTTCACCTGTTCAAAACAATACAGGATATTTTCAACTCACACATCTAATTGAGCATATTAAAATATTAGAATTTTTATGGAGATTGCAGGCATGTATGGTTCGGGGAAGTTAGACACCAGAAGGCGAATAGAAATGAATCTCCTATTCTAACTGTTTAATTAAGAGACTCCATCTCTATTCTGATTTCCATAGAAAATGGTAATATCCCAATCTCTCAAAACTGAATTTTTATTTTTTTTTTTAAATTTAAATTTCATTCTGATTCTGCTTATAAGTCAGAAGATATGACCGTTCTGATTCCAATTCTCGTTGCAAACCAAACTAGCTCAGTGCAAACCAAACGCACCCTGATAGTTTGTTGCCTTGGTACTGGAGGTCCAGAAGGCAATATATTTAGGATTATCAGATAGACCTTTTTAGGCAACATTGAGCTAGACATCCAGAGCCATGAGAACTCACAGGACGGAACCAATCCCTCATCTAAATCGCCGCATGTTCAATATGTGCAAGTTCAGCCTGCTGAAAAATTATATATGAAAATTTAAGCATAATAAAACAATAAATACCAAAGACCATGAAGGGGGATAAAAGGAAAAGGTGTTTAGTTACAATTCATGCAAAAGAATGGATGCAGGCGACAAGTCAACAACAGTTGTGAACAGCCTTTACGAAAACTAGGAGTATTTCATGATTAGGCTGTGAATTATTCCTGAATCATTACAAATTAATAAATTAGTGGATACATAGCAACATATTCATTTGATTGATGCACCCAAACCACAACCTCCAAATGTGGTTTGATGCTAAATGAGCAGGCAGGTTAGCCGTTCTAAGAAAAGAGAGTGAACTATCTTGTTTAAAAGAGCTGAATGTAAGGAACCTGCAGTAGATTTTGGAGCTAGACCTGCAACCAGATCTACTCCAAGTCCAAATAAGGTTGGACAGATCCTGGCCCAAGCTCAACCCGACTGTTTCCAGGTTTGCACCCAATTTATTTGATTGATGACAGAGAGAGAGAGAGACAGGGAGAGTTTTGTGGGATATATCGGTTTTATTTGGTAAATGCTACCTCATTCAAGAGATGTAATTGGTCGATGATGTATATAATTATAACATCAACAACAGCTGTTGCCATGCCATACACATGTGAGATTAATGTGCCATGCCATACACCTGTGAGATTAACAGTGGATAGACTCACTAGTTACATTTGTTTGGCCAAGGCCCTTGTCAGGCACTAGTAACTGCTATATCCTGCAACAAATGTCATTCCAAAACAAGAATTTTCCAGCTTTCGCATTCTCTGCCACAAGAAAAAATTGGTCTTGGTTAAAAAAAAAAAAAATGCAATTCATGTATGGCAAGTGACCCCCAATACTTTGCAGCAGTGCCTGTTTCTTTAAGGCGCCTCAATAAATCACCAGAAGACCTCAACTCTTGAATGCTAATCAACCAGTAACACTTCATCCAATCCTCTTTTTATCTCCAAACCACGTACTTTCTGTCTCATTCAATTGAAATCAGCAGCAGCTATTACTTGGCTCATGCTCATTATGTATCAATGATGTTCATCAAGAGGGTTGAGGAAGAACTTTAAGATTCAGCAAAAAGAAAATGACCATAAAGACCATAATGCTCACAGAAAGAAAGAATACTTGATGTTAATGAGGATCGCATATATAAGCATGGGTAATCACATAAAATGTTACATGATCTTCAATGAGAAGTGCTGACTCTGCCAGGGTCGTTAACAATAAAGTGGAATAAAACCTAACTCGCAACTGAATGAATGATCTAAAAACAATTTAAATTACCTCATACTGACAACTTTCTTACGATCAGCTTCAAGTGCTTGCACCATGCACTTTGTGAAAAATCAAATTTTGGGTTCCCCAGCCATGTGTTACAAGGAAAGTGAATTTTGAAGAGAGGGAAATAAACTAATATGATGATTCAAGACACACACAAAAAAGAAGAAGAAGAAGAAGAAGAAAAAGAACAAGAACAAGAAGAAAAAGGAGAAAAACTTGCACTTTGACAATTAATTGCTCCCCATAATAAAATCCAATCTCATTGTGCTCTAGTCCAATTCAGTAGAAAAGCCATAAAGTGATTGACAGAAAGAATGCTGAAGTAACAAATAATAAGATTTAGAACAAACTCTGAATCTCTCATCATGTAAAAGGAAACTGATATTCACAAACGATCCACAAGACCAAAAAATGAACCACTTAATTCATAAGGAAAGCAAGAGTACTCTGTAAAAATAATATATCATTCTATGACAAACATCTTGAACTTAGCAAGGTGCAGTACATATACAATATGCTCCATAAAATTACAAAATTAAATCCTGTATGACAACAGGCAAAACACAGAGAGCCTGAAATTTGCTGTTTACAACTCACATTACTAAATCACTGTAACAGCTCTCTTTTAAGAACCTAATTGAAAGAGAACATTTGGAGAGGCAAGTTCTCCACATATTTTAATTGAAATAGGTTAAAATTATTGGGGAGGCATGTATTCAGAACACAAACCAAGTCCGTAGCTGAGAGGGAACAGTTGCTAGCTCTAGATTTGCAACAACTCTTATTTAAGGCAAGCAAAAACCAAGTAACATGTTCTTAGGGAAAAAGTTTCCCTCTTCCAGATAGTCCCATTTGGGTCCATACCAACCATGTAACTAGGCTATGGAAGGGTAGACCTTGCTCTATACAAAAGAAAATCGGAAAGACATACAAAAAGGCAGCATCCCTCAACATATTTAAGGGTTCAAGCAGAATGATAGCAACAGCAACCCCTGCTATGAGAACTAAAACCAAGGAAACAACCTGCCCTCATGAGGATGAGTTCAGGGTGTCTGCTAGAGGAAAGAATAAAAAAAAATCCATCTAGAAGTGCAAAGATGTCTATATGCAAGAGGAAATACAGCAACCAAAAAATGTCTGTCATACAATAGAACATCATAGTCAGGTTCCCAAGATGGATGGATGTGAGAACGACATTGCCCTGAACTGAAAAGGTATGAAAGCTAATGATAAATTATACACAAGCTTTTGCTTTTCAGTATCATGATGATGCTTTCTCCAGATAACACCATCATCTCTAGCACACGAAGGCATTATTCTTGAGCAAGATGCCACATAGGAAGATAATGCCAAATTCTCAACATCAGGAGATTCGTGTGCACCATTCGACGAGTTTGATAAACTCAGATGGAAGTCCAAAAAAAAAAAATTCTTAGTGGATGAAACAAAAATCTGATTAATGACACAAAGTTTATGCCCAAGGTGAGAGAGGTCATTTGTGGACATGCTAACAGGAATCTCGGCCCACAGGAAGCGAAGGACCAGATCCCAAATTTAATATCAAACTCAACAGAGGTATCAAACAATTATATAAATATACATTAAAGTGCTCAGCTAAAGGCAATTCATAACTTGTAGAGTCCCACAAGATGTCGTACAACAGAGATTTTTTGGTAAGAAATGCAAATATCTAATGGTTATTGTGTGGGGCAAAAACATCAATTGTGATTCTATAATGTAATATCGCTATTGCTACCACCAAAAACAGAAATATCGACAATAAAATGTCATACACTGCACCTTATGTTGGGGATATTCAGTCAACCATGCATCATTGTTAGATACTAGCCTATTTAGCCAAGCTACGAGACCAGATATTAAGCATGAAGAACCCACACCCTCATACCATCAATCCATTAAACAATCTGATAATTTAGCTCAATCTGCTCATAGTTGAACAAAATAGCATCCCATGACCATCATAGCTTTTTCCATACTATTAGGCTTAACCTACAGTAGCTAATATGCCATGACCAGTGTTTTGTCTTAAAAACATTTCATACATGACTGCATAAAAAAGCTTTTAACTGAAATTCCAAATGCAACAAAGTGAATAAGAAGAAAAAATGTGGGAGGAAAACTAACATAATAGGCTGTATAAGCTTTAAAGAGACCCTAAGAAATATTGGTGAACATATATTTAGAAAGATCTTTATGCATGATAAAGTTAAACAGATGCTTTGGACTTATAATCATAAGTGGTTCATACATTGGCTACACAACCATAGCCATTTAGGACACAAGTACTCATACACCTCCCAAACTACATTCAGTGCCAAATTATGCTATGGTTTGCCATAATGGAACATGCCATCCAGTGCACAGCAAACTGCACCATTCTAAAGCGAACAGATCCTTGGAATGGGTGGCATATCGACTACCAATCAGTACCAAAAACCAACTCGCATTGACACTGTGCTACCATGATATGGTGTGGGTACCAAAACCTGTCATTCGAACCATAACACCAACTTATTAGGACTCCAAAGCTAGAGCTCCTCTAAGCATTCCTGGGTGTGGCATTTGTCATGCAGTGGCATGGAAAGGAATGTCCATCACATCAGAAAAACTTAAAATTCAAGGAAATGTAGTATATTGGTCAAAGTATCAGAAAACTTTGGGAAAAGTTGGAAAATAAAATAGAACGAGAGAAAAGATGCAAGTACCTATATATACTGATATGTAAGTGCACAAACATCAGAGAGCATGAGAGGCACACACAAACACATAACATCCAATAATACAATATATACATTACATGAATGTCCACATTACTGAAGAAATTACTGAGACAGTTTTGAGGCTGAATCCATCTACTATTTACCAATAAGGACAAAAATTCTAAAAAAGTAAAAGGCCAACCTAATAGTTGCTTCTTGATCATAGAAAACCCAAGAGAACTTCTTCCAAAATTCAATTCCTACTTGTCACAGTTCCACAGATGAGTAGATAATCCTTAGAATCATAAAATACTAAGCATCATGGTACATTGCCTGTTCATCATTACATATTGCATATAGAAATCAACCATACTCTAGGAAC
Organism: Elaeis guineensis; assembly: GCF_000442705.2. Taxonomy (NCBI): domain Eukaryota; kingdom Viridiplantae; phylum Streptophyta; class Magnoliopsida; order Arecales; family Arecaceae; genus Elaeis; species Elaeis guineensis. The sequence goes on from NC_025993.2 coordinate 4,112,114, forward strand.
TCCACATTGTAAGGCATCCTTACCGTGTTAGAATGAGATTTTCTCAGAACAAAAATGATTTCTATCATAGAAAAATCGTACCAAACTTTTTTGTCAGGTTGGTTTGCATTCAAGAAAACAGGTTATGTTTCATAACTGATAGATTCAAAACAACACAAAAAAAGAAAAAAAAAATTCTGCCAATGAGGATACCATGACAAATCAATCAAACTGTTTGCTAATGTTCTAAAAATTGCTTTTTAAAAGATAGATGGTGAAAAACAGCAACTCTTTCTGTGATCATATGTCTATTATTGTATTTCTAAGCTCATAATGTTTACTGAAACCCCTAGGTTTCTTCCCAGAATGAAAACAGAACAGAAACAAATAAATGTGAAAAAAGAAACCCTGCCAACTTTGTCTTTTTCTATATGGATCAATAAGGAGTTTCACAATCACAAATCCAAAATGTGTGGCTATAAAGCTCCTGTTGCATGCTTGGCATACATCTCCTGTGAACTCACACTTTCTCGAGTACTGGAAGTGAAACTAACAGCAAGAAGAGTAAAAACTTGAATTTAACCGAAGATGCCAACACTCTTGGGCCCTAGGCCTTATTTCCATGTATGAGATCAGTTCCCTGCAGAAATTTGTAACCAGACCAATTACAGACATATCAGGGACATCAAAAGCCAAGCATTTATGATGAACAGAATCTAAACCAACCTTTAGGCTTAAGCAGTTTTCTCAATAACTCAAACAAAAATTCAGTGACATCAATGTCACCAGATAAAGATCTGAAAAATATGCAGAAAAGGAAAATTTTAGACAAAATATTAAAAAATAAGTTGACAAATCAATAATGGAAGACATAAAAAAGTACCTATTTAGGAGCACCATTCACGAGCATTCTGAAACATCCTTAACCATGGACTTGGGCCTTTCTTGTCAACTTCCCATTCCTTTGGATACCACGGGAACTGCCATATCATGAAGCAACGCTCTGGATGTGGCATCATAGCAAGGTGCCTCCCATCAGGAGAACAAAGAGCTGCAACTCCCAGAGGCGAACCATTTGGATTGAAAGGATAGACCTCTGTTATGCTGCCAGCATCATTGCAATACCGTAGAGGAGCTAGATTAGACTTAAGAACACATTCTAGGACGCCATTATCAGGGAAATATGCTCTCCCCTCACCATGAGCTGCCCAAACACCCAATGTAGTGCCCTCCATTCCTTTGAACATGATGGCTGGAGAGTCCCCAATTCTGACACTTGTAAAGCGACACTCAAAACGACCAGATTCATTATGGATAAACCTTGGTTGTGACACATCTCCCCCCACACCAAGGGAACCCCCAATATCAGCCCCAGGTACCCATCCAAGGAGAGCCATGAGCTGACATCCATTACATACTCCAAGGCTGAATGTGTCTGGCTGATTGTAGAACTCTTGAAATTGCCGTAGAAGAGGCTGGTTGAACCTTATGGATGCTGACCATCCTTTTGCAGAATCGAGAACATCAGCATAACTGAAACCACCAACAAATGCGATCCCACGAAACTCATTTAAAGAGATTTTCCCTCTCAGAAGGTCAGACATTGTAATGTCCCAGGGTTCAAATCCTGCAGCATAGAATGCTGCCGACATTTCCCTATCCCCGTTACTCCCTTCCTCACGAATGATAGCTACCTTGGGCTTTAAAGTTACAGCCATTACCTTCTCATCTGTGAACTTGGGAGAAAAAGACAGTGTCCATGAAGGTGCTTGTCTGCTTTTTAAGCCTTCTTTCTCAAGTCTCACACAGGAAGCCAACCTTTGGAACCCCTCGAGCTGAAAGCTAGTCTCCTCCCATAAGTCCCTAAGGTAAGATGTGTCCTCCTTCAGCTGAAGTATTCCATCAACAGACAACTCAATCACTGGTGATGCAGTAACTTTACCAATAACCTCACCAGAAATGCCTGCTGCTTCAAGCTTTTGCCTGACTGTATCACTGTTCTGCGAGCTAACCTCGATAATAAGACCAAGCTCTTCTGCAAAGAGTATCTGGAGAATATTATTACCCTGGGAATTCAAGTTCAACTGCACACCACAATTTCCAGCAAAAGCCATTTCAAGAACACAAACTATAAGCCCGCCATCACTGATGTCATGACCAGCAGATATTAATCTTTCACTAAGAAGCTCCTGAATAGTCTCAAAAACCTTCTTCAGGTAACGTACATCATCAAGGTCAGGGCACTCATCACCAATTTGGTCAAAAGCCTGGGCAAGAGAAGATCCACCTAAACGACGCTTCCCTTTAGCTAGATCAATGTGCATCAGAACACCAAAATTTTCAAGCTTCAAATCTGGAGTCACTGTCAATGTTATATCAGGACAGGTAACATAGGCACTGATAACCAAACTTCCAGGAGCCTTGACAACCTCACCACCCACATGAGCTGCCATAGAAAGACTGTCCTTTCCCCCATCTATTGCTATACCCAATTCAATCATAGACTCAGAGAGTGCAACTGCAGCATCATACATTGCTGCTCCTTCCCCATCAAGCTTTGCAGCATACATCCAGTTACCACTAGCTTTGACATCACTGAGAGATGTAACTTTGGCCCAGACTAGATTGGTCAAGGCCTCCCCAACAGCCAACCTTGCCATAGATTTGGGGTTCAGCAAACCCTTTATTGGCTGCTCCCCAATGGCACAAGCACCACCAGTCAAGTCTGTGTATGTCTGTGCAATAACAGAAACATCAGAAAGTGGAAGTTGGAGAGGCCCCACTGTTTGCTGCTGTGCCACAAGACCCGTTACACACCTGTCAACTTTTGTTGTTAAGAAGCGTTTGGAGCAAACTGAAGGAAGTGCCAAGACTCTCTTTAAAGTCTCCATTAATGGGGTGCCAAGGGCAATATCAAGTGGCTCTTGCACCAAAGGCATCCGCTTGAATTCAAAGCACTTCTGAGGCATGTCTCCAAGTACTTTTTCAAGCTCAAGATCCTCTACAGGAGGGGGAGAGGGAGTCCATTTGACTGACAATGCTCGATAGCTGAGCTGTCAATTAAAACAATACGGCCACTGCCACTGATGGTACCAATGACTGCCATAGACACTCTTTCCCTTTCACAGATGGATTCTAGTAAGCTTCGTTTTTCAGGTTTCACTAACAATGCATCCTGTTCCTGGTACTCAGCACCCCATATCTCTAAAACTGACATGGTCTGATCACCTACTACGATAGATCGAATATCAATTTCAGCTCCTTGAGGATCAATTATTTCCTTCACAACATTACAATTTCCCCCAGCTCCCTGATCATGAATACTGATGATAGGGTTGTTTTCCCCCATTTCAGTGCAAGATCGGATCACACGATACAGCTTCTGTGCCATCTCAGCATCTCCTCGTTGTACGGCATTGAAATCTAGTTCTGCATCATTCTGCCCACTGACCATGCTTGAAGCTGCACCACCTCCCATACCAATCCGGTATGCTGGACCTCCAATCTTCACAACTAGCATCCCAACTTCTGGCTCTCGTTTTGATATGTGAGCATGATCAATCTGTCCAATCCCTCCACTAAACATAATTGGCTTCAGCCATTCACGCCGCTCTCCATTTGGGAGCCTCATTCCAAAAGTCCTCGTGAAGCCCTGAATCAAAGGCTCTCCAAACTTGTTCCCATAGTCAGATGCACCATCACTTGCATCTATTAATATCTGTAGAGGAGGAGCTAAGTTTGATGGATATGAGAAAGTTGGATCTTCCCAGGGAGCATATGAGCCTTCCATGTGAAGGTTACCAACACAGTACCCAGCTGTAGAAGCTACAACAAAGGAACCCCTTCCAGTTGCATGTGTGTCCCTGATGCGACCTCCAGCACCTGTCTCCGCCCCAGGATAAGGAGCCACAGCACAAGGGAAATTATGCGTCTCTGCTGTGAACAAGATATCAAGCTCACGCATTAACAAGGACAATGGAGATGTCGAGCCAGGTGCTAATGGCCGCAACTGATTTACTGGGAATCCCTTGATTGCACTTGAGTTGTCCTTGAAGCCAATGACAGAATTGTTGGGATTTGCCTTCAAAGTGCTTTTCACAATCTGCATCAATGTCCTGTTCATCGGTTTGCCATCTATAACAAGTTTCCCATTGAAAAACCAGTGCCTGCTATGTTCACTATTGGACTGTGCAATGTCAAAGAGTTCAACATTTGTCGGGTTGCGTTTAAAATCATCCCTAAAAAGTCTGGTGTAATACTGAAGATCCTGTTCATCAAATGCAAGACCCATTTTCAAATTTATTTCTTCCAATGCCTCTCTTCCCTTCTCAATGACAGGAACCACACTAATAGCCTCTGGAACTGCATTAGTCCGAAAAGATGTGAGCTTCTGGGGATAAACACACTCTGTCATTCTATCCTGAACCATAGCTGCAAAATCATTAATTTGGCTCTCATCTAATGGGCTGCTGCCAGCCTTGAGATACAGAAGATATCTTCTTGACCTCTCCATGCGTGTTACTTCTGTCAAGGAGCAAGCTTGGCAAATTGATACAGCATTTGCTGACCATGCTGTAGTAAAGGACATGCGGGGACCAACCTCAACTAAAACAGCAACTTCACCTTTGCAGACCTCCTCCTCCAGAAAGCTCTCTGTCTTTAAATTCTCAGGTTCATAGGTCTCCTGCAGAAGCCACTTAAGTATTGTGAGCTTGTCACCTGATAAGACACCACTCAATCCAATGTTGAAGCACTGCTCGGTCCTTAAATCAACGATCTGACCAGAAATCTTTGCCTGGACCTTCCTGAGGAGCTCTGCAGCAGCACTGTCTTGAATCAGGGGGTGACGGTAGAAGTGTATGATCTCAGGGGACTGTTCCAATGCATCAGACTCTTCGGCCACTTGACTCTGCAAGCCTCTAGAAACCACTGCTTTCGGTTTCAACAAGAATGGGGAACTTGATGTTATACTTCTTCTAATATTTAACACAGGATGACTTTTGTGGCCAAAGCTGCCGTGAATCACACGACACCTCCTTGGACAAGAATTTGTACGCAGAAGAAGATTAGGCCTCCTTGATCCCTGGAATAGATAAAGAAGAGATTCCAGAACAATTAACATAGTACAGCACACAAGAACATAATGCAAGAACAGGCATTGTGGGTGCCTACCCCATAAATCAAGAAACCGTGCTGCCGCAGGAATTCAGTAGCAGCAGTCTCTCCAAGTGCAGCCATTAGATCACTGCAACAACTAAAACATACATATATACAACCGTGATTAATTGCTCATATAACAAAAAGATCAAATTTTTAATTCAATTTAAAGATACCCAAACCACATCAAATCACCTCACAAATATATATATATATATATATATATATATATATATATAAAATCGAACCCAATCTGAAGATACTTATCCTAGAAGAAATCGCCTCCAGTAACAAAAAGATTAAATTTTGATCTTGATTTAAAGATATCGATGCCATATCAAATCAGAAAAAAAACGCGTTCGACATCTAAAGAAACCGACTTTAAAAAAAATAAATCAACTTCACCACCCAGAAAACCCTGATCTCAGGCAGCAAGGAGCCTGGAGGGCACAAAAAGGCACAAGTTATTTGAGAAAACGACAAAAGAAAAGACAGTGAAATTATCAGGGCATCTTAGCTAATCCCAGTAAAAATCTAGCGGAAAAATTAACCCCAAACACGTAATCTTGTCTACTTTCACCAAGAATGAGAACTTAGTGCGTACCAGTGAGAGAGTCAGAGATGGAGAAGAGAGATAAAGGCCAAGCTGGGACGGAGAGAGATTCCCGATGGCAGAAGGATGCGGAGGGAAGTCCGGCAACCAGCGGCCAAACGGGAGGCGGCGAAACCCGGGTTGATGCCCTGGTGGAGCAGAGAGAAGAGTGAAGCGCGCGGAGTGGTAAAGAAAGCGGTTTGATATTTCTAGGGTTGTCTCGGTCGGAATCGCTGAATAAGCTAACCTTTTGTTCTAACGGTAGCATAGAAATTTCTACGCGACTGAAGTATCTACCATAAGCTAAAATTAATCCAAACAGTTCATATATTCCGTCGCATGGACAAGAGATGATGTTACGTTCCATGTGACGGGGAAAATTGACGGCAGATATTGTATCCGCATTTATGTGTATATGCGAGTAGCTGGAAGATATGCTCAACTCGTGTTTGGGAGGGTGATTATTTAAGGGAACGAATCTTGTACGACCTGCCTTGCGTCTTATTTTTGCAGGGTATGGAATATGGGTAAGAACTAAGAATTATTTCTTTATAATTTTGCAATGAAACAGAAATGGGAATCTTTCATAGGGTGACAGAAAATCTAATGTTTATCTATATTTTCAGAAAGTAATTTTCTAAATGCACTTGTCACCTTAAAAGCCCTTAGTTTTGGTGATAAAAGTTTGTGCATGCACTTGTCTCCCAAAATGTGGCCTCTCTATCAATTTCATATATATATTTTTGAAAAAGGATGACCATCTGGTATAAGATAAGAATGCATGTATTTCTTTCCAAAAAAAAGATAGTGCATGTATGTCTTTTTGTAAATCAGTGCCATGTGCTCATATTATATTGGTCTATTATCTGTATTCTGTAGGCCAGTCTGTTCTTATGTTTGTTTTCTTATTTCAATTTGAGAACAATTATACATGTTACACTTTGCCAAGAGCAACTTCTTAGTCTTTTCTTTCACTTAAGTAAGGGATTTATAAGTTGTATCTTTTATTAAACTTAATCTAGCAAAGGAAAAAAAAAATCTCTGAATCGCTAGATTATTTGAACCAGTGATATCGAGTCAAGGATTTTTCTTTCATCTTTTCTCTATGTAACACCATCAGTAGCAGGTATTGGTTCGAATTGTGATCTTATTATTACTAATTCTTGAGAATCATGTCCAATCCCATCATGAAAGTAGAGCGCAAAATAATGAGAACCATCCACTGGATGCTCCTTCAAATAATTCACATGCATCACATACATCAAGGTCTAGGCAGTTCTAATATGAACCATGATAGTACCCATCTCCAAGAATCTACAATCAAAATAAGCAAATCTATGTGATGTAAATTGTAAAATATGCACTAGCACACCACATATATAGCATGTTTAAGTGATATTTGTACTTTAAAATTAAAATTTTGTTTATAAAAATATATGAAGATATATGATAAATATTTAAGTTGATAATGATCTAAATATATGGATAGAGAAAAATGGATAAACAAAAATCATATGAGGTAGGCATTAAAGAAAGAACTATAGGACTGACTTTTTATTTTGTCATCTTTCCTTTGATACCAATCTTTAAAAAGACTAAAAGTTATAGACTTTCAACTAATGGAATCATTATTTTTATGATTTTTTTAAAAAAATATAATATTTTTTATTTTCAAAATATTTTTTTACTGATATATACTATATGTGAAATAATACACATTAAGTAAATTAATCGTCAAATAACTCAATATGTACATCTAGAAAAATCAATATATAGTTTTCAAAATATAAAGTACACGGTGCATGATTAAGTGATATACACTTAGTAAATTAGTCATTTAATAATCAATAGTACATACCTCCAAGTAAATTGATATATAATTTCTAAAACATCATGTTCAATAGTATATACCATGTGGCATGATAATTACTCATCAATTTTTTAATAAATACTGTAAGCTTTTTAAATATACAATTAGTAGTGATTTAATATACACACCTTAGATAAATTAATAATAATTTTCGCATACAAGAAAATAGAATTTTAGCGACTACAAAATTGGTTGCTAAATAGCCAAAATGATTGCTAATTTACTTTGCGATCGATTTTGCGGTCGATACATATCGGTTGCAAAAATTTTGATTGCAAATAGTTTTCGATCGATTTTATGATCAAAAATAAAAAAAAATAAAATTTTATGATCGATTTAATGATAGAAAATAAAAAAGTATTAACTATTTTGCAATCGATTTATCGATCAAAAAATTAAATAAATTGGTTGCTAAGTTTTTTAAAATATTTTTATTTAAATAATTGATAAAAAATCAATCATAATTTATTTTTTATAATATTTTAATTTAAAAATTGGTTGTAAAATTAATCGCTAAATTTATTAAAAATTATTAAAATCAAATTGATTTGAAAATCAGTCTCAAAATCGATCGTTAATTTTTAAAAATATTTTTATTTTAAAAAATCAATCATAATATCGATTGTAAATTATTTTATAATATTTTTTAATATTGATTATAAAATTGGTTACTAAATTTGTTAAAAATTATTAAAATAAAATTGATATCAAAATTGATTGTTAATTATTTTTAAATATTTTTATTTTAAAAAAATTAATCATAATATCAGTTGTAAATTATTTTATAATATCTTTTTTAATATTGATTGTAAAATCGATCACTAAATTTTTTTAAATTATTAAACTAGAATCGATCTCAAAGTCGATCGCTAATTTCTTTAAAATATTTTTTATTTCAAAAGTTGATCTCAAAATCAGTCGTAAATTTTTTATAATTTTTTATTTTTAACATCGATCACAGAAGTAGTTGCTAAATTTATTAAAAATTATTAAATAAAAATAGATATGAAAATCGATCTCAAAATTGATTGCTAATATTTTTAAAATATTCTTGATTTAATAAATTGATTGGAAAATCTATTGAAATTTTTTATATTATTTTTATTTTTTATTTTGATCACAAAATTGATCTCAAAATCAATCAAAAATTATTTTAATTAAAATAATCGATTGCAAAAATTTAAATTTAAAAAAATAAATTAAAATTATATTTTTTTTGTTACAAAAATTACAACTTTATTGAAATATAACAGAACCAAGTAACATCATCATCCTTCATACACAACCAAATAATATATCCTAAACAACAAAATAAACAGAAAAAAGGCCAAAATATAAATCCTCTCGTGATAAAAATAAAACACAAGATCTACAATCACATAGCCTGAAAATACCAAAGATAAATAACATAGATTTAAAATAGAAAGTAATAAAAGAAAAAGAGGCCATAGTAATTTATAGAGCCATTCCCTTCAATATCCATTAAGTTTAGATCGTCATCAGAAAAAATAAGAAGACAACTATAAATATATAGCAAGAAAAATCCATCGGCACTTATCAACTTTAACACATCATATGAGAATAAGACAAAGAGGCCATAGCATACTTCGTGCCGAATGTATCACTTGTTTAACATACTTCATGCCAAATGTATCATAATCATGAACTATCTTTATCTTTCTTAGACAACTCACCCGATAGACTTTCCAAAGTATTACCTGCAGCAAAAATAATTGATACTAACATAATATATAGAGCCAATAAGATAATAAGAGAGAGTTATTTTTACTTTCAATTATAAAGAACTCCTCTACTGTCAGTTAAAAGCAAAATTCATCAACATCTATCAGCTTCAACACATCATATGGGTACAAAAAAAAGAGACCATAGCAATCTGTGAAATCATTCCCTTCAATATCTATTAAATTTAGATCATCATCAAAGAACATAAGTAGGCAACTATAAGTATATAGCAAGAAAAATTCATCGATACCTCCCAACTTTAACACATCATATGGGAATAAGAAAACAAGGCTATAGCAATCTGTGGAGCCATTTTCTTCAATATTCATTAAGTTTGAATTATCATCAAAAAAAATAAGAAGGCACCTATAAGAATATAGCAAGCGAAGCCTATTGGCATCCATCAGCTTTAAGACATCATATGGAAATAAGAAAAAAAGACCATAGCAATCTGTAAAGCCATTCTCTTCAATATCCATTAAGTTTAGATCATCATCAAAAAAATAAATAGATAAATATAAGTATATAGCAAAAAAAATACATCAGCACTCATCAACTTTAACACATCATATGGAAATAAAAAAAAGAGGCCATAATAATCTGTGGAGCCATTTTCTTCACTATTCATTAAGTTTGGATCATCATTAGAGAAAATAAGAAGGCAGCCATAAGATTATAGCAAATAAAATCTATCAGTATCCATTAGCTTTAACACATCATATGTGAACAAAAAAAAAGGGCCATAGCAATCTATGAAGCCATTCTCTTTAATATCCATTAAGTTTAGATCATCATCAAGGAAAATAAGAAGGCAACCATAAGTATATATCTAGAAAAATTCATTGACACCTATCAGCTTTAACACATCATATGAGAATAAGAAAAAGAGACCATAGCATATTTTATGCTAAATATATCATTTGTTTAGTATACTTCATACCAAATATATCATAATCATGAGCTACCTTTATCTTTCTTAAACAACTCACCTAACAGACTTTCAAAGTATTATCTGCAGCAAAAATATTTGATATCAACATAATATATAGAGCCAGTGAGATAATAGGAGAGAGTTATTTTTGCTTTCGATTATAAAGAACTCCTCTGCTGTCAGCTAAAAATAAAATTCGTCAGCATCCATCAGCTTTAACACATTATATAGGAATAAGAAAAAGAGGCCATAGCAATCTGTAAAGTCATTCCTCTCAATATCCATTAAATTTAGATCACTATCAAGGAACATAAGTAGGCAACCGCAAGTATATAGCAAGAAAAATATATCGATACCTATCAGCTTTAATACATCATATGAGAATAAGAAAAAGAAGCCATAGCAATCTGTGGATCCATTTTCTTTAATATTCATTAAGTTTGGATCATCATCAAGAAAAATAAAAAGACAACCATAAGAATATAGTAAGTAAAATCTATTGACATCCATCAGCTTTGGCATCCATTAGCTTTAAGGCATCATATAGAAATAAAAAAAAGAGACTATAGCAATTTGTGAAGCCATTCTCTTCAATATCTATTAAGTTTAGATCATCATTAGGAAATAAATAGGCAACCATAAGTATATAGCAAGAAAAATCTATTGACGCCCCATTAGCTTTAACACATCATATGAGAATAAAAAAAAGAGATCATAGCAATATGTGGAGCCATTCTCTTTAATATCCATTAAGTTTTAATCATCATCAGAAAAAATAAGTAGGCAACCATAACAATATAGCAAGCAAAATTTATCTGCACCCATCAGCTTTAACATATTATGTGAGAATAAGAAAAAGAGGTTATGGCATACCTCATGCCAAATGTATCACTTGTGTAACATATCTCATGCCAAATATATCATAATCACGAACCGCCTTTGTTTTTGTTAGGCAGCTCATCCGATAGATTTTTCAAAGTATTACCTATAGCAAAAACAAGTAATACGATATAATATATAGAGCTAATGAGGTAATAAAAGTATCATTTTTACAATCGATTATAAAGAATTCCTCTGCTATCAGCTAAAAGCATGTCAAAAAGCTAAGGTAATAATAATCAGATATTCACAAAATATGCATTCATGTACAATCCTCAGCATAGCATGAATAAAACATAAATCTAAAAAAATAGGTAGCAAAATCTAATCACTGTTCTCCTCCTCAATATTATCATCATCTCTACCTAGGTTTAAAGGTGCATACTATGGTACTGGTGCCTGATAAGTTTGATATGACCGAAAAATGGGTGGCTGCGAAGGAGATGATTGAAAACTAGGAGATTCCTGAAAACTGTGAGATGGTTGAAAGTTTATCTTTACAGGAAGCTCACGCAGTAACCTATTTTTTACATCAATCTCCTTTTCATTATGTTCCACCCTCTTTCTAAGTTTATCTCTTTCACGTTCAGCAGCTTCCACCCGAGAATTCTATTCAGCTTCAACTTGCCCCTTATTTACTCATGAATTTCTTGACTTTGCATCTATTCTGAGCATGATGAAACTTAGCTATGAAAATATGATGAATTTGTCAATATAGTAGATTCTAATCCTAGGCCATAAATCCTTTCTTTCTTCTTTCCACCAACTATGTGAACTCACATATCCAACTCTGATGGCAGAGGCTGTTGAGAATCAGATACTCTCTGAGATTATGCCTCCTTCATATTACGTCGAAATTCATCCTGTCAAATTTGTCTCAATTTATATAAAGTAAGTATTAAAAATAATATATAATATATTATTTACACTAATATGCTCTGATCTCCTATCCATCCAACTCTTATCCTTCTTTTGATGGGTGTGCATAAATAATTCAGATAGAGAAGGCACAGCACCAGTCTTCACTGTTTGTAATATTTTAAAAGATATAAACATCAACTCTTATAGAAACTATTATAATTTGTAACTATGAACCAAATATAATTAATAAAAAAAATTAGATTTGACCACGTTGTGCATATATTGAGAAGTGGTAATGGAGCCACCAGTGTGAAGAGAAGCACCAAACCCACCATACTCAGAAGTACAATTTTGTTTAGCTTTTTCATACTTTTTTTTTATATTGTACAGTACTCCAGTGTTGGCCCAATCTGTCCCAAATAGCATCTCCAATCCAAAGTGGTCTCTCCATATTCTTACGAGTATTACCAAGTAGATTTTTCAATCGAGCTGCACCATGCTTTTCAAAATTTTTTCATACCCATTGATCATTCGGTGGCACAAACTGATATCTTCTCTGCAATATGAATATGGACAAACAAATTAAATAATAAATAAAAATAAATAGATAATAAATTGGTCACATAAATATCATTATTTACGTACCTTAAGCTTAGTAAACCACATATCTCTAATAGTGAGAGATATTTTTTTTCATGATATCGAAGGCTCATCAAAGTGGCTCCTCATAATTTCAACAATGGCATTTGCGACTGGGTGAGAAGATAAGAACCTATAAATATTATAAATTATTAGTCAGTATAGATCAAATATATTCAACATGCTAAAGTGACTATGATATTCTAAAATAAAGTGATCACTTATCCATCTCCATCAAAGTATAACACTGGCATGCCATCGCTAGTCTGTGTCTCTGCAATATTTTGAGAATAGCTAGTTTCAGGATCTATAAAATGAATAGAAGGAGATGTTGAATGGACAGCAGGTGATTCTGAATGGATAGGAGGTGGTCTAGGATGAATAAGAGGTGTCGCAGAATGAATAAGAGGTGCTGCATGATGGATAGGAGATGCTGAATAAAAAGGTGGTGAATACATAGCACCTGATGGTGAACCAGCAGGAGGTGGTGAATAAACACTTGGCATCAAAAGGGGGGTTGTCGCCAGTGGGTAGGCTGGGGGGAAGGGGTGCTGGTGTCGTATAGAGAGGGGGGGCTGCTGTCGCCAGGGAGGGGAGAGGGCGCTATTGCGGTCCGAGGGGGGAGGGGGCGGCGTGGTGCGGTGGTTAGGTCGGGGGGGCGCTGGTGTCATAGAGATAGAGGGGGGCTGCTGTCATCGGGGAAGGGAGGGGGCACTGGTGTGGTGGGTAGGGCGGCACAGTGCGATGCGGGGGGGGAGGGGGCGGCACGGTGCGGCGAGGGGGGGAGGGGGTCGCATGGTGCGACAGGGGGGGCTAGGAGAGGGGGGAGGGGAAATCATTGTCACAGAGGAGGGGGCTACTATCACCGAGGAGGGGAGGGGAGGCTGTTGTGGACGAGCGGATCAGGAGGGAGGGGATAGCTCGGTGCGATCGATAGGGCCGAAGAAGGGGAGAGGGGGCTACTATCACTGGGGAGGGGAGGTTGTCGTGGGTGAGCAAATTGGGGTGGAGGGGGTGGCGCGGTGAGGCAGTTAGGGCCATGAAGGGGGGAGGGCGGACTGCAGTCGCTTGGGAGGGGAGGGGGGCTACCACGATCGGGTGGACCGGGGAGGGGGGCGATGATTAGGGTTCGAGAAGAGGGTGCGATGGCTAGGGTTGAAGAGAGATCAGGATTTTGGGGGGGGGGGGTTTATAAATTAGATTTAGTAACCGATTTATCAGTTGCTAAGCATAAAAAAATCTAACAACTCAAATATCAGTCACAAAAATATAAAAAAATTATTTATTTAAAAAAATTTATAATATAATTTAAAATTAAATTTTTTAAATTTAAAATATTTTTTAAAAATGATTCTTATTTAATTTTATTTAGAATAAAGGCATCAATTTTTTTTTAGAATTCAAATTTATGATCAATTTTTTTATTATAAATTATTAAAAAAAATTGTAACCAAAAAATCAGTTAAAAATATATCTACACACTAAAAAAATAATTCAAAAATTTTGAGATCGATTTTTTGATTGTAAAATTTTTTAATGATTTACAACCAAAAAATTGATTATAAATAAATTTAAATAATAAAAAAGTAATTAAAAGCCTTTGTGATCGATTTATCAGTTGCAAATTATTAGACAAACTTGCAATTAAAAAATTGATCACCAATTTATTTATAATTTTTAAAAAAATAAAAAATATTATGATTGATTTTTTGGTTGCAAACTAAAAAATCTATTTGCAATCGAAAAATCGATCGATCTCCAAAATATTTACATAATAAAAAAATTTTACAATCAAAAAATTGATCACAAACATATTTATAAATTAAAAAAATATATGAAAAATCTTGCGATTGATTTTTTAATTACAATTTTGCAAACTGAAAAATTGGTCTCAAAATTATGTACAAAATCAAAAAAAAAAAATCAAAAGAGTTGCGATTGATTTTTCGGTTGCAACCTATTAAAGCCATTTTGCAATCGATAAATCCATCATAAATGATTTACAAAATAAATAAATAAATAATAATTTTTTGATTGATTTTTTGGTTGCAAATATGTTTATAAAATAAAAAAATACTTAAAAAATTATGGCCAATTTTTTGGTTGCAACTTATTATATTACATCTATTTTGCAATCAAAAAATTAGTTGTAAAATTATTTAAAAATAAAACTAAATAATTAAAAATATTTAGTATCGATTTTTTGGTTACAAAATATAAAAAAATAATTTTTTATAAATTTATTTTTATATTCAATAAATTGGTTGAAAAATCGATCGTAAAGTCTTCGCGTGCCTTGTGGCAAAAAATTTTGTAATCAATTTTTTATCAATCACAATATTGTTATTTATCCAAAAATCGACCGTAGGATCGGTCGCAAAATCGATTACAAAAGTATTGTTTTCTTGTTGTGCCATAACATACTTTTTACTTAGATATATGTATTATATCATTGCTGGATGTGTATCAAAAAAGTTTATAGTATATATTACAAAGTCGATGAATATATATCAGCAGAACATGCAGTATATATTGATGAATATAATATTTTAAAAATTATATATCAATTTATTTAAAAATATGTATTGAGTTACTAGATGACTAATTTACTAAATATATATCATCTAGTCATATACTGTGCATTGACAAATTTTATATTCTGAAAGTATGTATTTATTTATGTAAATATATGTATTGACTTACATAATGATCAATTTACTTGATGTATATCATTTAATTAATTTACTTAGTGTGTATTATTTAACAATATAATGTACAAATAAAAAATATATTTTGAAAATGAGGAAGAAAGTAAAAATCAAATTTTTTTTTACACATGAAATTGATAATTTTATTAATAAAAAATATTTTTTATTTTTTAAAAAAATTATTATTAATAAAATAGGATAAAATAAAAAATCCATCTCATGTTTCTATAAATGGAAAATCTCCTTTGTTTCCTGGAGCGTTAAAAATAACGCACCTCCTCTGTTTCCTAAAAGGGTCAAAAACAGCTCACCTCGTCCGCTAGGTCCTTGGACTCCCTGGCTGTGCTTGGGAAGTCGAAAAGAACGTCGGCGGGCCGCACTAAACTGCTGCACTTAATAGCTGCTGCCAGTACTAAACTTTCCAAATCGCGGAAAAAAACAAACGCGTGGGTCCCACACTTTGATTACCTGCTAATCTCGGCGCGCCATCCTGCCGTCGAGCTCAAAACGGTCGCGACATCGAAACCGACGCGGGTTGCCGGCCTGCACCGCACAGATCCGATCGTCCCGCTCCGATACGGCCACGTGCTCGCCGCCACTCTCGGACGCGGCGACGTGTACTGCCCCCGACCCGCGTTCGATACCACAATGTCCGACTCGTCTGTCTCGTCACGATCCCGAGCCTTCCAGAAACTCTGACACAGCGTCCGACAAAAGCGATCGGCCAGACACCGCACACCGTAACTGCCAACCTACATCGCCCAACGAATCATTAGCTACCCCCTGCTGACCATTACCCTGTGCGGTGAACCGGCGCAAACACTCAATCGACAGCAGGCAAACGGTAAATATACAGTCGGAATTTTTTTAATTAAAAAAAAAAACAGTGAGGGCGCCGATCAGTGTAGCTATTTTTTCTGGACATGATCACCACTTCATTGGAGAATGAGTGTTGGACATGATCATTATTTTATTAAAAAATATTTAATATAATTTTTCATCATATATAAAATTTATAATCATCACATCGGATGAGTAAGACATCCAGCATCACTCAAATATGGAGAGTCCAATCACCATCCCATATTTCAGATATCCACATAATAAATTTTTTATTTATATGGTGCCAAATCGCATTCATTGCGTCATTTTCGTTTGCATGATCGAATAAAATTTTAGATTATAATTAATTAATTAACATTAATTGGGTTGTATCAAATATAAAGCCCCATGCTTGATTGGCTGCACGGAGGGTTGCTGCATGAAGCAACAATCTCCCATGCCACGTGGCAAAAAGATTTTTAATGATGGTGGACCCTAAAAGATTTGGTTATTTGTCCATAAAAAAATAGAATAATTCTACCATATCCCCTACTACCAACTTTGCCCCCCCCCCCCCCCCCCCCTCTCTCTCTCTCTCTCTCAGGACAAAAAAAAATTGTCCCATTTACTGCCGGAGCTTGCTCTCCGTTTGGGATTCTTCGAGGCTTCATCGATTCGTGCTCCCGGTTTGGATTTGTATATATTGACTTGATCTCCGACTGCTTTACTAGGAGGAGGAAGAATGGCCAGGGGAGGCGAAGCCGAAAAGGAAGCTATCCTTCTGGAGTTCACGCCCACATGGATCGTCGCCGCTGTGTGCTCCGTAATCGTCTTCATCTCCCTCTTCGTCGAGCGATTGCTCCATTACTTCGGAAAGGTTTGACCTTTCTCTAATTTCTTATCATCTTTTCTTTCTCATTCTCTCTGAATGATTCAACCCGTTGGTGATCGGCCAGGCTCTGAAGAAGAAGAACCAGAAGCCCCTCTTCGATGCGCTACAGAAAGTTAAAGAAGGTCGGCTCTGTTTCCGTTTCTCCCATCTCTCTCTCTCTGTGTTCTCATCTTTGTTGCTTCTTAGCGATCAAGGATGGGTGGCATTGGAATTTTGGGTGCAGAGTTGATGGTGTTGGGGTTCATATCGCTGCTGCTGACGGTGTTCCAAGGGTCTATCCAGAATATCTGCATCCCCGAGGGATGGACCAGGCACATGCTTCCCTGCAAAAAGGAGTTGGAGGAGGCTGCCACGACGGAGCACTTCTTTGCCGGTGTTCTCGGCAGTGGCCGGCGGCTGCTTTCTGGAAGTGGACTTGGGGAGGAACATTGCCGAAGGAAGGTTGGTTGGCGTTCGTGGCCTATTTTTCTGCCTAAAATTTCCATTTTGCTGTCAAGTTTCTGGAGTTGGGCTGAGGATTGTCTTATGACCTTGATGGTTCTTTTGAAAAAAAAAAAAAGCAGTTTTGATAGAGGTTCGGAATAAGAGATTAGAATAAGACTTTGCATCCGATTTTGGTTACGCCCTTGTAGAGATGAGGAATCTGCTTCTGTTGTATTTGCAAAGCAAAGCAGAAATTTTGTCATGGAGATGTGATTGTGCTCTAGATCTTAGCAAACAAATGTTACATCTCTAGTGGCAAATGCTTCTTATGGCTGGTAACTGGTTCAACTTTACGCTAGTTGGCAATGCCAGCCCCTGATATTTTAACTTTATTGTTTCTTTTAGAAGCCTCGCTTGTAAAGAACCCCCATGTTCCTACTTGTACTGTTTCAATAGTTTTAAAGTTAGATAGAAGCATCCTGTATTGAAGGAATAAAACACAACTAAGCTTTAGACCATCTGAGTAATTATATTATGAAAATAATCACTGTCATGAAGATGATTCCCATATTTGCTAGTTCTTGTATAATGTTAATGCTTTAGCTGGTGGCTTGACTGCCAAAAAAAAAGAGAAGAGCATGAAATGTTTATGGGCAGGACAAAAAGTTTTGTCTCTTTTTTTTTTTTTTTTGGTAAATCAGTTTTGTCTAACTTTTTCATATCATAGGACAAATAACTTTCTTGTTGGATAAATCAGTTTTGCTAATTCTGCTCTTCTCTGAAAGAGATTTCATAATTCTAAGCTGCATTCTTTATATTACCTGCTAGCAGTTGCGCAGCTTGCCACATTTGGCCCTCTCCACATACTGTTACATTGCTTTCTACTTTTCAGGGAAAAGTCCCATTGCTATCTCTTGAAGCAATACATCACTTGCATATCTTCATTTTTGTTCTGGCAATCACTCATGTGGTTTTCAGTGTTCTCACCATGCTTCTGGGCGGAGCACAGGTAAATGGGTGACACTTCTTCACTTTTTGATTGGTTGTGCATTTGCTGATAAATTTTCAAACATGAGTCATGTCTAACTGTACTTTCTCTTCATGGCTCAGATCAGTCAGTGGAAACGTTGGGAAGAGTCAATCCAGAAAGAAATAACGGGAAATGGTATGAAATATTCCTCTTAATGATGTGGAATAAATGATAATGTCTAACCACTTGTCCCTAAGGAGAGCAAATTTGCCATATAATTTTCTTTTCTGATGTCAAACCATAATCCAGAAAGAAATTACTGATGTGCTGACCTGATTGTGTTAATAGGGGCAGCTTCCCAAAAGGTTACCCATGTGCAACAATTTGAGTTTATCAGGGACCATTTCAAGGGTATTGGCAAAGATTTGCGGATCCTAAGTTGGGTGGTAAGTGATACATGTTACGCAATTGTATTTGAAATACAGTGAACATAGGATTTCTTTTAAAGGAGCTTGTATACTTTATTTCATTTGGAATTTAAGGTCCTTTCTTTTTCTGAGTTGAAGTTAAAGCCTTTTCATAGTCATAGATGAATTTTTTTAAGATAAAAACCCTGGTTGTGGCATAGCAGCTAGGAGAAAGATAATTAGTTCTAAATTTTAATCCTTTAGTCCAATAATGTAGCAATAGATATGATGGCTATATATTAGGAGCTACATTGTTGAATAATGACTCTATAGCTATAAAATGCATGATTTTCGAACTAAATCATCAGAACCCAGATTGCTTAATGAATGTGTTCTGAGACTGTGAGATCTTCATGCTTCATATCTGATCTGATACCTCAGCTAAAAGGGCTAGTTTGGAGAATGCGGTTGTATATATTATTGGATTACCATGCCTGGTTGACTGAAAATCCCCACATGAGGTGAAATTTACCACATTATATTGTTGATATTTCTGTTTACTGGTTGAGCTATCGTGAAATTCAAAAAAATGATATTATTTTTTTGTCACACAAAGAAGCTAATAAATATGTAAATTTCTGGCCACAGAGATTTATGGGGAAAATCTGTTGTATGAGATGAGAAAATATACAAGTTATGAATTGCCTCTTAACGTGTCTCTTTATGACTTCTTTCACTTGGGCCTAGACTTCATATCATTAGTCAGATGTTTTGTCTCATCAATTAAGAATTATTATTTGGACTTCAATGGCAATTTAGGCAACTCCAAAGCCGGTGCATGAGAATTTGCCATCGTATTTCCGTGTGACACTTTTTCAACAATAATGCCTTCCAATGCTAGAATTTGGGAAAGCATCATCAAGATATTAAAATGTTTGTATATATATCATTAAGGACTCGATTGGTTCGTGAGAATTGGAGTGGGGAAAAGATGATTCCTGAGAGTTGGAGGAGGATCCTCTTATTTTATTAGAATTTTAAGAGGAGAATAAAAAAAAAAATCTTCCCATGGAAATACACTTCCCATATTTCATAAAAAATAAAAACCTATAGGGGAGGTTGGTTTTGGGACTTCCCACGAAGAATTGATGGTCATTTTTTCTTTTCAAAATATTTTTTTTAAGATTCACAACTAAAATTTTACAACATATTTATGAATGATTAAGATGAAATATTGAATAGTGATATATACCAAAATCTCTATATATATATTAATATTTATATTAATATAATATAATATTTATTTTATATTTATATAATATCAATACATATATATATATTAGTATTTTATTCATATAATAAATTATTATAATCTAATGTTATGCTATATTATATTAAAATTATATTTGTATTAATATAATATAATATTAATATTTATATAAAGTTTTGGAGCAAAATGATATGGTTTTATATCTATTAAGGACATAATAGATATTTTATGCAGTTTTTTCAAAAAAATAGATGTTCAACCAAATATAAGTCACTTCAAAATAAGCTACTTTTCAATGATCAACCAACATGCCAAAATCATATTCTCATGAAATAACTTCCTATGAATAAAATTTTTGAGAAAAAAATTCTTCCTATGAACCAAATGAGTTTTAATTTCCATGATTTATCTATTTAA
Organism: Elaeis guineensis; assembly: GCF_000442705.2. NCBI lineage: Eukaryota > Viridiplantae > Streptophyta > Magnoliopsida > Arecales > Arecaceae > Elaeis > Elaeis guineensis. The sequence continues at coordinate 4,132,674 of NC_025993.2, forward strand.
GACCACATTGTCCTAGCTTCCCATAGTCTTATAAGTCTCATTCCTCTTGCATTTTATTGTGGGAGCATGTGTTTTTTGTTTCCTCTGGCTTGTAGATATCTTCGAGCATCTAGGTGCATTGAATTTTTTGTTCTTTCCTTCAGTAGACACCCAGATCTCTTCCTTTTAACAACAGGTATTTTTGTTGATTTTACTTTTTTATATTCAAGATTCTAAATCTCGTGAGATTGGAGTTTTCCATTTCTCCATTAAATGGGATGTCCGATTGTTTCTCCCCTATTCTAACAACTGTTCTAGTCAAGATGTTGGTAGGTAACCCCTCTCTCTCTCTCTCTTTTTAATTTCTTTATTTCTTTGTTTTTTCCTTCTCTTCATTCTCTCATTCCTTTTTTTTCTTCTTTCTTTCTTCCTTTCTTTCCTTTTTCTTTCCATTTTTTCCTTCTTACCATTCGTTCTTTCCTTTTCTTCTCCCTTCGTTCCATTCATTCCATTTTCTTCTTCTTTTTGTTCATATTTTTGATCATTCTTTCCTTTCTTTCTTATTTTCTTTCTTTCTTTTTCTTCTTCTTTCCTTCCTCTCATTCTTTCCTCTTTCTTTTTCTTTCCACGCATCGATGGGTTTTGAAGTTCCTCCCTTTGCCAAATCTTGTTTGCTCACAAGAATAGAACAAGACAGCTGGGATGCCTCCCATCCTAGTGAGATATAAAACATTACTCGTATCAAGTGTAATTGTTGCTATTAATCTGCTTGAACCTGTTGGCTTGTTTACCAACTTGATGAGATTTGGGAGAAGATTAAAGTGGAGAATGAGATGGAAAATAGAAGGAGAATATAGATCTAGGATTCTTTCTTTTTGTTTTCTTAAAACATAAGGCCTCTTATGTGTGAGGCTACCATATCCTATAAAAGTTCATACATCAATACATAAACTACTATGATAACATGAGCCCAAATATATATGAGTCCATACATGAACCCAATATACAACTAAACTAAAAACTCACATAATTTGGAAATTAAAAAGAACAAACATTACATTTTAACACTCCCCTTTAATGGTTGTTCTTGAATGCCCATGAGATCTCTAAAGTAGATGAATTTCTCTTTGGATAATGCCTTGGTGAAAATATCCGTCACTTGATTTTGAGTCCTCACATACTTCACTTCAACTTTTTTTCTTCTACCACATCTCTTATAAAATGATACTTGATTTTGATGTACTTGGTGCAGCTATGATAGATAGGATTCTTTGTCATAGAAATGGTAGACTTGTTGTCACATAGTGTAGTGGTTTCTTCTTACTTCTCACCCACATCTTCTAGTATTCTTTTCAACCAAATTATTTATTGTACCGCCAAGATAGTTGAGATATATTCGGCTTCCGCAGATGACAATGCCACAATGTCTTGCTTCTTTGATGCCCAAGATATGACGCCGGATCCAAAAATATATATATAGCCCGATGTGTTCTTCATATTATTAATGCTTTCGACTCAATCACTATCACAAAATCCAAATAACTTCACATGGTTATTTATGCTCATTTCATATATGATGTCATAATCTTTGATATTTTTGATGTGTCTCAAGACTCTTTTTACCACCCCAAAGTGCATCTTGCTTGGTTTTTGCATGAATCTAGAAAGTAAACTGGATGCAAACATTATATCCGGTCTTGTAGTTATGAGATACAATAAGTTTTCAATAATGCTTCTATATAGTGGTGCATTGGCTTCACCACTTTCATCTTCTTTCATGAACTTCTCATTTACTACTAAAAGTGTCGCCATAACATTACAATTCTTCATTTTGAATTTCTTGAGAATACTTTCTACATACTTCTTTCGACAAATAAAAATGTTATCTTCTCTTGGCTTGATTTCAATTTCCAAAAAGTAATGGAGCAAACACATATCATTCATTTCATATCTTCTCATCATATCACTTTTGAAAGACAAAATTATATTCTCATGTTACCGGTAATGATCAAATCATCAACATAAAAAGAGACAATGAGAATGTCATTACTTTGCTTCTTCATATAAAGTGTTGGTTCACTTGCACTTCTTCGAAAACCTTTCCTATTGAAGTAGACATCAATTTGAGAATACCATGCTCGGGATGCTTGCTTCAACCCATACAATGCTTTCTTCAACTTGTACACTTTGCTTTCTTGACCTTTGATAATGAAGCCTTGAAGTTGTTCTACATAAATTTCTTCCTCCAATATCCCATTCAAGAATGCCGACTTTACATCAACTTGATATAGTTTCCAACCTTTGTGTGTCGCCATATAAACGAGAGTTCTAATTGTATCATATCGAGCAACCAGTGCAAAAGTTTTTTGATAATCAATTTCGGATAGTTGAGAGTACCATTTTGCTATCAATCTTGCTTTATATCTTTGAATGGACCCATCTGAATTATGTTTTGTCTTGTAAATCCACTTCAAGCCAATGATTTTCTTATCATTTGATTTCTCCACTAGCTCCCAAGTTTGGTTCTTCTCAATCACATCAATTTCTTCTTGTATTGCCTTGTTGTATATAGCTTCTTTATAAGTTTTAGGCTTAATCATGCAAAAGTTACAAATGGTATAAATATCACTTAGGCTTCTCATTCTTGTGGGAGTGAAATTTGAAGATGAGCTTGAGCTTGAAGTTGGTGATGGACTTACACTTGGAGAAGTTTGTGGTGAACCTTCATCCTTATTTTCTTCATTTGGAGCATCATAAATTTCTTCATCAAGAGTAACAATATTTTCTTCAACTTTTTTATCCTTCCAATCCCAAGTAGCCTTCTCATTGAAAAGAATCTCTTTTTATGATCACCTGGTTGTACTTCAAGCTAAAAAGTTTATAGCCTTTTGATTTAAAACTATAGCCAACAAAAATATATTTTTCACTTACTTCATCAAGTTTGTGCCTCTTTTCTTTTAGAATATATGCATAGCATACATATCTAAAGACTTTGAAATACTTCATCGAAAATTTTCTACCAGACCAAGCTTCAAATGATGTTTTATTTTGGAGAGCTTTTGTTGGATATCTATTCATCAAGTACACCGTCGTGTACATCGCTTCCGCCCAAAAAAAAATTGAAAGGCCTTTGTCTTTGAGCAAAGATCTAGCCATCTCAAAAATAGTATGATTCTTTCTTTCGACAACTCTATTTTATTCCGGTGTGTAGCCAACGGTCAATTATCTTTGCAAACCAACATCTTCACAAAACTTCTCAAATTCATTTGAGTTATATTCACCACCTCTATCACTTCTTAGCACCTTGATGTAGTGCTCACTTTATCTTTCCACAAGATTTTTGAACTTCTTGAAGATGATGAATGCTTCGAACTTATGCCTCATAAAGTACACCCATATCATTCTTGAGTAATCATCAATAAAGGTAATGAAATAGATGTTACCGGCATGAGAACGAGTTTTCATAGGTCCACATATGTCGGTATGAACAAGCTCCAATGGTGCTTTGGCTCTCCATGCACGCTCTTTTGAAATGCCTCTCGGTTTTGTTTTTCAGGTGCACATCCTTCACAATTTTCTTTCTTGTCTTATATTGCCGGTAGACCATACACCATATTTTTTTGATGTAGACTTCTCAAGCTTTGAAAGTTCAAGTGCCTATACCTTTTGTACTATAGCCATGACTCATCATTCATCTCCATTTTCTATGCAATATTTTTTGCATAGTGCAAAATGAGAGAAAAACTTCTATTTTTCTCTATGTTCATATTTGCCATAAGTTGCTTTTTCTCCCTTTTGCCATATATTTTGCATCCATTATTTTTAAAGTGCACCATATGCCCATGCTCAATCAGTTATCCAACACTTAGAAGATTTTGTGTCAAGTCTGGAACAAGTAAAACATCATAGATAAACTTCCTCCCTTTCTTTGTGTCAATTGCAATTGTCCCTTTACCTCTTACTGGGACTAATGCACCATTTTTTATCTTAACTTGTGAGATTAAAGAACTATTAATATCAACAAAGATGGACTTGTCACCGGTCATGTGGTTGCTACATCCACTATCAAGGTATCATATATCATTTCTTTGCTCTTCCACGGTTTGACATGCATAGAATGTACTTTGGCCGTATTCATTTTCTTTGGAGAAGTGCGCTTGCTCATTTGTTTGGTACCTTCATTCTTTATGAACATGGCCAAACTTTTTGCAATTATAACATTGGGATTTCTCCCTAAACCAACAATCTTTTTCAACATGAGAAGATCTTTTACATATATTGCATCTAGGTTGAGTACTCTCATCATTTTGATTTTTTGAAAAGTTATTTTTTCTCTTTCTTCTTCCTCTCATATTTCTTCCTCTTCCTTTACTTTGGTTTCCACCTTTAGATGACTTCTCTTTAACTTGTACATGACTAGACGGTTCTCTTTGAGGACTTTTGTCAAACACCTTGAGCTTAGATTGAAAGGTACTTTCTAATGATAATTTCTTGTGCCTAAACAATCTTTGGTCATGAGCTTCAAGAGATCCCATCAACTCATGAACACTTAAAGTAGAAAGATCTTTAGATTCTTCAACAATAGTAATTATGGTATCAAACTTTGGAGGCAAACTAGCCAAAATTTTCTCACATATTCTTTGCTCGGTGATGGTTTCACCATAGCTCTTCATTTGATTAACAATCTCCATGATTTTGGAGAAGTAATCCTTCAACTTCTAATTTTCTTGTATTCTCAAATTATCTAACTCTCTTCTTAGAGTTTGAAGTTTGATAGTTCTCACCTTGGTATTCCCTTGAAATTTCTCTTATATGATGTCCCATGCCTCTTTTAATTTGATGGCTCTAATGATTCTTGAAAAAATCTTGTCGGACACCGCTTGTTGGATGAAGAAGAGGGCTTTGGCATCCTTCTTTTTGTAGTCCTTCATTTACTCCCTTTGTTGGTTAGTTATAGTGGATGGCTCTTCATACCCACTCTCCACCAAATCCTAAATCTTTTATAAAATGAAGAGGGTTTTCATCTTGATGCTTCAATAATCATAGTTTTCTCCATCAAAAATAGGAATAGAAGGTTGATTAATGCTCATACCCATATTGCTTGAACTTGCCATAGAGATCTTTTTGAATGGTGCTCTCTTTCCCACTTATTGTCTTCAAATTCAAAACTTGTTGATCTGGCTACCACATCCTACAAAAATTCATACATTAATACATACATAAGCTACTATGACAACATGAGCCCAAATATATATGAGCCCATACATGAACTCAACATACAACTAAACTAAAAACTCACGTAACTAAGAATAAACATTACATTTTAACAGAACCCTCCATTTGAAGTGTGCTACTATTAATATGAACAAGGTTTATCCTCCTATAACCAACCTAGTTATATGATTGGTATGGAGTAGGGGCCCAAATAGAACTATCTTAATTATGGCTTTCCCTATGAATATATTTTTGCTTCCCAAATCCAGAGATGCCAATAGTTCCCTTGAAATGTTTTCCTTGCAAATAGAAATAATTCATTGTCGTGTTTCTTTTGTTGATTGCTTGTGACTTCTGAGTGCCACTTGATTAGAGATTCAGTGTTTGTTCTAAATCTTATTATTTGTTTTCTTCAGCATTGTTTTGCTAAGCAATTCTATGGTTCTGTAACTAAATCAGACTACACCACAATGAGACTGGGTTTTATTATGGTAAGCAATCTGTGGTTAAAGGACTTCTTTTCCTGTCCTTTTCTTGTCTAACGTGTTAGTTTGTTTCTTCTCTTCAAACCCTTTCCTTGAGACACATTGCAGGGGGAACCCAAAATTTGATTTCCATAAGTATATGGTGCGAACGCTTGAAGCTGATTTCAGGAAAGTTGTTGGTCTAAGGTAATCTGAACTTAATTTTCAGATCATTCATTCAATTTGCAGGTTAGCTTTTATGCATCATAATTTGGAATTGGCCTCAGCAGTGTCAGAGTCCCTATTGAAGATCATGTAGCATTTTGTCTGATTACCCCTGCTTAATATGTGATCCTCATCGATTACAGTTTTTCTTTCTTTCAGCTGGTACCTTTGGATCTTTGTGATTATCTTCATGGTGCTGAATGTTAACGGTAGGCTCAACTTCAATCCCCTTAAAGACATCATTTATGCTACAGTTCATTTTTCCCTTGAGTGAAATTGGTAGATTGAAATTCTAACATAGGTACTGATATGTTTGAAATAAATCATTTGAAATTTTTTTTTTTGATTGATTGAATTTTTTTGAATTTCACAATGCTTTCAAATGGCTGAGAGAAAGTCTCAGTGAAATGGATATGTCTGTGAAGATGTGGATTAACTGCATGTAGATAGAAAGACCTTATGAAGCTTTACTGTTCCTTAAGATAGGCTTTGGACCTTTCTTATGCAACTTAGGTGGAAGGCGAAGAAGGCCTCCTTCCGAGGGGGCCCAAGCTATCAGCAAGATATTGGTAAAATAAGGTGTAAACTATTTTTGTCTTTTGTTTTGATGCATCACCTCTCTGAAGCTCTGACTGGATGCAGCTAAAAGATTAATATGGATGGATAATTCTTACAGTCTGATCAATCAACTTTGCTGGAACCATCATTTGACCTACCATTTAACTATCCAAATAAAATCAAATAATTAGTCAGTGTAATTTTAGCTAGATTTGTCCCATATCACAGCTTAGTAATTGGATATTTTGAATTTCTTAAAAGCCAGTAATGGACCTCAAAAGTTGTTCGCATAAGATTTGCAACATGGAATACCTTTTCTCTTAGTTAAGTTTGTATATTCCGTAGGGCGGTCAAGACACCTAAAGATTTTTCTTAGTATATTTACACTATAAGCTACAAAGTAAGAGCTATCATTATGTGATCTTAAGGATTTTACATGCTTTTTCATCCAAGGGTTTGTCAAGGCATGTTCCTTCTATACAGCAATATGCTTCTACAATTATAGCAATTGTCTCTAGTAGGTTTCGCATGGAAAATTTTTACTTGTGTTTGTCTATCATATCATATCATATCATGCCAGTCTTATTTCATTGTGCAGGTTGGCATACATTTTTTTGGATCGCATTCATTCCTTTGATTGTAAGTATGCCTATCTTTAATTAGTGTAGAGATGTTGCATATCGAGTGAGCAATTAATATAGCATTATGCATTGTGATAGCTCCTTATGAAGGCTGCTTACTTTTAAAATCTAAGCTTTCTCCTTGAGTCTGAGTATTATCAACCTAACAAAGTGGAGTTGAAAAGAATTGATTATTGTGGTGTTGAAGCAAGATAGATGTACTAAAAATATAGTGAACACGATGCCCTTTTATAATTTTTCCAGGTGGCATACATTGAGGTGGTCAAGTCACAGGTTACTCAAACATTTTCACTAGATTATTTTTAATACGCATATTGGCATTCTTATAAAAGGAAAATAAATCATGACTGACAAAAAAAATTATATCAAAAGTAAATTATTCAGTCATTTCTCATGAGTCATGATTCCTATCCAGGTTCTCTCTTGCCTTCTCAATTTAACCCTTTCATACAAATCCAAATTTTTCTAGGGGCATGTTGTATCAATGTTGCACATGTTCATACTTATCTCAATGACTCATTCTGTTCTTCACTACTTTTTGTTGCTCCCGAGGTGTCTTCTCTCATTTCTGCACATGTAGCCATCTTTTAGTTCATATATCTCGAGATCCACATCTATAGGATATTTGCCTCTCTTCTTCTGGACTCTCTGTTTTTGTACCTTGCAATCCAATACAAATTGTTAGCCGTTGTCCCCTCATATGATTGCTTTTTTTTGCCACCTATCCTTCAACATACCCTTAATCAGTGCATTCCTTGTGCTCCTCTTGGTGGTTCTGATGCATATCCACTTCAACATCTCCCTGTCCAGTGCTCATCTGTTTGGGCTATCTTTATTTTCTAAAGCTCTTTTTCATACTTATTTAATGCTTTCCCCACTATTACATCCAACCTGTTCTACTTTAGTTAATTAAGGTTTCATCAACAGTGGATTTGGGCAAAACCTGTCATCTGCCTTGTAAACTCAAGGTCTTAAATTTTAGAACTAAGATAGAGTGGCCAAACAAGAGAGATATAATACTGTGACCCTCCTATACTGCTGTTGTTCAAGCACTTGAAAGGTCAATTGCTTAACAAGTTGGTTCACTTCTCCAAATATTGATTACAAGAGTAACGCTTTAAGAATCAGAAGATGAAAAAAGAGCTCCTTGCCTGGGAGTCCCAGATGTCCATGTTGCATGTACCATATTTTTCTTCGGTACTTCAGACTTATTAAGATGGTCTTGTTTCTTCCTTTATTTTCCTCCATTTCTTTTGTTTTTTCCCCTCTCTGTTTGGTGCAAATCATCACTATATGCAGCAATCTAGGAATATCTGTCATCAGCTTCTTTGAGTGCAATTAAATGTTTACATCTTGACATATACTTATAAGGTGCTATTTATGATGAAGCATCTGCATTGTTGGGCACACATGCTGAACTTTGTTAAGATGCTTAGTATTTTCTGGTCTGCCATTGCAGCTTCTGCTTGCTCTTGGCACTAAATTGGAGCATGTCATTACTCAGTTGGCACGTGAGGTTGCTGAAAAGCATTCAGCAATAGAAGGTGATCTGGTAGTCAAGCCATCAGATGATCACTTCTGGTTCCACCGGCCGCGTCTTGTACTGTACCTTGTTCACTTTATCCTCTTTCAAAATGCCTTCGAGATTGCATTTTTCTTCTGGATACTGGTAAGCAGCATAGAAAATAAAATAAATCTTGCATCTGCTCTTGATATTACCAGACGGACAACCTCCAAGCACTTTATGTTTATACAGTTGCAATCTTTCCTTGAGGATAGAACAAAAACTGTAAATATATTTGTTATCCAAGCCAATTGATTTGTCCTTCTGTTGCTATTGTCGGATTTATGATTTAGCTGCCAGAGATAGTGGACAATCTAATAACCTGTTTGCAGTTTAGATGCTAAATAAACTACTAACAAGATTTTCTTTTCCCCCTTCATCAGACTACTTTTGGCTTAGATTCCTGCATGTTGGATCATGTTGGTTTTGTCATCCCCAGACTTGTGATTGGGTAGCTAGAAACCTCGCACCCTTTTTTTTTTCCTTCAAGAATTCTAATTTCATGGTTCGTATGCTGAAAATTCATGGGTCTAATTTCTTGGCAGGGTCATCATCCAGCTTCTCTGCAGCTATAGCACACTACCACTGTATGCCATTGTCTCACAGGTGAGCGTGGTAGCAAACTATGAATTATAATGAACTAATTGGCATGGCGCCGGCTAATTTTTTTCTTTTCTTTTCTCTTTTTTTGGTTGGTTTAAGATGGGGAGTTCTTTTAAGAAGGCCATATTTGATGAGCATGTGCAAGAGGGTCTTGTTAGCTGGGCTGAGAAGGTAAAGAGGAGGAAGGGGGCAAAAGTGGGCAATGAGCTTGCTGGATTAAGCCGCAGATCAGCAGAATCTTCTGTCAAGATTGAGATGCAGGGACTCGTTAGGAAGAAGGAAGAGGGGGGAGGTGGACATGCTCACCCAGATATGCCATAGCTAAATACTCATGCAATCCATCAATTGGCCAGCAACTATGATACTATAACTTATATATCCACACTTAATATGCCAGTGCACATTCAGAACATGAATCGCATATGTTTTATATAATGCACATGAGGGTGCTGTTCACTGAGTTCCTTTCTAAGGTTGGAATAATTTACTGGCATATGTTTCAGATTAAGATATGGCAGGTGCCTTCATGTGGATTTAGTTCTACTATATTGTTATTGCTAATGTAGAGAAATAGATGACATAAAATAGTTCTGGTAATAGAAGATTTTCTACATTAGATTTCTAGTTTGGTTGGTTTCATTTAGATGTTTTAGTTTACTGATCATTGTGCGACTTCATCAACCGGAGATTTTGCTATTAATTTCCAGGTGGTTATGAGTCTTGACAGGCTTCTGAGTCATTGTCTGCTTGATATTTTTCAATCATGGTAATGCTGATGATATTTTGGCATCAACTCCCAGTGCAAATAGCTTTCAGTTCTCTCTTTATTTAAACCAAAATAGCTTGTCTTCTGATGGTGGGTTGGGTCAGTCCTATTTTAAAATATATCATGTTAGATCCACGTCTTTCAACTAATTTTTATCTGGACTAATGAGACGCAACTTTACTACATTTAATTCAACCAATTTCACACCCCATGCAATTGGAATGTACCTGAGCAATTGTTGGAACCACGCAGGAATGTTCCAAATATGAGTCAGATTCAAACAGGGTCTAGAACAGGACGGATTAGGGCTTGCAAGCCCTGCTTGTTCCCTTGGACAAACTTTTGTTTTGTGCAATGCATTGCACTTATGTCTAAACTTGTTGCAAAAATATTCAGAATGAAGTAATTTACAAAGGGCTAGCCCTGAACCAAAATGTTCCATATGTTCAATTTGGATCAAATATGAAACTGATATCGGGATTATCCATATCCACAACCGACTCAGATATAAAGGTCATAATCAAACTTGTTTTAAATGGATACAAGTCAGGAAATTAAATATTATGACTGCCAAATAAAAGATATCATCATGTAAATGGTAAATTAAGTTAATAATATATTAATATAGTCACTTATCTCATAAAAACTATAAAAAATTATGTAAATAAAACTGGATACTAGTCAGGTGCTCAATGTTATATTGATATCCAAATAGATTCAGATCCCAACAGACCATACTAGCACATCATAGCATCCGATCTGCAGGGCTGCAATGTTTATACTTTTTAGCATGTTATCTTAACAAATATTTTAGCAACCAAGAAGCAAGAAAGAGTTTAATAATGAGGTCACGTTATGAACTGAAACATGATTTCACCGGCACGATCCCCCACATCTCCACAACACAGCAGAGGTAACTGTTTAAAAGCATCTAAAAATATTGTTATGTTAAGAAGAAAATGACTTGAGGCAGAAGATATCAAAGGAACAAATATTGTAATACAACATTTTGTTCTGCACAATGCTATATCATAAAGATCAGCTGATAATATTGCAGGGATGACAGAATCTTTCACTCCTACCATGTTATCATTCTTCAGCAGCACTCGCCGCACTCAGATCCACACTGAGATCAACATCCTGTGGCAATAAGCTTGTCTTTAGTATATACTAATTGAGAATAAATGCTAGACTTCACTATGAAGTGAAACAAGAGTGTTACAGGGGCAGGATGCTACTAGAGAGCTCCTAATAAAATAAAGCAGAAATTTTAGAAACTAAAAATCTCTTATACAGCAGGTGGAAGCAAGAAAGACTCAGAAAAAAGAGAACAAAGTAACACGTATCATCTTGAGATGGTATATTATGAAGAAAAACCACAGGAGGAAACCTAAGGAGACAATAGTGTGACAAGAATTTATATGTCTTGCCATGCTTGGCTTAACTTGACGGTAGTATTTTGTAAGAAAAAGAATGATTACAGAGAAAATAGGGCACAAAGACACGGCAAAGTCATTACCTTTCCTGTGATCATGCGATACATGTGAAGCACATCCATGACAGTTGACTCAAAATGTGTCGTAGCATCATAACTCTGCAGACAGTGCACTTGTCAGTGAACATCTGCAACATCAAAGCTAGAATATGTATCATCAATACTTACAGTTGAGATGAAGCAATTATCCAGTGAGGGTTCATTGACAGGTACAGATCTGTCATAAGTTTCAAAAAATAGCTCATCTACAGGCCCGAGAAGGTCAATTCCTGGCTTTAGTTCTATCTCCGGATGATCAGTCTCAGCTTCTGTTGAGACAAATGCAACGAACTTCCCCTTTGGTGCAACATTGTGAGAATAAGAACAACAGAAGAGATACCTATAAAAGCATACAAAATGGAAACCACTATGATAGGTGTTGCAGAAATAGTAGAGAAATATCATTAAGAATTCAATGCATGACATGAAACTGATTGGTGCTTCATGGAAGAAGACTGACATGTCTGACTTGCGTCCCAGCTGCTTCTGAGGCAGAATAACTTGCGCTGAATGAGAGTCATCAGTATTTGGGATGGGATGACTCATAATGGCAATCGCCCTTGCAACCTTTCCAACCTTCCTGACCTGTGGCCAACGAGTGAAAGTCCTATAGTTTTAGTGAGTGGTCATTTATCCTCAAAAACCTTCCTATATAAAATCTATCATTAGTTCTGCTGCTACCAGTGGCGGAGCCTGGCATCAAATATTGGGAGGACGAAGTAATAATTTATTAATAAATTTTTAAATAAAATATTTTATAATAAATAATAAAATAAAGATATATATATATTCAAAAATATTACAAAAATATCAATAAATATTTAATTTTATGTATAAATAAAGATATGTAAAAATATTATATTATGCCATCTGCAAAATGATTTTAATTGTGTAAAAATCTCAATAATATCTTCCACATTAAAGGTTGAAGAATAAATAAAAAGTCAAAGAATAAATAAACAACTATTTTTTCTTTAAAAAATTTACTATTTTAAATAAAAAAATAATATATAAATGATTTTTTTCAAACTAGTGGATTCGTAATGTGTGTAAGACTAAAATATTGGGAGGGCCACTATATATATATAAATATATAGATAATAAATATTTTAAAATTTTTTGGAGGGACAGTGGCCCCCTCTGGTCCCTCTTACGCTCCGTCACTGGCTGCAATACGATGTTCTGAAATGAATATGCTGCTGATCAAGTCATATAGTGGCATATATTGTCCAGAAATAATGGAAACAAATTTACATCCTAAATAAATCACAGATAGGGTACATTCTCAGATAGCATCAGATAGAGGTTGCCAAAAAAACAAGAATGTTTACCTTGTTTGGTAAGTAGGAAGGGTCACACACGACCTTCTTGCACTTAGCAGTTTCCCCTTCCGATGTCACACCACAAACTTTTCCTTCAACATCAAATTCAACCTGGCACAAGTGAACTTAATGCAATCTATCAGGAAAAATCTTCATTAAGCAGGACAAATCAGTATCATTCCAACATATTTGTATGATCATTTATAACTATATTTATACTTTCATAAATCATTAGAGGTGCCTTGGAGCAACAGTAAGGTTGCTCCACTGTGACCTGCGTGTCACGGTTTCCAAACACTAAAAACAGCCCCGCCGCACATGGGGTAAAGCAGTATACATCTGACCCTCCCCAGACTCCGCAGTGGCAGGAGCCTCACCCGTTAGGACACCCTACTTTTATTCTTTCATAATGCAAAAAAAAAAAACATGGTGAGCATGTATGGCAGTAATAAAACACCTTGCACTCTGGTTTATTTAACATGTACGTCCCACCATAAACAGCACTAAGGCGAGCAAAAGCCTGTAAGTCCAACAAACACCTCAAGTTAAATAGATCATATATTATAAAAATTAGAATGCATTCTGGAAATGGCCAACCTGTGGTAGTTCTCCTAATCCATATAAAGGATAGATATATGGTGACCCTCCTTGAAAACGAGCCAGAGATTCTGAATAAAGCTGTCAAAAATGACAACCAACACCATGAGCAACAATTCTATCCCAGAAATAATAGCTTTGGGTGGTGATGCAAGTCCATTTTGAAAAGAATTAAAACCCATTCTCTGATTAGATACAAGAAGGATGATTCCTAAGAAGAGCACATGCCCATGAACAAAGGGTAGTGATGAACTCAAAGCACCTACCTGGCAGCTCAGTTGAGTCCGGTACGGTGCATATTTTGCTAAATCAAAGGATTTGAATACAAAGGCCTGTTCTCCTAAGGTTTATTTTTTGTTAAAAAAAAAAAAGGAAAAATAGAAAAGCACCTATGAAGTATCCAACAAAAATCTATATCCGAGAAACAACTTGAAGAATAGAAGATAGATGGTACCATATTTCAAGATTTAAAATCTGAAACTTGAGAAGCAACTAACCATCCTAATTAGGGCATAAAGCTATATATGTCCTTAGCAAGCATTTCCACCTATGAGCAAGACTGCATTATCGAGTAATAATAGATAATCCATGCACATTCTCGAAAAGAATCAAGATACATGCAAGAGAAGCACAAGAAAAAAGTGTATATGTTATGCATCATATATTGATAATACATTTCATCTTTAGTTCTCCACTCTCATGAAAAACCTTGTCAACAAATACAAAGAAAAGATCTGTTGGATGAGTGAAAGTTACAGCATTCTTATAAGAAGGCCAAATCGTCAACTATGATATGCGGCAAACAGATTCACTCCCTTTGCTACTTTTGTGTCTTGAAATGTCCAAAGAAGCTACCTACTAAAAAAACTCACGAGGGCAAAGTTTTATAATTTTTACCTATATACCACAAAATAAAGACGATATATGCAACTAGTTCAATAGCTTTTCTATAAAAGCTGTAGTCAGGAAACATGGAGGATGCTTGATGGCAATGGACTAAGAGTTGGGAGAGATGACTTCATCATTTAAGCTTCTTGTGCTTTCCGAACCTATTTCAAGGCAATTAAGTGTTTAGCTGGTTGTATATATTGGGTCAGTTTTATATCCATTAAACCAACCGGGGAAGCATGTGCAAAATAAAGAAACAGAATGCCATCTTCATGGGTCCAAAAATACAAAAGTCGAATCATGAATGGATTTTTAAAAAAAAATAAAAGAAAAAAATTAACAAAAACAATAAAAAAATCTTACTGCATAATAGGTGGTTGTTTTGAGCAATCAAGAAGAGTGTACGCACTTAGCAACAACCCCTACCTTCATCCTTTTTACAGTATCAAGTGCAGGTTCATCTAGATAGCGATCATCTCTGTGAAGAGCCAGTGCATGACCAATGAAGTCCACTGTATTGTCATCCAGCCCATATTTGCTGACCGAAAAAAAAAAAACAAAGGAAAAAAGGAAGCAGAATGAATTGCAAGAGCAAGGTATAAAAATGCTGCTAGATCATATTGTGGTATCAAAACATCCTGCCCATTTGTTTCTCACAGAAAGTTACTAACGGACATGAAACAGGCTAAATTAAACACAGAAATCCAATGGCAACAACACAGCAATATTCATCACAGATACATATAAAAGCAATCAGAATTTGGTTAAGCTATTAGAGTTAAATTGCAACGAAGAGAATCTTATTTTAGATTGAGAGAATTTGACAAAAAGAGTCAAGAATGTGTCATGAATTGAGGTATTCTTAAGAAAACATGTGACGTTCCGATATCTTATGAAGTTCAAAAAAAAGAGCAGAAAATGCTTGTTGGATGGAGGTGTTGCACTTTTAGAAGAACGTGTGACATTATGATATCTTATGGAGATCAAACAAGAGCAAGAGAATGTGTAGTGGATGGAAGTGCCTCAGTAGTTCTGCTATACAAGATTTAAAGAAACTACCTCAAGAAGATTTTGGTGAGGAGGCATTATACCAGCTGAATAGCAGACCGCAGTTTCAAGAAATGCAAGGGTTGTATCATGATGGTTTTTCTTCTAAAGGTTTGCAACCTTATAAAATAATTACACATAAGATATATTCTCAAATTACTAGGACTACTTCCCTAAGTGGAAAAGGTGGAAGCATTATAATTAATGAGTAGAGAAAAGGATCAAAAGAAAAGAAGACTGGGATGAAGAAAAGTGGTCTCCCTATTTCAAATATTTACTCAGCATTGGAGGATCCTAGTCCAACTAGGACTCTCATACTGAGAAAAGAGCAGAAATGTCTAAGGATTTCCTTTGGAATTTAAACAAACAAACGAGAAAAAAGTGCCAGCCAGGAAAGAGACCTCTTTCTCAGGGTCCTAATATCCTAATTCACTCCTTATCTGGCCATATATCATCTTCTATTTTCTTTCTCTTTTTTGAAAATTTCAGAAAGAAAAAAGATTCTCGAGAGAAACTACCACAACCACCATAAAGTTTTTATATGAGTTCAGGAACCCAATTTGTCTACAGGGCTCTTCATTCTGAAAGCATAGATTGCTTCTGAGAGACGGTTCAGATCCCATACAAATGGTTAATTGTAATGTGTTCAAACGAGAAAAGACTCTTAAAGGAAGATCAATGACAGACCATGCTAAGGTAGGTACAGAGGAAGTCGACAAATATTTTCTTGTAGTTCATTTTTATCTGTTTGAGTCCCTGGAGGCTACATTGAGTTAAGAAAAGGAACAGTGCTCAACCATTAAAGTGACTCACTAAAGGTATTTTTCTTTGTAGAAGGATTAATATTTAAATCTTTAGGGAAACCCTTGTAGTAATCAACTAGTAAAGTTAACATGTGATAGGCTAGCTATCTCGCAACATCCAGACATGTAGGTTATCAAATTAAAAACAAGAACTTCTTCTCTATTTTTATGGTGCAATTCTGTGCTATAAAGCAAGACCTTTTAGTGCTAAGTGTCATAGCTGATGCAAAACCGTTATTTATCCTCTCCCCCTCAAGATTCTTTCTTCTTAAATTCCTTATTTCGTTGTTTAATTTTCTAGTTGATCCCTTTTAGCATATTCCTAAGGTTCTTTAATCTCATATAAATATTAATTTTAATCCCTATTACTGTCCACTACAGGGCTCTTGCTTGGATGGTATCACCTTTTGCAATTTGGGCAAGGGAGCAGACTTCAATTCTGGTTGGAGCCAGCCACCTGAGGGTGGGGTGATATGGGGCAAAAAACGTGGGGATTAGCTATCCTAATTTTTTTAAAAAATAAATTACTTTCCACACCTACCTTCAATGAGTAATATTTTATTTTAGTCTGTACTTTAATTTAAAGTATATTCAGATTAAATATAAAATTTCCTCAACTCAAGTTCTAGAACTTCTTGGCTGGTTTTTCTTAAAATTTAATATCTTATTGCTCATAAATGAGTTCCACAGATATTGATTGACTTATTAAATTGAGCCTTCCTTTTTTTCACTTGTTAAAATGCCATGGTAATGTCATTCTTTCAGCAAAGCAATATGTAATACAAACCAGGAATTCCACAAAATATATCACAAACAAACATTGTATTGCAAAAAGCAGAGCTTCATAGTGTGAAAGTGATAGATATAGGTAACAGTAATTAGGTACCCACGAGATAAGTGCTCTAGTTGTCACTCTTGTAAGATCCAATCCCTCATGTGTTTTTGGATCATTTTCATCATAATCCTGAACATAAATGATAAATTTCCGAGCTCGGCGCTTCTCAAACAAACCCATCAATGGAGATTTGAGAGCTTCTATATCAGTTGCAGGAACTTTGTGAATCTATTCCAATGAGAAAAGAGCAGCAGGTATTAAACAAAAGCATCATCGAACACTCAGAAATGGTAACAAATTACCAAAAAGCTAGGTTGCTCAAACATGGAAGCAACTAATAAAGCACACAAACAAGTATACCTTTCCTTTATTAAAGACATAGCTCCCATCTGCTGCTTTGAAGGAAAGGTATTTTGTAACATCAGTATGTATAAGAACACGAACCAAAGTACCATTTGCCATCATGAACTAGTCAGACAAACATTAATTAATCAGTTATATTACAAAGAATAAAAGAATTATAATAGAATGCATGTACATCAACAAGATTGTTGTGAGCACTGCTAAATTGATAAGGCAATTAACAAAGCAAGCAAGCGTGTGCCCTTTGACATTATGATATGACAGTCCGACAAATAATTCATGGTTGCAAATACCATCATGGGCTTGCCCAAAATGAACATTTTAATCAAGCTGAATTCTTTCATTATAAGGTGTACAATTTAACCACAATTTGCTTGCCCACAGTTTATTCTTCTGCAAAGACATCTATAATATGAAAAATGAAAAAAGACGTAATACTATTGAAAATAAATAAGTAGAACCTTTGACTGATGGTGTTGTGGATCCCTAGCATAACAAAGTATGCGCTGTATTTTGTTAACTCTACAAAACATATAGCTGTTTAAAAGTTTTAATAGCACTTGCTCATACTTTTCACCTGCAAGGATCTCTTTAACAGTATGGCACATAGACAGAGTACCCACATGCTATGCTAGACAACATAAATATCAAGCCTCATGCAATCTAATTGGGTTTCATGTAACGTGTGTGGATTGTAATTCACCATAGCTTGCATGTAAATCCAAGCATTGTAGATTGAAAATCACTTCCATTTTCTTCTTGTCACTTCCACCCAAGTTTTTCTTTCCCCCTTTCCTTCCCCTCTTCTAGATCCACAAGTTATGCCAAGGATCCTTGGTGACCATGTCCAGACTGGCAGTCTCTCATTAAATCTGTCAGAAATGTCTTAATAGCTCAGTTAGTGAGCCTTATCCAATGTATAGCTGGTTGGTTTTATAGATTAAAGGCACACCAAAAGTACCACAAATATACAAATTTCTGAGTTGACACTCTCTACCTTTCCCACTTCTTAATATATTCTGCTTTGTCAAACATTTCACATCAATGTGCCCTTCATATTGCCCACAGTTTCAATAAATATTCATAATCCATGAGTATCCTGATGCTTTCAGTAAACAGAGATTAGAAGATGAAATTTATAAATGGGTCCAGTTTCTTACAACACTCATTAACATTCTCACTTACATTCTGCTCAAGCAACACTTACCTAAGAGGTTTATCCTATGAAACTACGTCTTCCACTACAATGTTCCATCTTGAAGTGCCTTGTGACTATAAAGCCTATAAAGATACAAATTATATAGGAAACTTTAACATTGAATATGGAATATAATACATGGAAGTTCTTCAGGTTAAAAGTTTTAAATATCAGACACCTTTCTGGGAACCTCATGTCACGCTATTATGAAATGTACAAAAAGTTGAATTTTCTTAGTTTTTTAAAACCTTGTAATAAGGCAATCCAGTAAAGAAACAGAAGAGGGAAACAACATAAATTAAGAGCTTAAAAAGTTATGGCACTACACAAACTGTATACTGGTTCAAGTGATTGTCAATCACTCTGCCCACCTCATATCACTAGTTCATCACGACCATTTATCCTTTTTATTAAAACAACTTATTGAAGTAGTCTACAAGTACGTTAGGTGAAATTCAGCTTGTACTATTTTGTGACATAATAAATCATGAATTGCAAGAATGCCAAACAAACAGACCTTTGGGATCATGTCAACATTGTAATCTCTGCTAGGACCTAAATGCGCCGGAGGCTTATCGCTGCCCCTAAACCTTTTCCAGAGCTGCACAAAAAAGGATGCTTTAGTCAGTTAATATTGCTCACGATGTGAATGTAAATTAAAATTAAAATTAAAATAAAATAAAATACAATAAAAAAACTTTTTTGATACATAGCATCAAGGATTTCATCTGGTCAGACATCTTGGTTAGTATCAGGCACCCACCTATATGATAAATAGAAAATATCAGACCTTATGATATAGTTCAATATAAAGTGATAGATTCCAAGACATTGGATGGTCCAATATTAATATTTTGGCCTATATTTTCCATCTACCTTCTTTTAGTTCCTGAAATAGATGTTTTGACTAATAAATCTCCAAAATCAATGTGTAAAAATACTTGCAAATTTCAGCCCATTGATCAAGATTTTCATATCTTCTGATACATCAGCCGAGAACTCAGAAAATCTTAGATCTTTCCAAGTTTTCTGACCTTCTATTAGAGCTGAGATAAATCCACAGCTCAGTTCATCTCAGTCTTGGTCACACATCAAGATAATCGATATTTTACTCTTTAAAAGCCTACACAGTGGCATTCATCTTTAAGTTAAGAAAGAAATTGCTGAAGTCTTTTTATTTATATATTACAATGAATGGTCCCAAATTATAGTACCTGACAGTGACTTGGAGCTTGCTTTAGTCTAGCAGTTTTTTGTCAGATGGTATTAGAACAACATAAGACCATAAAGGTGATAGATTTAAACAAGTGTATATATCGTGCAGTAAGCATCAGCTATTTAATCATCCCAGATCAGGTCCTTGCCTGGATGAGATTAAGTGAAGATGACTCTCCTCCATAGTAATCATTCCTGTCCATGTGCAGGACCTAATGCATGATGGAAAGTAAAAATATTGTTAGAAACCAAAATAGCAAACTGCAGATATAAATTTTAGAAGATTTTCATAATTTCTCATCAGAATAGCTGCACGACATCTTCTGTCAAATCATGTATAAATGTTCTTAACAATAGCTAGAATAAAGTGAATACTCGGTGTCAGGTATGTATACTTCAATCACTCTGCCGAATTAATATTTAATTTTCAGAAAAAAAGACTCATAAAAATCAAATAAAGACAAAAAGAAGTCTAGTTCGTTCCAGATGAATTCATCAAAACTTTTCCTGGGCAGCAATAAAAGTGTCAAGCATCAGATTGCAAACATGCTGGAAACCAATAAATGACACAATTATGAAACACCCATGTTTATCTCAAGCTAAGGTTCTTTTTAACTGTTTAAAAACTTAGAAATGTACTTAGGCGATCTGAAGATAATCTCTGATCATGGTGCAACTATGACAGTACAATAAAAATGGCGATGTTCCTTTAAGTCAGCACATAAAACTGATCAAGTTATGATTCATAATAAAATGCTAAGTTAGCAAGATTGAGCATAAAAAGAAAATAAACTGTTATATTTATAAAGTCAGTAGAATAGCTTTTCATTGGTTCAGGCATGCCTTCTAGCAATGCAAATATCATGAAGAAATTGAGAGAAATGCACATATCTTAAGAAAAAAAGGTCATCAAAGAAAACTAAGGTTATCTATTCACACGCTAAAGCACATTCGACCAAGACTATACGGAATAATTGAAAGCACAAGCATCACAAGCCAGCAAGTAAACAAGAATCTGACCTCATTTTAATACTGCTACAGGCATCACATTAAATCAAGTGATCAAAACATTTTCACCATTATGGAGCAATCAGAAAACCAAAAGACAAAATTGGGACCACCAATAGAACTCCAATAACCTCTCATCCCACTTCTCAAGTATCATCTGAATTGATAGATGCCGCGCCCTTCATGCAAACGACTTAAAAGAATACTTGCTATATATTTTTCATGTAGATAACGGGATAGCACAAGAAATACCAAATCTATATCAAAACCAGAACAATCCGCTCCACAAAACACACCAAGATACAATCTTTTAAGGTCATTTCAGCTATCAATCATAACAATCATAATAAAATGAAGAAATAATCACCAACATAACACAAAAGGAGCAGTCCGAAAAGAAGATCTTTTAGGAATCTAAACTCGATCGCCACCAGTTCCAATTACATGAACGGCATCGCCAACAGATGGTGACAGCACCCAAGATTCAAAACAATGGATCGCGTAAAATCCAAATGATACAACAGATCAAGAGAGAGAAAGAGGAGACCTTGAGGCCATCCACGGATAGAAGGCCGCTGAGGATGCACTCCTTGAGCCCGGTCCCGAGGACTATCACATCGTACTCCTCATCCATAGCGAGGCCGAAGGGAGCAGAGAGAGATGAGAGAGATCGAGGTGGAGAAAGGTATCAACAAAAGAAGGAAAAAGGGGGAAGAGACGAGGAGGAGAAGAGAGGGCAAAAGCAAGAGAAAGGTGGATGCTTTGTTGAGCTACAGAAGCCAGCAGAGGACTCGATTAGACAGGAAAGCCGAAGGAAGGGGAGTTGACAAAAATACAGGGGGAAAATGATGGACAAGATATTGGTTGTGGTCACCTATGGTGAGAGTGTGGATGTTCTCCGGGGTAATTTTTTCTTCTGGCCAAACAGTCAGGATATTAACTTTCAGTTAATATTCATTTCAAAATATAAATTTATTAATTTTTTAAAAAAAAATTAAAAAAAATATTTTGGATGGGAATGAAAGTTAATATTATTAAAATTTTTTAACATAATAGTTCACGTAATTTACATATAACTCTTCTTATATCTGATATGGTATAGTTCAAGAAAAAAAAAAAAATTGGATTGACGTGTTCTGACTTGCACCATTTTATTAAAAAAAAATTTCAAGAGAACACCCAGCCTCGTACACTACTCAAAACTTTCTTCTTTTCTCCATCGCTTATTGTGAACGACACATCTCCCCCAAATCTGATGCCGAAACCCTAATTTTTAACGATTTTCTTTTGGCAGATATTTCTTTTTTGATTGAGATCCGATAACGAAAGCTTCAGTTTATGGCAGCTCCAGCGATCTCCGATGAGGGAACCCTAAGGCTTCATCGAGGAGGCAATGAGAGATATTTTCACTCGATCGGAGAGTTCTCGATCACGATCGTCCAGACCAACAGGGTTTTCGAGGACCACATCAGATTGAGACGAGACCTGACACCACCTTCGTTGGGGTCTATGACGGCCACGACAAGCTTTACGCCTTTCACTTCATCTCTGATCACCTTTTTCTTCATCTCATGAGTAGGACTCTTTGTTCGACATCTATTGTTGTTTTTAAAATTTTCTTTTTATTTCTTCTCATCAACTGCTCAGAAATGTTTATTTCACTGATATTGGACTTATGAAGCTTATCTTTATGTCTAAAATGTTTCTCAAGGTGTGTTCTTTATTTTTTTTATTTTTTTTTATTTTTTTGATAACATGACTTGCACTAGTTGGTTCCAGCCCTCGTTTATAAACAGTCCTTTCTTTTTTTTATTTTTTTCTTAAGCTATGCCATGTCAGATATAAGGAGAGTTATGTGCAAGTCATGTAACCTATTCTGTTAAAAAATTCTAACAGTCTTAGCTCTCATCCTTATCTAAATTTTTTAAAAAAGTTTGTCCTTCTTTGAAAACTCGAAGAATTTTTGTCCTAAAATGGATATTAACTGAAAGTTAACGTCCTGAAATGACTGTTTGGCCTTTTCTTTTTATTAGCACAGATAGTGGCCTTAAAAAAATCTACCCCTTGAATTTTACATAGATTTACACATATTCTCTACATATCAACCTTCCATTTTAACATTATTGCAATACTAGCATAAAACCCGTGCTACATTGTAGGTTTTAATAAATAGAAGACAGAGTCAAAAAAATTCTCAACCTGCGATGCCTTCAAAACATTTGTTAAGAAACATGACATAGAATATGCTTGAATTATAAAAATATTCATGAATTATAAATATTCACCAAAGAATTGAAAATTATTCTTTTAATTGATGTTCCCTAATCTGAAAACATAGTTGGAAGAATAGAAAATTAAATAATAAATAGAAGAGCTATAGTTTCTTTACTTTATAAGCACCACGATTAGTTAATTTAAAAAGTATTTTTTGATAAAAAAAATCTTCATAAAAGAGAGGATTAAGAAATGATGGATCCTTAATTTTTATTATAATAAGTTCATTAGAAAAAAAATCTTCAACGAAAGAAATAAAATTTTTATGCCTCATGCAAGAAATTAAATAATAAAAATTTAAAAAAAAAATTAGTTTAAACATAAGAAAAGAATAATGCCAATTTAATTATAGGAAAGCAAGAAATCAAACCGTATATATTCTTTTTTTAAATTTAAAGAAAAAAAATTATTCAACCCTTCCTCTTTTCGATCATTTATTTTTATTTTTTTTTATTTTCTTCTCCAATTCAACCTTCTCTGTATCCCTATCTTAACCCTAACCCTAGCCCCAACCCTAACCCTAACCCTAACCTTCAAAAATCTAACTCTAATCCTAACCCTTAGCAGAATCTAACCTTAATCCTAACCTTCAGCAGAATCTAACCCTAACCCTAACCAGCCACCTAGCCGGATAGCTAACCCTAATTAGATCCTCTATCATAACCCTAACCCTAATCGGATATGCTAACCTGTCAGTCGAATGATCTATGACCCATTTGGCACACCTGTTAACTGATCTGCATGGATTCCATCACGATCCATTCTTAAACCCATTAATCTGTATCTTCTTTTCCTATCTTAATCCATTTATTTCTTTCTATTCATCAAACCCTAATCCGATTCGTCAAAACTAATATATATTTTTCTTTCTGTTCATCGAAAGGTTTCACAGCAAATCTCTGTTCCTTCCTTTTTCTATTCTCTAGAAAGCTGCCGAATCTTAGCAGCAATCATGACATTTTTTTTCTTTTATGTGGATGTTGAGGAAGGATACTATAGTATGGCAGCAATCATTTGTTTTTCTCTTTCCTTACATAATGTTTGTAAATAAGGAGTGGAAGGCTGTCAAAATATAGGCAGCAACCCCCCTGCATTCTTAAAAAGAAACAGAATGTTCTTTCTAATATTACTGTGAAAGAAAAAATTAACTGATGAGAGAATAAAAATTATAAATATTTAATAAAAATAAATCCAAAAAATAAACAAAGATCCCTAAACCCACCTTCTCTAGCTCTCTTTACTCGATTTTTCTTATCTGCTGCCACCATCTTCGATCTTTCTAATCCTCAATAAGTCTGATGAAAAATAATAAAAGTAGCAATTATAAATAGATCCAAAAAAAATACTCCCCACCTCACTTTTTCTATTCAGCCGTTCTCGATGTTTGAATAATGCTTTGAACCTTCCCACATATATATAGGCTAAAGTATAAAAAGAAATTGATAAGATAATCCATGCTTTGGCATCAATATTTTTTGATTTTTTCTCAAAAATCTTCTCTCTGAGATTTCTTTTCATCCACCACATTCCTCGCTCTTTTTTTTTTGCGGGCGCCTCTCTTGTGATAGAAAATGACATGGGAGAGAAGAGACGCTGCACATAGAGCTCCATCCCATTCCTCTCTTTCTTTCTTTCTTTTTTTTTGTGTACGCCTCTCTCATGATAGAAAATGACATGGGAGAGGAGAGTTAGAGTAGAGCCGGTCTGCTCAGCCATTGGGAGCATCTTCGATCCATCCAATCCAGATCGCTATCTTCTTTTTCAAACGAAGCATCATATTTTTTCTACATGCTGGATGCACGCCATTTGTCCCCCCATGGATAGCTGACACTTGTCGCACTGAGGAGGCTTTGGTCTCAAATTTAATGTATTGTATATATGATCCATCTCCTCCCAATTCAAATTAAGGTTCGTTGGAGATGCCTACGTGCCAGCTAATGTGGATTCATGATTTTGATGTGGATTCAAGATTTTGATATGGAATCAATTATTTGATGTAGAAGTTATCTCCATTAGAGCAAAGGTTAGGATTTAGGAGAAAGAAAATAGAAGACCCCTTTATTTAAAGTGAAAACCATAGTGTCATCCCTATTTTCTCCCCTAGGCTTTGAGGTCAACATATGTTCCAATTCTTAGACAGTCATTGATCTAAATTCACCAAATCCATCAAGAAACAGAACCAAAAAGAAATGGAATGTGGCAATAATAATATAAAAGGGTGGTAAAAAAATCAATAGTATATTATAATAGTGGTTGCTTATTTTATTGGAGCTTATTTAGTATTTACGCATCGTTCAAAAATCTCATAGTAGTCACACTCTTCCCAAATTTTATTAGACCAGCTCAATTGGAAGCTTTTTTTTAATATCTGTCTAAAAGTTGCTATACAAAATACTTGAGTTTCTTCTATTCACCTCTTGGTACAAGACCAACACTACCACAATAACTCATCATGGATCATTACAATGAACTCATCTGATGAGATATCACTGCAACCAACTCATCTCTCATCGGCTACTTAGGTCCTAGCAATTGCACCACAAATGTATGCAAGATAGTTTTGTTGCTCACTGAGACTTTGTAATCCACTATACTGATATGTAACTCCTTAAGAACTTAGATTACTTTAGAAATAAGATGGGTGTCCATCGGGCAACTTACTCGGATGATTGCCTTATTGTGCACAGCCTGGCTCAGGGCACTATGCCTACCTCTTTGATCTGCTAATGTGGATTCTAGCAACTATTCCCTCACAACCTCCATTTTCCTAGGTTTCTTCTAGAGATTAGTAATGTAAGTTATGGCATCATTAAGAAAAGCGACCTTTCCATCTTTGGATATTTTGCATTATGGCACTGGGAATATAGAGCCTTTAGTTGAGCTTCTCCCCCCTCTAGCTAGCACTCAGCCTAAATATGATTGAGGGGCGCCTTTATCTCATTTGTTAGCTTCTAGCCTATCTTTCTTGGCCCCTAGTTGTCCATTGCCCTCGACAACTTTTCCTTGTATGAAGTCTTCACATCTAAATGCATCGACTCGAATGCACCCAATTGAGTAACCAATAACCCAAAAGCCCTCAAAGTCACCCTACCACTAAAATCAATTTACCGATTGTGATTTTGACGATGGTTATTGTTGCTTTGGAGTTGGAAACTAGTTCATGCAAAGGTCTTTCCTCATCTTGTTACTGTAAGAAACAAATACCCTAGGTGAGGGATCCATTTTGCAACTGCCAATCATAACAACATCATTATCCAACCTTTGTCGATGAGAATTTTTAGCATAACCACATGTCTCACTCCAATTCAAACCATAAATAATACCATTGGAGATCGACATCAACACCAGCATTAGCACCATCTAACGATGATGATTTCTGCAATTTGGTTGGATCTCCAAATGATGGGGTCTCATACTACCCCCTTTCTGTGCCTCCTCCTCCCTTCCATCCGGCTCCACCACTGGTGAGATCACCATTCTTGTTAGTTCATGGAATCTCTTTTCCTTCTTCCAAACCCTAACCTTGCTCTCATGGAGATAGCTTCAACGCTAGATAACTAAGTCTACGTTAGATACCTAAGTCCATATCAAATATAACTCCCTTTATGTCAGCTGCATTTAGGCATCTTCGATAAACCCTAATTTGAATTGGAAGAAGGTAATCATATTGCAGTAATGTATGAAAATGTGAGATTGATATTACAGTAGTTTAATACGTAGAGAGATTGACAATTTCATACAAAATGCAAGGGTCATTTTTTTAGCCTAGTTAGTGTTATCCAAATTATTCAAGGTTTTTTGAAATGTACATAACTTCATATCTTCCCCCAGAGATGAATGGTCCTTTGAATTATTATCTAGTATTTGAATAAATCATAATAGATCTAGTAAATAAATAATTTATGGTGTTTGTGCAATAATAGATAGAAATGATGATATATGTTTTGATTTTGTATTTGGTTAGAGCCTTGGTTATGTGATATAAGTAAGCACCTAGACCAGTCTAATCATTTGGAATCAGTAGTTTTACAAAATGTATTCTTCAGCTTTAGACAACATAAAAAGCTCCTCGATTTATATAATGCATGATAGGTATTTGCTATATAAAATGCATTTATAGATCTTCAAAATCTTTCATGATAGATTTTACCTCTAATAATTGGAGTAAAGGAACCACTGATCAAAACTTTATGATATTAATAACTTAGCGTAGCACTATTACACTATGTTATTGCACATGAGAGGTATTGTCCTTTTTTTTGTTATTTGTTGTACAAAAATTGATGTCAATAATCTATACCTTTCAAGCAATAAAATTACTTTTTAAAATTTAGATTAGTTTCTTATTCTTAAAAATTTATTGGTATGAACTTATGACTCCAAATCTTTTGACTATAGTGTGGTCTAAACATATCTATACTATATTGTTAAATAGAAGAAAAATACATCATTTTTTATTTTAGCTACAAATGATTAAAATATATTTTATCTTCTCTTCATGAATCGAAGTTTTAACTTCGGGTCCACTTGAAATACAGCCAAGTCAAATCGACATGATAAGTTTTCAAGTTGACTTGATAGAAAATTTGGTTTATGTAAAATTCAAATTTTGGATTAATCTCGGCTCAATTGACTTACCAAATTATTTGAAACTTGGTTCAAATTGTTTGACTTGGTAAAGTATTTAAAACTAACCACAATCTATTTTAATATTTTTTTCAAATTTCACTCAAAAGAGTTATTGAGGTTAGCTTTCCATATTTTTATTATAAAGAATAAATTACAAAAATCCTCCTGAGATTTACGTTTATTACATTTCAACCAATATGTTGAAAAACCTATATTTACACCTCTAAGAAATAATGGTGTTACTTAAAAATTTCAAACTTCTGAAATGACCAAATTACCTCCGAGACTTAACAAAGCAAAGTGGACCTAGGTGGAGCACAGCGACTAGGGCACTGTCGAGGCATCCTTCTTCCCATGCGGACCCCCGATCTCAAGGAGGTGGAGGGGGATCACTTTAGAGTGGCTGATGGCGATCTTGTGCTCCTCCACCTCGAATAGGCAAAGGAGGGCGATGGCAGCGTTCTCGCGGGCGGTAGGGGTACAGTCTTGAAGGCACGGGAGAGGGAGCAGGTGGCTCCGATGGTGGTGATGGGGTCCTTGTTCTCGTCATAGAGGCAGAGGTTGAGAATCGCGATGGCGTCGTGCTCCTAGAGCTGGAGGTTTGGGTGGGAAAGGAGGGTGATGAGGGGATGGATGATGTCGGCATGGCCGATCTTTAGGCGGTTCTTTGGATTGTGTTGAGCCAAGAGGTGAAGCATCATGGCCGCGTGGAGCTGGGTTTCGATGGAGGAGGAGGACTCTAAATCAAAGATGAGGCCACGGATGAGCTCGTCGAAGTAGTTGACGGTGCAGGACATGAGGAGGTGGTGAAGGGCGGTGCTACCGTTGGAGGCAGAGCTAGTGAAGGAGGGGAACTCGCGGGAGTGGTTGCTATTGCAGTCGCTGAAGGCATCGGAGGAGTCATCACTATCATTGAAGGTGCGGCCCATTCTTTCTTACCCCCCACCACCACCATCGCTAAAGGAGTCATAGGGACACCTCCACCACCGCCACTGGCTCCGTTGTGATGGACACGAGCCTCGTGGAAGCGGGGGTGTGGTGTGGCAGTGTTCAAGGTGAGGAGGAAGGGGTTGCAGGAGGTGGGGGAAAGAGGCTGACCACTCTAGGATAATGGAGACGAGGCGAGCATGGGAGAGAAGACGGAAGACGGCATCGTAGGTAGCACTAGAGTAGCTATAGCTGGGCTAGCAGTCGGACCAGTCCAAGAAGTGGAGGTAGAGGAGGAGATGGTAGAGGGCAAGGCGATGGTGGGTAGGACTGGAACTAGATCGAGCTAGGCTGGGCTCTACCCCTACCTGAGCCTGGCTCAAAAAATTTTTTTGGGCTTCGGGTCAGGTTTAAGCCCGATTATTTTGAAAAAAAATTGGCCCGAGCCTAGGTCGAAGCTCGATTGGGCCAACCCGAGCCTGCCTTCCTTTATTTCGACTTCGCTAGGTTCCATGGCCTCCACTGAAAACTTGTTGGCATCGCCGCCTGTGTTGTCCCCGACTCCCAAAAGCGAAATCCATCATCAAGAAATAGGTTAGGATTACGGATAGTGGGATTATTGAGATTTTGGCGGGTGTAGAGCAGAAAATCGAGGCCGAAGAGGTGGGAGAGGGAGTGAACAAGGTCGACAAGATTAGAGGAGGGGAAGACCTAGGAGATTCTGATGGACGCATCCTCCTCCTTTGCCTTCCTCTTCGATTTATGTAGCTTTGTTTGATTTAAGCGACTAGTGGGAGGAAAGCGGGGAGGGAAAAAGCAGAAGCAAAAATCAGGGGAGAAAGGTTTTTTTTTGGAGATCTATGGGAAGAAAATCACCTGAGGAAAAGATCGATGTCGACAATGATGGGGAGAAAGACGACAGCGGAGATCAATAGGAGGTGGCAGCAAGCAAAGAGAGAGGAGGCCGATGAGGAAGGCCGATGCTGGTGCGGTGAGGAGAGCAGAGGGAAGTGGGCATCCGTGAGAGCTTCGATGAGGAGAGAGGAAGAGGGCTCGAGAGAGTGTCGAAGAAGCCAAAAGAAAAAAATATAGAAAGGAGAGTTCAATCCTCCCCCTTCCCACTTCCCCTTCAGCCTGGGCCAAATTTTGGGCTGAGCCCGACCAAAAAGCAAAATGGGCTCTATTTTTTGGCCCGAGCCCAGCCTAAATGGTTTTGAGCCGAGCCCAAAGCTTGACCCCGAAATTGGCTTAGCCTGATGGGTCTCGGGCCGGCCTGAGCCCACTTCTAGCCCTAATGGCGGGGTGGAGACGGTGGTGGAGGGTCTAGAGCACTCAGAGAGATGAGACCAAATTTAATGGAGATGAAGGTTCTCTTTTTATTTAATTTTTTTATTCGAGATTATTTTGGTCATTTCAAGAATTTATAATGACATGGCAATGAAATTCAAGTTAATATTAACGGACGGTCTAATGGCATGGGTTAGACTGTAGGATTGACTAAAATATTAAGGATGTAATTATAGATTTTGAAAACTATTGGATGTACCTATTATTTCGACCTATTTTCTGAAAAATTTTTGTAATTTATTCTTATTATGAAATATAGTAATATAAGTCAAACAAAAAAAATTTTAGGAGGCTTCTACTTCTTACATGCTAAGAATCTCTATAATGATCGATCTTTTCATGCACCCCCACAATCCTATTATTTGTGTTCCCATTATTAGTTGAGGGGGTTCCATTCACCATCCCCTCCTAACACTCGATCTCAAAATACAATATTATTTGATAGCACGTTAAAAGAGTCATTGACATCTTAATTTTTTTTATTTTGATTGTTAATTAATATACTAATTATATGTTAATAATCAATTATAGATTTAAGTCTTATGTTCCATATATAAAAATATATCTATTTATGTTCTTTAAAAATCAATATTTCATAATAGATATATATTTAATAATAAATATCATATATATTATTAAGTCCTTGTGTTCGAGACTTATTTGGTATTACCTTGAGTCTTCGAACGGACCCAACTTGGCAAACTTACAAATGGATTCAAATTTTTAAGTTTTTAAACTATATCATGAACATCCTAATTATTTATTTATATTGATCACCTATAAAGTCCCTCTTAAATAAATGGATTCAATTTTGTGTAAAAAGACCCTACCTATCTCTTGTCCATATCCCAAGAAATTAGAATCTTATTAAAATTTTAAAAAAATAAATGAAAGTATCAATAGTCATTCTCTTCTTCATGTATTCTATCCATCTTATTCCCTAATCCCTTGAACTTTTTTTTTTTTATTTTAGCTTTTTAACATAGTACATGCATTTGAACAATAGCTAACCATTCAAAAGGAAAAATCTGAGATAGCTTTGAAAGACTCTTTTAATTTTGCATTTTCATTCGCAAAAAGTGAAACACTCTTTCTTTATTTGATCATAACACTAATCTTCCCTTTTAGTAATCATAAATATCAATACTTATTATCTACTTCATGTATTCTATCCATCTTATTCCCTAATCCCTTGAACTTTTGTTTGCTATTTTAGTTTTTTAACATAGTACATGCATTTGAACAATTGCTTGCTATTCGAGAAGAAAAATCTAAGATAGCTTTAAAAATCTCTCTTAATGTTGCATTTTCTTTAGCAAAAAGTAAAAAACTTGTTCTTTATTTGATTAGAATGCTAATCTTCCCTTTTAGTAATCATTTTCTTTCTCAATCTATATAATCATATCTAGTTTAGAGGTGCCAATGGATCACATTAAACCTAGGTTCGATTGAAAACCATCAATCCATACTTGACTCATTAGTAATTGGTTTGAGAAGTATAAAGCCATAATCAAACCATTTATTTTATATGGATCCATGCTTGACCAACCAACTCATTTATGTCAGTCATATGTCTCAAATAATGAAAAAAAAAAGGACCAATAAGAAGGGATTTAGGGTTAAATATCTTGAATGAAGCAAGCTTGGGGAAAGTTTAAGTGAAGAAGGAAAATAGACTCTTAGAAAATTGTGCACTTCATATTTCTTCTTATTTTAGATTCTCAATACTTCTACCGCTCCATTTTCATAAGAGTGGAGAACCCATTATTGTCTCGACTAAAGAAGTCGAAATATGAGAGAACTTATATTAGGATGGGCTTACTATCTAAATAGTTTTAAGAGTTATCCGTTCTACATTTGACTACTTATCATTTACTATGAGCAGGTGTGCATTCCAAGTCCTCTTGTACCATGGAAAGATCCTTTAAATGCTCTAACACATGCATTGGAGAAGGACAGAACTATCTTTTATTGATTTTTTTTTTTTCTCTTTACTCTTATTTGGATTAACTATTGAGATCACATCAGACAAGCTTTTACTAACCTAAATCCTAGCATATAATTACCGACACTTTAGGGTCCTTATCCTAGAATTTTTTTTTAAGGAAAAATTTTTGTTTCACCCTCTACTTTTCCTAATTTCAGCCACACCTCTCTATCTTAAAAATTTTCATTTGGATCCTTCACTTACTTGACTATTTCAATGAGATCCTGCCATCCACCTCAACCGAGCCCTTGATCCGATCTTAGAAAAAAAATTGTGTCACGTGATGGCTCAAAACATTTTTAAGCCTAACACGGTTGAGGAAAACACTGGTGTTTGATGGCAAATATGTAGATACCGGTGGTGGAGGACGACGTAGCGGCGAGGCGAATAGGAAGAGAGATATCAAAAGTATGTGAAAACAATTCAAACCGATCAATAGAGCGTCAACAATCGAATCTTTTAGAAAAAAATATTCAGATATTTCTGCTAAGAACGAAAAATTCATCGAACTACACTATTTCTTGGAGAAGTGCCAAAAATTATATCTTTTTTTAGCCAAAAAAATTTATAATATTTTCTCTGCGCCTTCAAATGGATAGTGTTGGGATATACCGACTGATCTCATACACCGACTTATCCTCGGATCGATCCAACCGACACCCGACTCTACCCACCGGACAGACAGACGACTCTGACAATAACTGCCGACAGTATCCGACCGAAGATATGCCGGTCAAACAGACCAATACTGTTTCCAACCGGCCGAACGGCCGAACCCATATCACTAATTTACTGTCAGGGGTGGCAGCCGACGTCCGACTTCCACAAAGCACCAGATCAGTCGATGGTATTTTCGAGTCATTACCCGATGTTCCGACAGTCGAATACCGACATATAGTCGGCCAATCCGTCCCAACGTCATACAACCGCTATGGACTGTTGTTCTGTCAAGGACATGCTGTGCGATCGCTCTGGAGCTTTGTCCTGCCAAGGATATGGGTTAATTCTGATGATCTGACAACCCACGCCGATTTGACAGCTTCCGACGATTTGACAACTCTTCAATTATCTGCTTTATT
Source organism: Elaeis guineensis (assembly GCF_000442705.2). Lineage (NCBI taxonomy): Eukaryota > Viridiplantae > Streptophyta > Magnoliopsida > Arecales > Arecaceae > Elaeis > Elaeis guineensis. The sequence continues at coordinate 4,165,741 of NC_025993.2, forward strand.
AATGATGAGATTATACCGCATTCTATTATAAAATGGAGTAAGACAACAGTTTTGGTAAATTTTGGCAAACTCTCTTAAGCTTCTCAAGTTGAGTCTTTGGTTCTTTCGACTGTTGTCTAATCTTCTCTCTGACTTGAATATCGAAGGATGTCCGTCGGAGATATCTCTGATCAACGAAGACTTTCTTTGCGGGTGCTGTTTTCGGGGGATTGGCTGCACCAGATAGATTGCATCACGGAAAGAAGAAAGATGAAGGGCGGATTTGCGCGGGGTTTTGGCACCTCTTGCTTCTATCCCGGCAGCGATGTCAATGGTAACCGTGGCCCTTCCGCTGCCACCCAGGCCCCACGGCGAGTATTGAGATCCCCATGAAGATCGGATGTCGAGGAGTTCTACCCCGCTGTGCTCTCAAGAGATCGAAAGCATGAGCAAGAGCAAGAGCACACCAAATGTTTGATGAAATACCCCTCTAGTGGTGATAAACCTCTTGCACCGTTTGCAGGGGGAGCCTAAATTCTTCTTCTTCTTTTTTTTTCTAAATTGTTCTCTCCTCTTCCCTCACCACCTCCTTTCCTTCTGCACACTAGCGCCCGACTCATCGCCTACAGCATCCTCATCATGGAGATGAGTGAGGGTCTAGAAATAGGAGGTCAAAGAGATGCTCATGGCACCAAGAAGTGGAGACGGATGTGGTTGGGTCCTTCGGGATTGAAGAAAAAGCGGAAAAACTAACATAGCCAGTGACAGTCTATAGGTATCACCTTGTCCGAAGGATGGGTTCGGATTATTCTTTCCCTATTGGTAATTCTTCAACTTTTACCTCATTTTGTGTTGCGTTTTGAAAAGCTTGCAATTTTTGGATAATATTGTTGGTAGTTTAGCGTGAATGTTGGATATTTAGTGGTTGCTGTGGTTGTGATTCTAATTGGTTCAAGAAATATTTTATGCATGGCCATTCTAAAGCTCTTCGCTTTTTTGACTATATGATTAATAGTGATCTGGATATTAGCTAGTTTCTCTTGGAATGCCGATATTTGTGTCAAAGTTTAATATTTTATTTCTTTTCAAGTTTTTGAATTCATGATTTTGGAGAAATATGCATCCGAGAGTGATCTTTAAGCATGCATGCATACATTGTCCTGTGCCTACTTAAGAAAGATTTTGATGATTCATGAATTAGAATCACTAAAATTTAAAGAAAACAAATCAAGCCAATGGAATATAAAAATGATATTTATGTTCAACAAAATCTTATTCATTAAATCAATCCATCCTAAGGATCAACTAACCACCCAAACTTAAATACAGTGCAATTTCAGGATCGTCTACTAAAACACCATATGAGTTTGGCTTTGTTCACTTGAACAAGGTTTAAAATAGGTTTACTTTGGAGGTCTTGATTGTAAAACTATGGGTAAAGTTGAGGTTTGCTCCAGTTGATACTCTTGCAAAAAATATCAGTTAGTCTTTAATTGGATTGACAAACTGACATGCTAGTGCAATTTGGATTGCAATCAAATACCCAAGTTATCAACCTAAAGTTGATTCAAAATCACATTGTGTTGACATCGAGCATAACCCAGGTTAGTTATATATTAACTTAATCCACCCTAAGTTACAAATTGGTCGGATTAGGATTGGGTAAAATTGGCCAAAGCTGCACCCTTCTGCAAGCATATCGGATTAACAAGTTTTATAGGCTAGCATTTCTCTCTTCTCATGCAGCTCACCTCTCAATGACTCGGCCATCCAACCACCGTTACTCATGGTAATTTTTTATTTCTAAAATTTAATATTATTGTGTATCTTGAATTTTTTTGGGGCTTATGAGTGAGATTTCTTATTGTGAAGAGACAATACGTTAATGAGCAGGCGAATCTCTTCAAATTTAGTAGTCCGTGGGGGTTTATATGTCCAAGAGAAGTGCATAAGGATTGATTCGTTTGAAGCCAAGTAGGCCTTATTGCATTGGTTGAGATATCATCACAAATGTAACAATTTTGTATAGGAAAGAGCAATGCCTATTCTTAAGACCTCTATAATTTAATTTCTTCACAAAGCTTATCTATTCCCTCCTCCTAGTGTCCAAAAAATAAGAAGAAAATTCCCATCTTTATCTTTTTACTTATGATATGGGCAATTTCTAAAAACTATTATAGCCCTTTATAATCCCAATAGTTTTTTTTTTTAAAAAAAAAGATGCAATTAGGACCATCCGCTATTTTTTTTGAAAAAACAATCATGCATGACATGCATCAATGTCTTACTAATATTAAGAAATAGTAAGAGAATCTGGTGTTCAGATCTTATGAATAGAAAATATTAAGAAAAATTTTCTAATGCATCATCAACTAATAGCTCCTCGGAAAAAATAGCTTATTCAATATTTGAACGAAGATAGGACTTTGGTGGCGGGCTTTTTAAATTGATCCTATAGGGAGAGAATGGAAGTATTATTGTATACAGAGAAGGGAACATGCATGATTTCATAGCAATGAGACAGTTAGAGTTCTTTTACAAGGGAAATCCTCCTATTTTGTAAGGAAAAATTCTTCGAGGTCTGAATTCTTTGCAACCAAGATGGCACTTCCATGTGAGGAAAGAAATGGAGTGTCCTTTGGAGAGGATTTGCACTAAGAATAGAGTTGGACATTTTTGTTTATTAGAACAACTCTTGCAACTAAATGCAATGGAAAGAGTAGAATTGGCTCTAACATACCAACTCTAGATTGAATACTCTCTGCATATGGAACCATTTCTAGATATAATGGCAGTCACATATGGAATCTAAGGTCAATATTAATTTTCATTAATGAGTCACAGATAGTTCAAAGATATGGGAGTTGATTGCAGGATTTAGAGAGTTGGGAGTTGTTTAAAAGACAAGGATATTATGACTGGAAGAGTGATTAGTAAGGGAGGCATGCTTTGAGACAAACTCTAGCTATTATATTGAGCATTTGGAAGAGGGATATTTTGCGAATGTGGGCATTTCACATAGAAGAGACGTTGGCATGTTTATATAGTTTTCAATATATACACACACACACACGTACATTTTTATATATACATATATTATATTAATTTACATTGAATTTGGAAATAGGGAGTTTGTCATTCAACTTGGATGAAGTTCTTATATCAACCATGCTTTTATTTTGTAAGGTGCAGGGGGTATGGAAAGGTCGGTGCTAGAGGTGATAAAGGATGTGAGTGGGGCAGTAGCGGATGCTGAACAAGATGAAATAGGGATTTTGCGGTCTAGGAGATTATTGGCTAGTGGGCCATGTCATTGTCGGAGGGACCAAGCATAGCTATCAACTAGAGGAGGCAATGGGTGTGGAGGCTATAAGGAGACAGAGAGAGATTAAAGGGTTGGCCAAAGGTTAAGGAATTATTCTATTCTAGATGGGTAGTGATGCATGGGTGAAGGATAACCTAGGAATAGGATATTATGATTAGCACAAATAAACACATAATTTATTGCTCTAGAAGCATAGCAAACAACTCTTGCATTATAATTTTTCTTATACGCATGACCCATTCCACATATAGTATTAGATGGTCTAGGAACTAAAAGTAAAACAGTCAACAAAACAAAGGGTTGGGGATAGAATTTCTGCTTAAAAGGTTCTAAACATAAAGTGATAATCAAACCAAGGGTCATAAGTAAATTTCTCCAAGAATTTTCGAGGGTTGTTTGGTTGCCATTTGCTTCCATTTAATTTAAAATACTTTGGAGATTTTCTTTTATCGACTTCTTTAATAGCATTAATATCATGCTTCCATGTATGGAAGGGTCAAGATATTACTTTGATCATATTGCTTGAACTTTGTCGGGACACGGCGGTTGCAGGGTTGTTGCCATCAGAGAAATGGGTGTTCGGCATGTGTTGGTCGATGAACTGGTGAAGGAAATCCGTCGAACAATTCTTGGTTTCTTGAGGGAATCATTATTGAGCAAAAATAGTCATTGTTCTTTGGATTGCACCCATTGGGGAAAAAGCCTTTGGTCAAGGAAACCGCCCATGGCAGAGGAATCTGAGGATTCTCAGAAAGATAAGGAATTTCAAAGAGGGGAACATAGGAAGATGGAGGGGTTATACTGGAGGTTTCAAAGGGCATTGGACTCTCATGATTGGGAACTTGCTGAGAGCTTGATTTTGTCAATCGATCTACAATATCATAACATTGGGCTTTGTATGGTGGTAAGTAGTATTTGGTTTCTATACACACCAAGATTTGGACAAAGCTACTCACTTGATTAAAAGGATTGTCTCAAATGGAGCACATGATTTCACAAAGGTGACTTGTCAGAGACGTCTTTTCTTGCATTGTGAATTTTGGCTCCTCTAAATTGCACAATGAGCTTTCCAAATACCAAAACCGGCATGATTAAGAGGTAAATTCTTACTATTTTGATTCCCTTGCATATATAATCTTAGCAATCATTGTATTCTATATTTGATTTTGTAAAATAGCTCACTCTAATTTTTCGAAGAGATCAAGAATTGATAATTGTTTCGTGATATCCTGTGATTGTGAAGTCTCATCACTTTGATTTCCATTACCTTGTACCATAAAATGTGGTGTCAAGGGTCATTTATTATGTATTTTGTTTGTGGAGAACTCATTCAAATTCCTCCGTATAAATGACATATTGATTTTTTATTACTGAATTTGAAGTGTTGTACTCAGTTTGCTACAAAGGGATATTTATACAATAATAGCTATGGAGGTTAATATTCATGTATGATTAATTTGTTTTTCTTGTTAATTTTCTATAAGGTGAAAGAACACCTCCAAGCATATAAAGGCTATGTGCATACGAAGGCCAATTGGAGTGCCAACCTTGAAAAATTCATTGCTTGGGCATTTAATCTGATAGAATTCCATTGGCACAATCAAAAAAATAAGGATAAAGATATCCATAAATCAATCTTCGAAATCCAACTACAATTGCCAGCATATAATTCTTTTTTAAAAATTGCTAGAGAAAACATTACGGGACAGGAGTTTGGTAGGGCCTTTGATGCAGCCTACTTTTTAATCCCTCTCTTGTCTAACTCAGTTAACCATGGCTGGTCATCTGGAGTAGCAAGAGATGCTGTACCGGAGTTACTAGGTTTCTTGGTGGAGGGGGGTGCAGAAAATGTAAACCAATACTTCATGAAAGCTACTCGATTTGGGAGCACAGAACTTGTAAGCATTTTATTGCAGGTAATGTATCCTACTTTTGCACAAAAGCATTTTACCTATGGTAGCTCTAGTTATCCTTTACTTTTAGTTGGATTGTAATAATAGTGCAGATAATTGCAGAAATTTCTTATCGGATTTTAAATAATATTGGAACCACAGCTTGCTTCTAATCAGTGGACATGATTACTTAGACAAGCTCTAATTTTCATTATTATCCATTCTATAAAGAATTATCCTAATTGATAGTAGGATATGGGAAAAATGTGGTAAGTGATTATCTCAGATGGTGATATATCTTCGGTCGTACCAACCTCTCTAGTTTTTTTTCTTTTTTTTTGGGTGCGAGGGGGGGGGGGGTGAGGTGGGGGTCACAGGGTTTGGAAGAAAGTCACCACCCATTTTTAAAAGAGAACATGACATTCATAAAATGGGGCAGACAGGTGCAACGCGATGACTTTAACTGAGCTATAAAATCATTTAGTGATGAGAATGGAAGGGAAACCATCCACAACCTTTTTTTAAGTTCAACTCATGTTTTTGCCAATGCATGTATGATATTCTATTTGTAAGACAGGATAAGGTCGTTGGGATAGTAGCATATTATTTTAGAATTCTGAACATAAAATGATGTGTAAGTGTTACTTGATGAGATGAGAGGACAATGATTATTAAGATCATGTTGCCTTGGGATTTACTATATGGTTATGATATTCTATTTTGGAGGCAGGATAAGGTCGTTAGGATAATAGCAGATTATTTTAGAATTCTGAACACAAAAACATCAAATGATGTGTAAGGCATTACTTAATGAGATGAGAGGACAATGATTATTAAGATCATGTTGCCTTGGGATTTACCACATGGTTATGAAAATTTATTTTTTGATGTAAGATCATGGTAATTGTCTTGAGGAAGTGAAAGCTTAGATGGGCTAATGGGTAAACTGACATCTATAAATGAAACATGGTAGACTGAAAATGTTCATAACATGGTAGGAATTATAGGACTAGATTTATGTATACAAATGGGCTATCTAACAATTTTTGCAACTAGTTTGAATGAGGTTTCTGCTATGCTAAAAATGATCAATGACCAGCAATCTTGATGGATAGAAATGGGTTAGCCAGTACCATGAGAAATGGTAGAATTCAATTTGGTTAAACTTCTTTTTTTGAAATCTTGTAATAATGAGTGGAAAAATGAGGGAAAAATGAAGGAAAAATATAATTCGCTATTGGCACAAATGGGAGTCCCTAATACTATTATCATTCCTATTCTTTACTCAACTTCTATCAAAAGATCTACTCTTATCCGCTAGCCTCTTCTTTCTCTTATCAAGACCTGGTTCATGGATCTAATCAAACAACAAGAGTTTTTCATTAGTTAAATGTGGCCATTTAAACTTTCATGATGCATGGCATTGATGATATTTCCATTTTGTTCTTCACACCCTTACACTAGCATATTCCATGAAAATAGGAAGGGAATAGCATTTACACTTATCAAATAATAGTTATAGGGGGACCTTCTTCTGACCATCAAACAATATGTTATTCTTGAAAAACCTACAAAAAAAACTCTCCATATAACCAGTTATGTAACAAGGTTTGCAGATACCCATGTGTAGTGTTCCATATCAAGCAACCATACTATACTAGTACTAAACCGATACTCAGTATGTTGTGCATACTAAGTGTCAATATGCCAAATTGTTCCCTATACCATGATAGGCATACTAAGTGTCAATATGCCAAATTGACCTCCATAATGAGCATTGCTGAAATATACTAATATGGTACCAGTATAGATCTAACACCATGATTGAAAAACTTCCTCCTTAATTATAGGAGGCAAGCATCTCTCCACCTATAACAAAGTCCTTGGCAATAGGAGATGTCCTAAGTTATGTTTGGTAGAATGCTAAATGTTGGGTGGATGTCTGGCCTGGACACCACCTTTCAAGACCTTTTCAGTACCACGCGATGCAGCAGGAAGAAAGAAGAAACAAAACAAAAATAAAAAACAATCAAAATACGTGAATCTGACACAAAAGGGCTCGCCTCCACGGGGCATGCAAACTTCACTATGAAAAAGAAATTTTACAAGAGGAGACCTCACCCTCAACCCTTGTACACCCAATTCTCTCTCACTAGAAGTTTCCCTCACAAAAGCTCTCTCTCTCTTGGAAGACCCCCTGAACCCCTGAAGTGCCTGCCGACCGCTGTCCAGGAGCCTCCTGCTCCTTGTCTCTCAGCGCTTCCGTCTCTCTCTTCTTCTTCTTGGGTTCTGCGCGGCTGAGAAAACGAACCACATCTCTCTCTATTCGTCACAGGCCTTTTTAAAGGCTTAAACTGGGTTTAAACCTAATTAGATTAGGTTTAGGTCTCCTAAACAAGCCAAATCATGCTCCTGAACCGTCGGATCGTCATCGGGAACTCACTGGGCCATTCGATAGCGACCGGTCCACGGAATAGTGCCGTGGACCACGTGAAATGCGTGGAAAACGCCCATGCGGTCCACAGGCCCAGTCGTGGACCGCCCGGTCCATGGTGGACCGGTGTAAAGGGCCAGGCAGGCCGCCTGGGCCGGCCCGCGCGCGCAGGCCTGGGCCGCGCCTGCGCGCGGGCCCGCGCATGGGCTGGGCCGCGCGCCTGCCTGGGCCACGCGCCCACCTGGGCCGCGCGCCCACCTGGGCCGCCCGCCCGCCTGGGTCGCGCGTCCCGTGCGCCGCCGCCTACGGCCGCACCGCTGCTGCCCGCCGCCGGCCGCCTCGAGTCTCGTATCGACTTCAAAAGTTCGTATCTCCTTCATCCGAGCTCTGTTTCGGGTGATCTTGGTCTCGTTGAACTCTATTTTTCGCCGCGAACCTCGCTGTGGACTCAATGTGGGCTGAATCTCGAGGCGTCAAATCCTAACAATCTTCATCTCGACTCGATATTCGGCTTCCTCCAAACTTCGAAAGCTTCTGGATCTCCTCGCCCCCATGCCCTGGGACAATCGCCTACTGATCATGGATGGGCAAACATGAAAGTCGAGCCAGGCTGCTCGATCCCATCTCCGTCGTATGCTGTGCTCCTCCTGACCTGACACCTGCTCGGGGCATCGTCCTGCGGTAATAGGAATCTCACCTTGCGACGTTGTCTCTCGTCCTCTTGAGTCTCCTGTCTCGTGCCCGATCTGCCTCCTAGAGCTCCACCTCGCTCTGGGCTCTACCTGGCTCCCGAAGCTCCACCTCACACTGGGCTCCCCGTCAGGTAATAATGTCCTATGCTCCCCTTCTTCCCCTCCAGCACAATTCTATTGCCGCGTAGCACCCTCAGGATTCCTCCACCAGCTACCGTCCTGTAGCCTTTCGAATCCAGTCTGCTAAGTGAGATAAGATTCCGCCTGAAATCGGATATGTATCGGACCTCCCTCAATCTCCTCACTGTACCGTCATGTGTCCTCCAGCTGACCGTCCCAATACCTCTGATCATACAGCTCGATCCATCCGGCAGATATACAGTGCCCTCACTGTTCTCTAAGGAGTCAAACCGCTCCTCTCTGCAACATACATGATAGGGGCATGCAGAATCTAATATCCACTGCTGGGAAGAAGTAGATACCTCATCAGATATCTCAAAGACATCTCCATCTGAATCGCTGCCGGCCGTCGCTATAGCAATCACCGTTCGATTTTTTGAGTTGAGGGCAATCTCTGGCTAGATGTCCTAACTCCTCACACCGGTAACACCTGGTTTTGCTCAAGTCCCTCCTGGACTTAGACCGCTCTCGTTGCGATCTCCTGTCGCTCCGTCTACCGCCTCCTGCTCTTCCAGAAGCCACCAAAGCTGAGCTATCGCCACCTGAGCTCGAAGCTGGGTTCTCCCTCCTGAGAACCTCATTCTGGAGTATCGCCGCAGTGACCTCGTCCATCTTGATAGTGCTCTTCCCCACTAGAAGAGCAGTCACCAAGGACTCTTACGAAGGAGGAAGCGACGTCAGTAAAACCAGCGCCCTGGTCTTCTCCTCAACGTTGTCGCCAACGCTGAGGAGGTCGGTGAGGATCTTCTAGAAGTGGCTCAAATGCTCCTGCACGCTGTCCCTCAGTCATCCGCAGTTGGTAAAACTGCCTCCAGAGGAAAAGTGTGTTGGTGAGAGACTTCGTCATGTACAACTCCTCGAGCTTCGATCACAGCACCGTCGAAGAAGTCTCACTCAGCACATGGATCACCACCTCATCCGTCAGGTACATGCGGATGGTACTCACCGCCTGCATCTGTAGTCGTTTTCAATCCCGCACCTCCATGGTGGTCGGCTTTTCATCGCACAAGAGAGCATCGATCAAACCCTGTTGAATGAGCACGTCCTTCACCCTTGCCTGCCACAAAGAGAAATTGCTCTTACCATCGAACTTGTTGATCTTCATCTTGATTGTTCCTGTCTTCTTCATCTTCAGTCTTGCTCACCACCACTGCAATCTACGTCATTGTACCGCCTTGCTCTGATACCACTTGTTGGGTAGATGTTTGGCCTGGACACCACCTTTCAAGACCTTTTCAATACCACGCGATGCAGCAGGAATAAAGAAGAAACAAAACAAAAAGAAAGAACAATCAAAATACGTGGATCAGCCACAAAAGGGCTCGCCTTCACGGGGCATGTAAACTTCACTATGAAAAAAAAATTTTACAAGAGGAGATCTCACCCTCAACCCTTGTACATCCAATTCTCTCTCACTAGAAGTTTTCCTCACAAAAGCTCTCTCTCTCTCTTGGAAGACCCCCTGAACCCCTGAAGTGTCTGGCGACCGCTGTCCAGGAGCCTCCTGCTCTTTGTCTCTCAGCGCTTCCGCCTCTCTCTTCTCTCTTCTTGGGTTCTGCGCGGCTGAGAAAACGAACCACACCTCTCTGTGTTCGTCACAGGCCTTTTTAAAGGCTTAAACTGGGTTTAAACCTAATTAGATTAGGTTTAGGTCTCCTAAACAAGCCAAATCACGCTCCTGAACCGTCGGATCGTCATCGGGAACTCACTGGGTCGTTCGATCACGACCGATCCATGGAATAGTACCGTGGACCGCGTGAAACGCGTGGGAAACGCCCACGCAGTCCACAGGCCTAGCCGTGGACCGCCCGGTCCACGGTGGATCGGTGTAAAGGGCCAGGCAGGTCGCCTGGGCCTGGGCCGGCCTGCGCGCGCGGGCCCGCGCACGACTGGGCTGCGCGCCCGCCTGGGCCGCGTGCCCGGCTGGGCCGCCCGCCCGCCTGGGTCACGCGTCCCGCCCGCCTGGGTCGCGCGTCCCATGCGCTGCCGCTTGCGGCCGCGCCGCTGCTGCCCGCCGCCGGCCGCCGGCAGTCCTCTGCCGCCTCGAGTCTCGTGCCGACTTCAAAAGCTCGTATCTCCTTCATTCGAGCTCCGTTTCGGATGATCTTAGTCTCGTTGGACTCTATTTTTCGCCGCGAACCTCGCTGTGGGCTCAATGTGGGCTGAATCTCGAGGCATCAAATCCTAACACTAAAGTTCACGGGGTAGCTGCCCCCTCTCGCTTTCCAGGCGTAGCCAGTGAATGTCAATCTTACCATATTCTCTTTCTTTCTCTTTCTCTGCTATGTACATGTATTGAGTGTTTTGAAAGTCTCTTGCCTATGTATCAAATAGACTTGAAATGGGCAGTTGTAATATAATTAGCAAGCTTAGCTACATAAAATTCTTATACTTCAATAATTAAAATCATTGATCTTGATCTACACATCTTGAAACACATCAAAAATTGGATCAATTTAGATACTTTAAAATTACAATCAAATCAATATATGGTATCATATAACATGAAAATTGTCCATTTTGCATCCACCTTGACTGATAAGGGACCTCCAAAACCCATGATTTTTGTTTTCTAGGGAGTTTAGACATTGTAGATCATAATTAACAGCATGTATTCTCATCTTAAAAAGCTACCACAAATTTTGCAGCTCTAGTATGCACATGCTTAAAGACACACAGACAGCAAGTTAAAGGTGCCATCGATTCTCTTGATGAGATCAACAAATGCTGACTCATTGGACATGAATAACTTCAAACAAAAGCAATGACATCCAGAAAAATAACTTTTTTTCAGTAACTTTACGATCTTAATTTGAATCCTTTCAAGAAGGAGAAAAAGAAAAAAATTCAATAAACTCTTACTTCTAACTTTACTCCTGTTACAGCTGACTCAGGCTAGAGGTTTGCATGTGAACGTAAATCTTGCCCTTTGTGTTGCCTCTGAATACTCTAACATCGACACCGTGGAGTGTCTCATCACAGAGGGGCATGCAACGTCCTTCTTGGGGCCCCTGATGATGGCTGCCAGGAATGGTTGTGCCCCAGTTGTCCAGTGGTTTGTCAAGCGAGGATGTGCTGATATGGAGCTCTGTTATGCACTCACTGCTGCCACATCAAGTAATCAAGTTGCCATCATCACCTCCCTCCTCCAATGCATCCCTCAGCAGATGCTCAACCTTTTCAGCTTTGGGATCCTGAAGTCTGTGGGGGAGGAGAGACCTGATTCTTTCCAAGGTGTTAACTTTCTTCTTAGTTCTGATCTTCTCCGAGACCCTATTGCAACGTATGCATTTACCAACAGTCTTGCAACATCAAATGAGGGGATCATCACAACTGAGCTGAGAGTTTTCTTACTTGATCTTTGGTCGGTGGCGCATTTGTTGAGGGAATGAGAGCTGGAGAGGACCATTATGTGAACTTGATGAGGATTCTTAGGAGAGGAGAGTCAGATATTTGTCTGAGAGAGTTGCCACCACCATTGGTAATTGCTATAGCATACCTGCCGCTGTACAGGGAGTGTTTGGCAGCCAGTGGGTCATTGCTACCTCAGAGGTTGAAGAGGAAACTCTTGGTGGCGGCAAGGAGGCTTAGCAATTGAGCAGCGGATGAAATGAGCCTGAAGAGAGAGCTTTTATAAATCTTGCAGCAGCACATGCCATTTTTCTGATGCCCTTGACAGCATTTGTTTCAAATTTATCTTTTGATCTCATGGGTTAAGAATAGCATTGGTACAGTTCCTTGAGCGTTTTGTTTGACAATTTAAAGATAAAGTTGTAAGAGGTTTGTCTTAATCTTCTAATCTGAAGTTTATTCTAATGGCAGTGCTATGTCTAATGGTTCAAAACAGTCCTATGTGGTTTTTCTTTCTTGGCCATATAAATCATTTTGTCCAAAATCTGCTTTAATAATCATAATATCATAAGAATGTGTGGTTAATCCTTTTAGGAGCTTGCTTGTAGAAAATAGTTCGGAATCAGCTTAGGTGGATTTTGTCTTATTTCTGGGTGATCCATTTTGAATATATCTTATTGTTGTTTCAATGTGCTTGGTTAAAGTTTGCTTGTTATTATCATCCCTTGGTTATATTTATCTTGGATCATCGAAACCAAAGGGATCCAAAATGGAGGGCATGTTTGTTGGTTTATGTTTTTAACTATTACTAGTTTCATTTTTAATGAAATTCTGATGATCATGCAGTTAACTTTTTTCCTTCTCTTCTCGTCTTAATATCATAATTGGGTTTCTGTTCATGAGTTTGTCCCTCTAATGGTGTTCTGATTTATTTGCTGGAACTATTCCTTCTAGACTTTCTCTCTCTCCCCCCCTATCTATCTATCTATCTATCTCTCTGTCTCTATCTGAGAAAAAAAAAGGGAATAACCCACCTAAAATTTATTGAACGAATGATAACAGTTATATTACAATTCTAAGGTTTTGTACCCTTTAGAAGATTTCCAACAGTATATAAACAATTGACAATTCTAGAGCTAGAAGGCAACCAGTCATCAAAAAGTTGGATACAACAGCAGAAGGGATCTGTGTTTCTGCAAGAAAATCTGATGATTTCTTTCTTTGCAGATAACCCAGCAAAAAGCAGCAACCAAGTGATCCCAGGCTGGTCTCCAAGACTTTGGAGTTTTCCTTCTACTCCAAGTTGTCCAAAGAGATAACAGGGAAATTTGGAATTCCATTAATGTTCCAACTCTGAAGAATTTTCTCCTTTAGCTGTCTGGTCGCTGAGCAATTGAGGAACAGGAACAGGTGGTTGGTCTCTGAGCATGTACTGCATATCTCTGATGATTTTGTTCAATTCATAGTTTAATGGGTCGATCTCTGTCCTGCTAGCATCTTCCTAGACTTTATGTTTGGCTTCTCTCTTTGTCAAAATTGTCTATCAGAAATTTAGCCTTAATTAGTGGACTGACCTGAGGTATGGACATGCTTGCACAAGAAATTGTTGTCCAATGTTTTTCTTGCCAATCTGTTTTCTCATGAAAAATTGCTAAGATTTCTGTGAGACAAAGCACAACAGAATATATTTCAAAATATGATTTCTGAAAAATTATTTGACCCATTGGTTCCAAGAAGCACTAGTTGCTTCCCATCCTGATAAGCAAACAAATCACCTGTTTCTTAAGTTATGGTAATGGAGGCGACTAAAGCTTTCATGGAGGGCAATTTCATACATTTAAAAATAAATAAAACCTTTTTTGTAGGATAACCTTGTTGCATATAAATTGCCTATTAGTTGCCATACCCCTTTCTTTGCCAACCAGATTCATTTTTTGGTGATGCATTTCCAAAAATTTGGATCTAGATAATTATATTATGGGTGGGACTCCCTCCCTTTCTCATGTTAAAAAAAAAAAAAGCTTTCTTTTTATCCAAAGAAACAAAGGGAAAGATCTAACTAATTTTTCAATATATGCACAACCGATGGAGAAGGAGAGTAGCAACACAGGAAGATCAGCAGGTAGCAAGGAATCTGTCTGACCACATCCTCACTATGACTGCTTATATGCCAATCTGCCATCTGATTAGCCTCCCTGAAAGTATGGCTTGCACGAAGATCAAAGCAAGGATACAATCAGATAGATGATGTCATGGAGGATATCTTATAATGTGTTCTTGGTTTTTTAATCCACCGAATGGCTATTAAAGTGTCTCCTTCAAACCAAGTGGTCCCGCACCCTAGGAATTATGTTCTTGCTATGAATCCCTCCCATGCAGCTCTTAGCTCAGCCAATGGAACAGAGGCAAAGTAAAGTACCTGAGAAGAAGCATGTAGTAGATGTCCTTGTGCAAGAATCGAAATTGGCCTTCAATTTATTCGGGGTGGGGTATCCAGGAGACAGAAGTTGGATTCAAAGAGCCACCAATGTCCCCATGGAAAGAACATAAGCTGTCAGAGAGAGCATTTGATGCCTCATGAAATTCGCTAGAGACACAAAGCAAGATTACTCAAGTTCTGAGAGGTCATATTAGCACCTTGACATAGCCTTTAATTTTGAAAAAAAACTCTCATGTCTGATTCTACAGTAGGGATAGATATTAAGAAAGAACCATCAATTATAACCCAAAAAGAACCAGATTTTGTAAACAATATAAAGGAACAATGAGGGGAATATCTTGGCGAGGCAATCATAATTGTTTTGGTAGACCTGCTGTTCAGGCACTAAAACCCGTTCTGATCACATCTAGACTCTGTTTCATATTGGTTGTCTGCAAGGTTACTCATTGATTTAGATATTCTTTTGAGAAGGATTAGTTGTCAGGCTACAACAAAAAGACCTTGATAGCTAGCCTTTATTTGGAAGAGGTTAAGGTTAATGGCGATGATTTATCATCATAAAATACAGGACAATCAAGCATAAGTTTGATGCCGTGGAAGCATCATAAAAATATTAAGTTGGTACTGCATAGGTGGATCAAGGTGGAGGACTTCCATGAAATGAAAAGGAAAGCCAAAAGTCATCCTCTTGAGAATTTAAGCATCTGCATTGGAATGCAAGTGAAATAATATAGCTTCTTGGACAAAGGAAGATCTTATTAGAAACTAGTCTTGATTTTCCTTACTCAGAGGTGCTGAGAATTGCAGTTCCAGGAAGCTCTTAGGTGAAGTATAATTTTGTTTATTCTGAGGGGACCTATGATACTACCTTGAATCTCATTCATTTTTCATGCAAACAATAAAACGCATTTGATTCATTCAACCCAATAACAAGAATTCAGCTGGCAGCTTGAGTCACTTCTTGTTCCTTTTACAATCATCTCTGCCTATCTAATTTCAGCCTACCCCCTTTTCATTGGACTATGATACCATATCAGCTGTGATACATTCTTCTGATAGAATGCACTTTGAAAAGGAAAAGGTGATTGGCTTGCTTTTAGGACAAGCTGCAATCACCAGATTGCATAATCAGACTAGCAAGTACAGGAATCCCATTCATCTCCAAAAAAAAAAAAAAAAAGAAAAAGAAAAAGAAAAAAAGAAAGGAAGACCTGATCAGGTGATTAGAAAGATGTAAGTTTCAACTGCTTCATTTTACTGAGAAACTTTTAAGTAGGTGCATTAGTATCTTCATCAACAATAGCTTGGTGATAACAAAAATCCAAACTAAATACAGCCTAAGGCAGCTTCAGGACCCTAGAAGTTTAGGGCTCTTGAATGAAGTAGCCTTATAGACTAAAGAGCCAACGAAGCGAAGCTGCAATGACATGAAATAATAAAATGCAACTTAAAATTTTATATGATAATTTCCTTCCATAAGTTGTAAGAAAAATAAATGTTGTACACCTTTGGAAATTTGGAATCTATATGATCCACTACATGGAATAGTTAATGAAGCCAGTAATGAGTATTTACTTCTTAGAGTTAGAGCAGTGCCGACAATGGAAGCACAGGATACCCATACTCAGCGATGAGACAGCCAACAATTCTTACCACAACCAAACTAAGATATATTGACTGCAATGTTTTCTATGCTGAATGGTTGTTTTGATCTTAGATTCAAACCATAGGAGCGCAGGATACACTCAGCAACGAGACAGCCAACAAATGTTACGATAGCCAAACTAAGATATATTAACTGCAATACAATTTTTTTGTTCTGAATTATGTGTTGATCTTAGGTTGAAACAACAGGACCTTGATAACCATGTTGTGGTAAAGACTTCAAAGTTTTGTACAAGGCTGAATTTTCACCAAGTCTTCAGTAGATAGCACTCACATATATCGGTGCATGTGTGCAATTTCTTTATCATACATGCACATAGAAACACATACAGGAACAAAGAAATGAAAGAATACAACAAAAACTTCTTCTTTTTTTTTCCTTTTTTTGATGATTGAATACAACATGCACATAGAAACACATATTGGTGCCCGTACTATTTATGTGATAAAGTCACCAGACCACCAGTCCCAAACAGAGATCATACTCATCAAAGAAACAAAATTGGGAAGGAGGATGAGAAATAAAGATGTTGAGATGCTGACAATAACCACATTATAAAACAACAGCCTAATTCAAGACAACAAGCAGAAAATTGCATGACATGTTTATGTCGACCGGAGCTTTATATTTTTGGTCTTTTATTTGATCCAGTGAAATGGGTTCTTATATCAACCAGTCGTTGTGCTTCAGACTATGTAAAGTATATACAGCACCAAGGCAAAGAATGTCCATCCTTTTATTTTAAATAAATTGGCTTCAAAAGCTCCAATCTATTAAGAACATGGTCTCAATCTTCAGGCACTTTTTCTTTTTTGCGTAAAGATCTACATGCACTTTAATTGTGTTTATAGGCCACTCAGTTCATCTCCAGTGTTTAAATTATCTGCCTTCTCTTTAGTTTTACCTCACTGCTGGTAGAATGGTTCCAATTATACATCTATTCTCTTTTTTCACCGCATTCGATATGCATAGCATAGGAGAAAAATAAATAAATAAATAAATAAATCGAGCAACAGATTAAAAACCCCACTACCAGAGATTGCTAAAGATCTTGTGGATTTTTGCTTTGTTAAATCAGTTAGAGTGAGGTTGGACGGGGAGTAGTATCAATGGCAGCATGGATTTATCCGAGACTCTGAAATGTGAGAGACTGATCATGATCTTCATTTCTGAAGACTGACCACCATCAAAAACTATAAAGAAGTTGATACATACAAATGTAATTTAAAGGACTAATGACAAAACTTGGATGAGAATGCTGAAAGTAATAAGTAGGCATCAACATGAAAAGACGGAAAAAATATTGGGCACTCTACTCGTGTGAACATTTGTCTAACTCTTTACAAGTAAGAGGAGGCAATTTTTTGCATGTCGGATGGCATAAAAGCCAAGACCATTAGCACAACTAGCATGCCTACAGGAAGCAGTAGTAACAAGGAAGGTGGTGGAGGCAATGGTGGCAGGATAAGCGGAAGAAGTATCATTGATGCTGTGAGGCAGATCAGTACCAGAAATTTTTCTGTGCTGAAATAACTCGATGGAAAGGATTTCCCATGATTCCTCTGCGATTGAGTCCTCTTATACTCCAAGTTTGGTACACTGCCCAATGTTGTCCTCTTTACTCTGCTTTCCATTACACCACTGCAATTAGACTTAAAACAATGAAACCTTTTGAAAATTGCCACTCAGCATCCAAAGGCCACAAAGTGCATTTAAATTCCCAACTTGGATATGTGAAGGCTTATCAATCTTTCAAGAGGTAAGAGATCTGTTCATCAAGCTTATAAATTCCTCTCTGACGTGGGACTTTAAGGTTCTTGCAAACTTGAGTTTGTTCTTTGCCTTTCTGTCGCTTGCAATCCAAATATATTTATTGAATCATGACCCAGTATCCCCAACTGGTGATGCTGTTTTGTGACAAAGCTTTGACCAACTGCAACTTAACCGCAGACAAGCAAGCAAAGTAGGTCCTCAAGGAAACTGGTAATCCACTGCTATTGAGAAGGAGATAGCCTTCAACTTTCAAACTTCAACCTGTTGATAATGAATGGAATATGGATCCCCATCAGTCCAAGAAAATTGAAGATCTTTTTTCAACAACATATTATGTGGAAAAAAAGATATATATCAAATTGCCATTTTTTTGACAAGGAGGAGGGAGAGACCAAAAAGTAAAGAAAAAGGAAAACACAAACTGGGCTCTTGGAGTTGGAAGAAATTAACATGCAGGCAGTTCTATTGGCATATTCTTTTCCTTTATATACAGATGATGGGCAGCCTGACCAATCAAACCCAAAAAAAAAAACAAAAAAAGAATGGATGGAAAAATAAAAAATTCATCCTTCCCTCTCAGCCTTTGGCTTTTAAGACCTCCCACATGATCAAAATGACACAAAAGACTCCTAACTTTTTGAGCAAACATAAAACATCGATGCCTTCCTATATGATATGAATTAGAGCTTTCTTCCAAAGCCCCTTCAGATTCAGACCCAACTGATTCTGTAAAAATGCTCTAGAGATCCATTACAGTAAGAGAAACAACAAAGAACTAAGCATTACCTCAGTTGGATTTGCTCCTGTCACCACTGGAAAAGGGACCTCCTTTGCATTGCGCAGCAAGTATTTTTTTCCTTCAAGCCAAAATCCCAAACATTAAAGAAGAATGACATGTGAGATCAGCACATGTGATACCTGGAGCTCCTTTTATTTTATTCTATTAGAGAAGTAGGAGGGCCAAGAATAAGGAAGAAAGAGGGGTGGAGAGGAGAAGGGTGGTAGAGATGTTGTTTAATGGGGAGGCGCAATTGATAAATGTAATGCCTCACTCGGGCAAGAATCGGAGATAACAGGACTTACGAGGCTGATATGGTTGGGGTTGGCTGATTAGCTCTTTATTTATTTGGGCTGTGTGCTGAGTTGGTGTGTGCGTTAGAGAAGGACAGATGCACTGTATTCTATACCCAAGTGGGGGCAGTGATGGGGATTTCCTTTTCTTTGTTAGGAGGCAAACTTGATATTTTCAATGTTTTAAGGTTCTTCTCCCCTGGCCTCCTTCAGTGACTCCCCAATTATATTTTTTCTCCTTTGCCCCTCACCAGGGTCAAGTTCTAGTAAAAAGGATCCGGGTTGGTTTTTTTTGGCAATATCTTCAGGTCTGATCAATGACCCATCAAGCCTGCTCTTATTGATTTCCTTGTACCAACATAATAATGATAATAAAATAATAGTAGCAGTAGTAGTAATATAAGAAATACCGGGTCCCAACAGTGAATCATTCCAAAATGATTCTTCTTGGAATTTATAGTCACAACTGAAGTTGTGGGAGCTTCTATATTCTACTGTTGGCATTTGGCAATATTAATTTCTCCCTCATGGATTGATCCATGTAAAATGGGATTTGGTGGATGAACATGTTCTTGAATGCTAGATTAGTGCTTCATTATTGCATTTGAATGCTCGAATTTCCTCATGTTTTATTTAAGATGTCGTTAAATCCTTCGGGGATCTAAATATGAGAGATGGTATACTTTGCATACAAATGTTTATTGGTTTTCATCACGGACACGTGATCAACACAAATATCGTGCCGACACAACACATGGACTCATAGGATTCACATGATCCAGAGCACATGTAAATAATAGACACCCAAATGCTTGTGTAGGTTCAATGTCCCCATATGGATGCCATAAAGTTTTCTATATATGGTGTAACATAAGACATCACACTTAATTTTCCTCTTTTCCTTTCTGGTCAAAATTCTTTTTTTTTTTTTGTCAAACACGCGTCACTATTGCGACTCGCTCCTAGTTTTTGACCCGTACAAGGAAACTGATATGATACATTGCATCAACTCATACAAGGGAGCTCATGTGATACATTGCATCAATCGATAGCTACTCATGACCATGATATTTAAATAAAACAATTCTAGAAATTCTTTAAATAATATAGATCTTGGTATTTTGCTAAAATAAAGGTTTTATAGAGATGATTCAAACAACTATTGTAATATGATATGGTGATATGGATGATAACTCGGATGATATATCTCAATTTTGCGTAATCTTTTTTTTTTTTTTTTTATTTGGAAGCTGGAAGGTGCGGGCAAGTTGCGAGGAAGGGAACTGCAATCTTTTATACAGCGTATGTAGTCATATAGGGTGGGCCGACGACCGGATTCAGAGTTTTCGGCCAGCGGATGCAATTGGATACGCGCAACCATGAGATCACGCTTTCATAGTATCCTCTTGTACGGTCCACTGAATGTTCGTTCCCGCTTGCCTTTTGGCGTGGGGCCAAATTGTCTTGCCGGCACCAGCCTTGGTGGGCTCCAAAAACTTGGATTGCTCTTCCACAAGTAAAGAGAAGCCATCTCTCTCTATCTCTATCGTCCTTGCGTGAGAAATATTTTGTACACACGAATGGTGCAATAAAAATATATAAAATATATTATTCAATTATATTGAACATAATTATTATTTTTTAATATATATTTAATATCTACAATTTATTTTTTTATTTAAAATTTTGAACGATGAAAATATTTTTTTAAAAAATTATGATATTTTGTGTCGGTATTATAACATTTCACATTGAAATCATGACTTTCCGCACAGGTGTCATAATTTTATAATAAGATGTCATAATTTTGATAGAAGTATTTTCGTCACATAAATATTTTATAAATTTTTCAATGATAAAAATATCTTTCTCTCTTTATGACATGCTGTGTTATTATGATATGCTGGAAGTCATAATTTCAACACAGAATGTTATAATTTTTTTAGAAGAAAAAAAATATTTTCGTCGTTCAAAATTTCAAACAAAAAAATGAAACTGGGGCATTAAGTATGCGTTGGAAAGCAGTCGCTACGTAACAATCAGATAAAAGTACCTCATATCGAATTTTATACACGTGAATGGTGTACAAAGAATTTCTTGTCCTTGAATCCTATGCATAATCGAAGAGTTGCACTTAGAAATTTTAGAAAAAAAAAATATTTCGTCGTTCAAAATTCAAAAAAAAAATGAAACTGGGCATTAAGTATGCGTGGAAAGCAATCGTACGTAACCAATCAGATAAATGTACCTCCATATCAATTTTATACACGTGAATGGTGTACAAAGAATTTCTTGTCCTTGAATCCTATGCATAATCGAAGAGCCTGTCCTGCACTTTTAGGAGGGATGAAATGCCAAGTTACTCAATTCACCAAGAGTAGATTATGATTATGGTAATAAATGATGGTTACAATAATAGAACGATGGTTTGAGGAAATGGCAGGGATGATTGCAACTTTGTGAAAGGTCATGAATTAACTTTAGATCGCACTAACCAAATGTGGATTCAAATCTAAACTCGTGGTGTGCCAAGTTATCCTGATCATGATCAATTGGATCGCAAATAGACCGGCTCAAAAATGCTCCAAATCATTGAAATCCGGACTCAACATGATTAGGGCCAGATAACTTTCCAGGCCTAAAATCAATTTATGCACACCTTGATTACATTAGAATTTGACTTGAATGGACTGATTGCATATGACTGAAGTGTAATATTCATTTGCTTCAAAGTTCGGCTTGCAACTATTTTTTGTTCTAAAAATTTGTTAGTCTTGATCATCCTTCCTAGTTTGTAGTATCCTGGTTGTTGCTTTGGAAAAAGGGTTAGTCCATCAAGTATTATTTGGCAGACATTAAACATATATGACTTGTCAAGTTGCAACATTAACTTCATACGAAATATGATTTTTTGGGCCACGTATGCTAACAATTTCCTACAAAAATATAAAGTATATAAGAGATTGGAGATTATTTTTAGACTGTATTGCTTAAGGTGCCTTCGGGATGGATATACTCTTTTAATGTAGAATTCAATGCTTAATTATTTAGGCAATCAAAGTACAACTGGGAACGGAAAATGCAATCCTCTAATATTGGTAGGTAGGTGGACAGACAGCGATGAGGTTTCATTCATATTAGAGGGAAGAGAAAATCCAAAATATTCTAAAAATAGGTTGAGAATCTTAGTCCTATCTCTTGTAATATCAAATCCTCCGTCACCAATTGGTCACCTAATCCATGTTACCAAAACAACCAAAACTTGATGTTGAGTTGGCGGCCGACAATACCCTTGCAAACCACTATTGATTTGTGGTACCACCATCTACACATCATCTAATCATATCCCTTGTAACCTCAATTTCTCATCTAAACCATTTTAGGGACAAGCCTAACATGCCGATGATTTATCTTTTTTTTACGGGACAAAATTCGACCACTAAGAATCAACTGGAAGATGAGTTGCTGAAGAACCCAACCTCTCACCTTTCTTCCAAACCACATCAGAAGTATGCCAAGCAAAAAGTTTGATGGTACATACCTCAAAAATGTGCTTCATGTTTTTCTCAAAAAAAATATACTTTAACTCGCTTGAAGTTATCAATTTGAATACGAATAGTAATTCTGTGCCGAATTAGAAAACAAAAATAAGCTGGCATTTGTATATGAATTTTACTTCATTTTATGTAGAATCTTAAGATTCCATATTAGAAGGAAACTGATAAGGTACGAGTTATACGGGGCGGCTAAAGGGCAAAGCCATCGAAACCCTTATTTTAGGCCTCTGCCCTCAGGAGGCCCCCGCTTCCGCCTCCACGCTCCACCCCGGTAAGGTCTCCTCAGAAAGACTCCACCACGGCTCCACCCCGACTCCACGGCTCCACCCCACTACCTCCCCCTCCCCTCCCTCCGCGACTCTGCCCCCAAGCCCCCTGCTCAGCCCTAGAGAAGACAAAATGGTAGGATGCCTCTGCCCTTGAAGGCCCCCGCCCAACTGCCCCCAGCCCCCAGGCGGCTCCGGTGCCCCGCTCGACCAGCGAGAAGATGAACGGCACCACGCAAGGAAGAACGGCTTAGCGCACGGTCGACCGCCGACTGGTCATCGGTGGTGAGGAAGACGTCTCCGCGAGTAGCGCGACGATGAACGGGATGGTCATTTTTTTTTGTTTTCCAAAAAGCCCCCGCCCTTAGCCCCCCCCCCCCCGCTCAGCCTGCGAGAAGATGAATGTGCCGGCGTCAAACTCTTCCAAGGACCGAAGCCCCTCAAAGAAGATGATTTTTTTTTCATTTTCTAGAAGTTGGAAGGCCCCTGCCCTGCCCCCAGGTCCCCCCTGCTCATCCTGCGAGAAGATGAACGGCGTCGGGCCACCGACGCCACGCGTCAAACTCTTCCAAAGATGGAGGATGAAGGCCCATGATCCCTAGAAGACCATTTTTCTTTTTTCATTTTTTGGAAGGCCCCTGCCCCCAAATCCCCCCCTCTCCGCTTGGCCCGAGAGAAGATGAACGGTGCCACTCATCGGAGGTCTGAGCGGCTGAGTGGTCGCGACGGCCAATCGGCCAGTCACGGATCACCGATGGCAAGGAACAGTGGAAGATGAAAGGTCTGTGATGTCCGTCGGTTTTTTTTTTTAAGTTTTTCAGGGACACATGGCAGAGCATAAGGGGTTACTGTTTGAGGCAGTGTGGGAGAAAATGAAAAAAAAGAGCGGGCGACGGGCGGCCTCTTCATTAACAGTGGCCAATTACCGAGTTAATCCAGGCACCAAGCCACCAACAGTCATTTTTTTCATCCTTTATAAAAATAGGTTGTTTATTTATTTTCTTATACTGTTATATTTTGATAAAAATATTGTGGATGCTGCAATTTTACACGGCATATACACTCCATAAAATATAGAATTTTGTTTGATTTTTGATTTTTTTTTGTTATCTATTTTTGTACTCCTTCAGAAAATTTGTAAATTCTCAAAACTAGTTGAGGTGGGAAGTGTTTGATACTTTGATATTTTGTAGTTTGGATTATTCTATGTTTGTAAGTTCAACAGATTATCATTTTTTCTCTAGATTAATATAGTTTTTTTTTTATAAAAAAAATATTTTTTTAATTTATAGTATCTATTTCTTAATTCTTCTTTTATTATTCTCTTTACTCTTCTTCTTGATAATAACTCTAACTCATATTTTCTGCAGTTTGCACTCTCGTACAACAGCATTCAACAATCGATACTATAAATTAGTTAATTATTGATCATCTCATTTACAATCAGCATTCAACAATCGGATACTATTATTTTAATCTTTATATTTTTTATTTAATTTAAAATTTATATTATATTATTATATATTATCT
Source organism: Elaeis guineensis (assembly GCF_000442705.2). Classification (NCBI taxonomy): domain Eukaryota; kingdom Viridiplantae; phylum Streptophyta; class Magnoliopsida; order Arecales; family Arecaceae; genus Elaeis; species Elaeis guineensis. The sequence goes on from NC_025993.2 coordinate 4,189,897, forward strand.
CTATTTTATTTAATACTTGATTCATTGAATTAGAAATTTTGATTGTTGATCTTGTATTAGCTATTTAAAAAATAAAGATAATTATAATAGTTAAATTTTTTTGATAATTCATAATAAGAATTTAAATATAACAACTCAAAAATATGAATTTGATTATTCAAAGCTTAAAAAAAAAAGAAGAATTAAAAGTTTAATACAATCTCAAAAAGGAGCTCTTGATAAATTTTTTACAAGTAATAAAAATAATAAATTAAAAATATTGATAAATATTTTTAAATGAATAAGTTAATAATATTTTAAAATTAGATGATAATAAAATATTAGAATAAGAAGAAGTCAACAAAGAGATTCAAAATGATCCTCAAAGTCATGGTGAAGAGAACCAATCGGTTAATTTAAATGATTGCATTTCTAAAATATTTATGATCCAAGTCAATGGATAAATATTGATACAAATTTGAGAGATTTATTAGTAAAAAAGATCCAATTAAAATTAATGATATAGATTTTTTTAAAGATGAATTCTTAAGATATTTTTCTACTACATACTATATTCAAAATTGGCAAACGGAGAGAAGTATGAAAAAAGATGGCTAGTTTATTCAAAAGATTGGACAGAGTATTTTATTTTTATTATAAATTATTTAATTCTGCTTCTAGTATAAGTAAACTAACTAATATTGGCAGTAGAGATTGGAGAAACTTAGTGCTAAGCTTAAGAGTCATGAGATGAGTAATGAGCATATTATTAATATGAGTTCATGGATTGATTTAGAAATAAAATTGAAAAATAAAATAATTGATAAAAATATTAAAATAAATAAATAGAGATGAAAATATTGAAAAAAATATTATTAAGAATTCTTACTGTAATAAATTTTTTTGTAAAAATAATTTATTTTTATGAAAAAATAAAAAAATCTATCAAGAAAATAATAAAAATTTTTAAGTCTAATTGAAATGATTGCAGAATTTGATCCAGTGATACAAAAACATATTCGACATATTAAAGATTATAAAATTCATACTCATTACCTTAGACATAATGTACAAAATAAATTGATAAATTTTTAGCAAGTGAAATTAAAAATAAAATTATTAAAAAATTATAGAAGTAAAATATTTTTCAATAATACTTGATTGCACTCCATATGCAAGTCATCAAGAGCAAATATCTTTTATATTGTAATGTGTAGATATTTCATCAAGTCCAATCAAAATTATGAAATATTTTTTAAAATTTTTAAAAGTAGATGATACAATCGAAAAAGGTCTTTTTGATGTCATTATGGATGAAATAAAATATATTGAACTTGATATTAATAATTTAAGAGGACAGGGATATGATAATGGATCTAATATGAAGGACAAACAGTAAGGAGTACAAAAAAACTTTTAGATATAAATCTTAGATCCTTTTATACGCCATGTGGTTGTCATAGTCTAAATTTAGTACTTTGTGATATGATTAGTTCTTGTACTAAAGTTATTTCATTTTTTGAAGTAGTGCAATGTATATATTCATTATTTTTTTCTTCTACTAAACAATAAAAAATTTTGCAAGATAATATTTTCGGTCTAACTCTTAAATCATTATCACAAATACGTTGGAAAAATCGTATTGAAAGTATTAAAGCAATAAGATTCCAAGCTCCACAAATAAGAGATGCTTTATTGGAATTAGCAGAAGTTAGTGAAGATCCTAAAACTAAAAGTGAAGCTAATTGCTTAGCAACATATGAGCTTGAAAATTTTGAATTTTTATTGTGCATGACTATTTGGTATGATATATTATTTGCTGTTAACTTAGTTAGTAAAAGTTTATAATCAAAAGATTGCATATTGATGTTACTATAGAATAATTAATTTTTTTTTTTTAAATATAGAGAAGATGGATTTGTATCCGCTATGATTTCTTCTAAAAAAATTGTATCTGAAATGAAAATAGAACCTAAATTTCATGATAAGCGTATCATTCGTAGAAAGAAACAATTTGACGAGGATGTTGACAATTAATGAAATAATAAAATCTTTAAAGAATCATTTAGAATTGATTATTTCTTATATATAGTAGATCAAGCAATTTTTTAACTTCAAAATAGATTGAACAATTTAAGATATATGAAAATATTTTTATTTTCTATTTAGTGGTAAAAAATTGAAGTCAATAGATAATGATAGTTTGAAAGAATATTGTCTTAATCTTAATGTTCCTTAAAATATAATAACTACTCTGATATCGATGGTTTAGATTTATTTTCAGAGCTAAAAATTTAAAAAAAAATTATACAGATGGAAGATAACAGTCCAATGGACATACTCAATCATATAAGATGATTCGACTCTTTTCCAAATACATATATTATTTTTAAAATAATATTAATAATTTCAGTAAATATTACTTCGACAGAAAAAAAAAATTTTAAATTAAAATTAATAAAATCTTATTTAAAATCAACAGTGTTCCAAAAAAAATTAAATAGATTGACTATATTATCAATTAAAAAATATTTAAAAAATTTAATTATAAAAATTTAATTAAAAATTTTTATCTTAAAAATTAAAAAAATAAAATTTTAATAAAAAAATTATATAAATTTTAATTAAAAAAATTATATTTTAATATTTAATTTTAGACGACCAAATGTGTTGAGCCGCCCCTAGAGTCATGTAAACCTCACGACCCCACGCTGTGGTTAGAAGGATAAGATCGCCGATTCACCACAACAGACTACATGAAACGCACCTGGACATATGGCTATAAAATCCTCGTTCAAAGTTTTGAGTTCCATCAAACGCCCATTCTCTTATGCTGCTGACCGTTGACCCACCAAATTTCTGGGCCGATCCCACGACAGTACGAAGGCTAGCATTTTGTTGGGAATTAGTTCCTATTTTATACTGTACGCAAGATATGTATCTACTAAGATATTGCAACTTGGGATACTGTGCTACCCTTGTGGCATGGCTGATGGGACGTTTGGTGATATTCCTGCTTCCTATTTTGATCTTCTCATCATACGAACATGAGACATCGATCTTGCGTTGATATTGTTTTGTCTTGGTGTTGACATCATCATGCTCGTAGCCTGTTGACCATGTATGAGATCTCCTCCAACGTAACTTTAGGAAACGTGTTTCTTTCTTGCCGAAAGAAAAAGGAACGTGTTTCAAAATATTCCAATGCTCCTTAACAAACTCATTTAAGGGAAGGGTTTGGTTGTGGAATTTTTCCTTTCTTTGATTGAGTGTGCTGCATAAGAGGCTGATTAGGCTGCTGACAAGCTTGGCACACCGACCGAATCTTAAGCCATTATCCTTTGTGCCTAAAATTTGCCATTCCTCCATCTCATACATTTGTGTCCAGAACCATGCCATGAAATTGGTGTGCACAATCCATGGTATGATCGAAAAATAGGCTAGGTTATAGATATTAAAAGAAATTAATATTTGTTGATCGGGTTGTAATCCAAGTAGAACAGGATTTTATTTTCATGTAATGGATTCGAATTCAAAACGTACACGCATCGAGTAAATGAAGGAGTGGATGCCCTATGTCTTGATCGGTTGTACGAAAATACTATCTAATCGAGCTAAACTAACAGTCCTAAAAACACATGCTTTTAATGCGTACCACGTGTAGACTTCTATTTCTTCACGTGCGGATAGATATTAAAAGAAACCGACATTAGAAGGTTATTTTTATGAAAAATTTTTAATCGACCAGATTCATTGCTAAACTGATTGGTCCAACCAAAAAGCAACATGGACAACTACAAACCCCGACTCTTTTTTATCCTTCTTTATTTTTTGCACGTGCACGTTGCTTTCTAGTTGGACTGATCCAATACCAAATTGGTGGACCAATAATTTTTCTCTTCCACAGGTATCAAAATAAAGAATTGCCTCCTAAGAGAATCAAGGCATCAGCCACACCTATCAACTAGACCATTGGTTTTTTCTAAACAAAAACCTACTTGGGCGCAAGGGACAAAATATGAAATGGCCATCGAACAATGGTCAGGGTGTTAAGTTCCCCTATTTCATAAGCATAAGTTCTAACGAACTATCTGATTGCTAGGGATTAAAAAAAAATATTTAGATAGAATACATAGAGGTAGAGGTCGTAACTATAGCCATTTAACTTTAGTTATGTTTAAGATTAAGCAACTAACATCAACGGCCAGCGTAGGCCACCAAGTAGATGAATGGGAGGAGGAAAGCCCAAACTATCCATAGATCACATCAGGGGTGTCACGGCCCAGCCCATAACATTGCATAGTTGATAGTGCTGTTCTTGTGAGATACCCAGATGGGCCATTGCTCCAGGGCTGCAAGGATTATGCCAAACGATGCTAACCCATTTAACTTGATTCAATTTATGAGAAATTCTTTGTGCACTGTAGGCAGTGTAGAAAATCTGATGTGGAGCATATCGTTTTATATTATTGATTCATATAACCATCATTTTTCAATACATATTTAATATCTATAGTTTTATTTTTTTATTTAAAAATTTTATATGACAAAAATGTTCTCATTCTTTAGAAAAATTATGACATCTTATGGCATATTAAAACTTTCTATACACAAGATGTTATAATATGGTCAAAAAAATTATAACATCTTGTGTATATTATGACATCCTGTATCAAATTATGATTTTCTGCATGTAGGATGTTATAATATGGTCCAAGATGTCATAATATGGCTCAAGATATCACAATATGGAAGAGACGGTTTTGTCTAACCATTTTTCAATACGCATTTAATGCTGCAGTTTTATTTTTTCGTTTAAAAATTTTGAATGATGAAAATACTCTTGCTCTTTAAAAAAAATTATGACATCCTATGCATATTATAATACGCTGTGTTATATTATGATATCTTGTAGATAAAAATTACGATTTTCTAAATGCAAGATGTCATAATATGGACATAGGATATCATACTTTTTTTTTCAAAAAATAGAAATATTTTCATCATTCAAAATTTTAAACAAAAAAGTAAAGCTGTGAGTATTAAATACATGTTGAAAAATAGTGACTATGTTAACCAATCGGATAAGACGATATATTTTATATCGAATTTTTTACACCGTCTATGGTACAGAAAAAATTTTCGTTCAACTTATTATTGGTCGGATTATGTTCTTTATTTAATAAACTTATCAGCTTCATGTTTAAACTTATTTAATAAATAGGTTGGTTTGATCTATTTTGTATCAGAACCGAACCGTATCTACTCCAACCTGACGTGATTAGTACCCAATCTGAGAGAGATTCATGGTTCATCCGGTGCAAAGCAGGGCCAAGAGTTGTACCCGATTAAAAAAAAAAAAAAAAATGGTGCAGGACCAAGAAAGTCTAGGGTCATGGCACGAAAGGCAACCAAGCAACGGTGCACCTACCAGAACAGCGCACTGGCAACGAGAGAGGCCCTACCCTAAGGGTCCGTTAGATTTGAAAAATAGATCCCATATTAGATTAGTATATTTGATATAAAAATTAAAATAAAGAGATGATAAAAAAATTGATAGATCTAATATTTATTTTTTTTAAAAAATAAAATAAATATTATAAAAAATTGATATTTAATAAATTTTTAAATAATAATAATTTATATTAATTTTTTTTTTAATAAAACTGTATATGTAATCATTAAATTTATTTGATATTTTTTCAAATTCATTCAATAAAAAATTTTGATTAAAAAATTAAGATAAATATGATATTATATAAGGAGCTATGTGATTATAATTATTGTATAAAAATTAATTAAAGATGATAATATTATCTCAATATTAAAAAATTATTTTATGTTAAAAAATATATTTATAAATTTAATCATATTCTTATATAGGTTTATCTCTAATTAAATATAGTATTTTTTTTTTAATATTATTTTTTAAAATATTTTTTTTACCAATCAAATATAGTATTTTTTTTTTCTACAATCATTTTTGTAGATAAATAATTATTAAAAATTATCAATTTTATTTCGTAATCTGATATATCCCAGCAGAGAGAATGATTTCCTGGAGCCTCCCTCTCTAAACTATGTTGTAACTGAGTTGCAATTGTTTCCGGAGCAGAAGAAGTTGCCGACTTAAATTATTCTCCTAAAACATGACCAATATCTAACATCCGAACGCTGGAAATAAGAGACGGCGTGATTAATGCCATCCCATATACGGTCTGTGCCGTGGCATCCTGTTCTAATGCACACGGAGAAGATAGCTCGAAGGTTTTGAAGCCTAGGAGAGAAGACAGGAATTTAACACTAACATGAAAGATTTTAGGAATAAATTTGCAAAAACCGTTTCTTATTTCATGGATTTTTTTCTTCTAAAATCTTACGACTCCTACTTCATGGCTTACATGCTTATAGCTATCGTTTTGAATATATAATAAATAAATAAATAAATAAATAATTTTTATATATAATAAATATAAATATTAATTTTTTAATTTTTGAATTTAAAAATATTTTAAAACGTCTAAATTAGTCAACTTTTATCTAATATCCAACTGTTTAGCACCATTAAATTATTCCAAAATGTTGGAATTGTGACTATGACGTACCAAACTAAATTCGAATTCGAATCTAATTTTATTCTGAAGTCCCGCATCTAATTGGATTCTATTTTTAAGTATATACATGTTAAAATAGAAAAAATTATCTATAGATTCCTGGATGGATCCGAAATTATTTTTAAGTCTCTAAATTTTTTAAATTAAATAAAAAATCTCTAAAATATTAGCAAGTTATTTTTAAATTCCTGTCGTCTACATAGATTGATTACATAGGTCTATGTTTAGGTTACACGAATTTATGCTCAAGTTACACAGATTTATGTTCAAGTTACACAAGTTGCTTATTTTTAATATCTGATTATATATGTATCTTAGTTATACAGAAATAATTTTTTAATATTTTAAAAAAAATTATTTAATTTAAAAAATTTAAAAATTTAAAAATAATTTTAAATTCATCTAAAAAATTATAAATAATTTTTTCTTAAAAATATTAAATATTTTGATTTTTTTTTTTTTTTTTTTTTTTTTTTTTTTGTTCCTCCCCGTAATTCGCTTAGAAATAGGCCCAACCTTGCCTAATGTTGGTTAGCACACTATTGCTAGATTCTAGCAGCGGGCATTATTTATTTATTTATTTATAATTAAATAGTTGCGGGATCTCAGGTGGCGCAAGTAATTCAAAATTCAACCCTCCTTTGGTTGCCCGTCGTCAGTCGTATCCACTGCTCCCTTCTATTTTTCCTCGATCCTTTCCTATTTTTCTTGTGTTCGCCAGAAGAGAGCTCGCGAGAGATCTCTCGAGGCCTCGTCCACTTCTCATTTGGAGCTCGGTACGATCTTCGATTGGTTTCTGTACATATTTCCCTCTTTTGATTCATTCCTTTCCTCTGGAAAATTCTTTTTTCCCCTTCTTCTTCCCAATTTTTCAGGAAAATATAGATCGGAGATCGGAAATCGGGCGGCATTGGTAAGGGTATGTTTTGCTTTCTTCTCGTTTTAGTACTTAAAATCGCCGATTTGATTTTTTTTTTTTTTTTTGTAGAGTTTTTTTTTTTTTGTTTGCATTACCGTTTGATCTGTTCTTTTATCTCGGGGCCTTCTGTAGTTGATTCTTCTTCGATTATAATTATTATTATTATTGTCATTTAATGGTGTTGAAATAAGAGGGCAGTTGCTGGTCAGGTGACAGACAGAGAGAGGGCTTTAGGGTTGGTTGTGATTGGAGTTTTGTAATGCCGAGAGCAGGGATTAATTTGGCATGAACAGTAATTGTATTTATGGCATCAACTCATTCATGATCCAAGTAGTTTGATTTAGTTGGAAATATTTTTAGGGGACTATGGGCATGGTAACACTCCATTGGATGCAAGGGATGGCGATGGGGCTAGCTGCAAGATGCGTGTCCTTGTAAGAGTTGATCTGGTGCTTGTGCCTATTCTTTAAAAAGAGAAAAGGAAAAGTAGATGAAAAAAAAAAGAAACATGGATGAAAATTGTAATGCTGTATATAAATCTCTTGTTCACATCATCTTCAAATCATGTTTTTTATTCTTCCTTGTAATAAATGAAATAAATACAGAATCCGACCCTGCATCATGGCTCAGTTAGAGGATGCTGCCATCTGGAATTACTGCATTACTCAAAACAACAACTATGCCCCCAGAAATGATGTATCCATGCTCCTCTCTGTTACATTCTTGGACCCCATCTGTGTTAACAATCTGCAATCATCAAAAAAAAAAAAAAAAAAACCAATAAATCAGAGAGACACAATGAGATGTATTGCCATTTATAGCAACCATTTATGTAACTTTTGCCATTTTCTCGTGACTAGCTCTGAGTTTTGTGCTTCTATTGTCAATTAAATATGTCCATGCATTTATTTTGGCATTTTTTGTGTGAACAGTCTAGTTTTAATATGCTATCGATCGAACTGTAACTATGTATTTGCTACCTTCTAAAATTCTACTTTTTTTTTTTTTAATTTTCAGATAATGTTTGTTCATCCATAAAGTGAGAACACCATTTTGTAATAATTATGAAGTTAAGACAACGAGTAAGATAATTTCTATTAAGTACAACAGATGAGTTAAAAATGTTGCCACTAAACTTTGGTCTATGTCAATGTTAACTGCAACAAGCTTCACCTGGAAGTTACAAGAAATAATGTGAATATGATCAAATTGATTAGTGCAACATGGAGAATACTAAGAACTTGAATAATATGCATTGTATAATTTTTCAAATATTTCAGTACCCTGACATTTCTTCCTATCCTTGCATTCTTATCAACTATAGCCTTTCGAATATGAGTCTGTTCTCCAATCCCAACTGGGACATTGAAGCCTTGCAATTTTGTCCAGTTCTGTTGCACCTCTGTCTATTTGATGACAAAAGGAAAACTTAGAAAGAGAAAGCAAGAGCATGTGAAGATGGTTGAAGTCTAGTAAACATCATTAATATCAGACAACAATTCTCTACATTTCACATTTGTCTATATAAGCTGAAGGACATGATTAACTGGTAAAGTTACCAAACTATAGGTGTGTATTGATAAAAACTGCAAAACCATTCCACACTAGGTGGAGCTTTAAAAGTGCATGGTATAAAAGCCCTATTTGAAGCATCCCAGGTGTAATCAATATGACACAATATATGTTGGGCATCAGCATAGATAATGGATAAATGCAAATACAACTCATGGAATATAGTTTCAAGAGTGGTCATGTGCTGGACCAAAGCAATCATGTTTCTTGTATACATCACAAGAAATAAAAAAGAAATAAGAAATGATTTGTGAATGCTTCATACTTGGTAATAATCACTACCCATGATCACAGAATCCTCAATCACTGCTTCTTCTCCGATATATGTTCGCATACCAATCACGGAATCAGTGATCTCGCACCTCTACTCTTAATATAAAGAATAGAAACAGAGCCTACTTAGCATCGAATAGATGGATGAATATGAAATTATGGTACTTAGTCAACATTCAATTATCATAGATGATGTAATGGAAAATTTATAAAGACAGAGCATGATTGTAATTTATTTTAAAAATATCAGATTGCTTAGACAATGCATGAATATGTACCAATTATCCATGATGTGGATGGCTACTTAAACTCAAGCAGAGGTCTGAAACTTTTTAGCATTATGACAATTTCATTTAATAAAATCATACTGCTAGGATTTTGCATCACGATAAAATACCTGCATTGTGTATTGCTATTTAAGCAGTGCAGAACTAGGATAGAAAGATCATATCGTGCTACCTGACTGTCATCAAGTAACTTCACCCCCCTTGACCACTTTATACCTGGATGCTTGGTCAGCCAACCAGCTCAGCTGCCTCCATCTCCTCTGCAGTCTTTTTTCTTTCTAGTGTCAAGGCCAGGCATACAGATTTCATTGCAAAATCGTTTTTACTGTAGACTAAAATTCTATTCATTATCTTAGCTCTCCTGTGTTTCTTGATGCTCTTTAGGTCCTCTAATAACTATTTCAGAAAAAAGAAAGAAAAACATATCCAGTCTTTGTTCCAATTTATTTTTTTGTAAAAATGTTCTTTCTTCTTTCCTTGCCAAATTTTCTCATTCTAGTTAAAGAAAGTGGTTCAAATTTCGCAAAAGCTAACCCATTTTCAGACATCCATCAATCTGACTTTTGTAACTCATCAGGCAGAACAAGCTAGATTATTATTTGTTACGAGTAAAATCTGCTTCTTTTGTAGGCCTCTAAAGTTAAAGCGGCCACAAGACAAAAAGCTTCTTTTCTTTCTTTATCTAATTCCCCCACCATGTCACGCAGATTATGAGACAAATCAGGTTTACTTTTGGGGTATTATCTTCAATTAACTTCACCTTTAGCTTTGGTAACATATTTGTAGGTATTGTGCAGATGATATTTTGGTCTATGATTGATGGATTTACATACCAATGTATATAGAAGACCATCTCTTACCTAAGGGACATGCATTATGTCAACCCTCTGTTAAATTATATGTCTTCAATGACATACATCTATGCATGCTTACTGGAGAACATGTCAATTGCATGTAGCACAATGTTATATATTTCAAATTTGAGTATGTCATTTATGTAATCATACCAGTTATTTTATCTTCTTCTTTCTTTTTACATGGGACATAAAATAAATCAGAAAATGAATTAAGTGCATTCTATGTATATAATATCCGTAAACGCATGTCATGTTGGTTCAAAATTTTAAATGATGATAGTATCAAGTTACCTACATGTAGAATGCAACCATCACCAATAATGCTCTCCCTTATGAGAGCATTGGTAAGTACAGTAGGTGGTAGGCAATGTGGCATGGTGTAGATAGGAGAGTTTCTGTCATGGAAACTACAGCAAAGGCGTAGGTGTTATTTGGTAGAGAGAGAGATATCTAAATTTGTCATTGAATGTAGACCTAAATTTGTTACTGAATGATGCTGTTCATTCATCTAAGTTGTGTACTGACTTGAAGCCATGAGATGTTCTCCTTGCACTTTCAATGTTGGCACGGTAGAAGGCTTCAATGGTTTCAACGTCTTCCCATTGTCCATCAAACATATAAGCATGAACCTGATACATGAGAAACTTAGAATAATGGTACTACTGGCCCTCTTGACATAGTCAATAAAAGGGAAAAACAAAAAAAGAATAATGCTATAGGACCACATGAATAATAAAAAAATTGGAATGTTTTCCTATAAAAGTAAAGAGGGAGAGAAATCTGGATAGGAAATTCAGCTGCAGATAAACAAATAATATTCTGACCTTCATTCCCATGGAAATTGCACGTTGTATAACTTCACTTCTGAAATCATTGGCCTTAGGTAGGAGCTTTTCTAAGAGTTTGATCATGATGTCTCTCTTGATGACATAGATTCCCATGCTTCTGCCACCACAAACTTCTTCTTTTGTAGAATTTCCTATCTGAATTCCATGCATAATGATCCAAATGATGTAACTTGTAGGAACTAGACTGTCAGCTTTGTCTACTTGTTATTAAAGAAAAATTCAGAATGGTTCCAATCTAGCTCCATGCATGCAGTTCTAAAGCTGAAGAATTATTTCTTTTTAATAGGATGTGGATAACAAAAAAAGGATTCATTGTACTTCTTGTCCGTAAATTATAACTAGAGTGATCTTAAGTTTGCCTCTTTTTATGAAAGTAAGAATGGAAAACTTACTGCTGCATAATTATCTCGATCCCTATCTGGTGCATGTTTGACTTCAGAAAATTTATTTCTGTGATTCTGTATTAAGAAATCATAACTGGGATTATTGTTCCTTCTGTTACATGAAACAGCAACTGTGATATCTGCTCCGCTATCTCTATGTCCTTTAATAAGTTTTGCATAGTCCATTTCATAAATATGGTGACTGGAAAGAACCAGAAACTCCTCCACTGGATGATCTTTTATTACCCACAACCATCTCCTAACAGCATCTGCATTTCCCTAAAACGCCATACATCCATTTCAGTAATTTTTAAGAACATAGAAAAGTCATAGAAGTATATGAAAAATGATAATAAAAACTTCTTTTTCCATTGAGTATGGGTGTAACTACTACACTGCAAAAAACAATTCAACTCTAGATGTTATTATTATTTCCTAAGCACTTTTAGATGCAAGCTGAGATTAAAAGGAGCTGTCCAAGAGTTATTTTAAAAAATTGTCTCGGCAAAGACATAGGGACATGGTCTTGTTCAAGAATATTACTATACAGATATTGAAACATAAAAGGGATGTTGGTATCTTGCTATTCCTTGGTACAAATTGTAAACTTTTCATGAATTAGATATGAAAATTGTGCCTAAACTGCTGTATAAGAATCACGCTGCTAGTGCTCAAAATTTGGCAAAGACATTCTGAAGTGCTTTGTGAAAATAGAGAGATTTGAAATGGAAGTACAAATTTCAACAAGATATTCCGTGTTATGAAAAGGAACGATGATTTGATGCATCAGTTTGAATCAAAGATTTTTGAAATCCTAGTACCTCAGTAGCTTGAATAGCAGCAGCTGGTATTGCAGCAGATTGAGTTCTTGGAAATTGTAAGAAATCATGATACAGGGATCTCGAAAATGATAAAAATTGTAAGATGGTGCAACTTTATTGAATCATGTAGGTCTTGAGAGATGATATTTACAATTATGGTTCTTATTAGCAAATTACAACTATTGACATGCAAAATCACAAGTGCCAGATAAAATTTTACAGATTTTTAGGGGAATAAGTCAATCTTACTGCTTTAAAATAGAAGGGGAAAAAGAGAAGTATTGAGCCTGATGATGGTACAGACCTTAAACCAACCTTGCTCTTCAGGGCTTTGGTATGCTGTCAAAATTTCTACAAAACCATCCTTTCCGAGCCCAATGTTAGAATAGGCTCTTGACAGATGAGAATTTAGGGAGGTGGAGTTGAACTGAGTTAGAGCATATATCCTGATAATGTTACTGTTGATGCAGTTGCTCACCACAATGTCAATCAGCCTGTAGTTTGCTGCTATTGGAATGGCCCCTTTTGATATTCTCTTTGTCAGGGGATACAACTTTGTCTCCGAGCCATCATCAAGGATGATTGCCAGAACACTCTGTAACCAAATTTCTTATAGAAGTAGCTCATATTTCAACATGTGAAAGAGTCTTAGCTGCATATTGTAAGATGAATGGGATTGTGAAACAAATTATGTATCCTTAATTTTGTTCCAATTACTTTATGGAAGGATTGTTGATATCGGTCAACCTCTAACTATGTGCATTTTCTTTACTCCTATGGTTAAAGTCCTTGCTGTTGACATGAAAATAAATGCTGACTGCTTTGTATGTTGACTGAACTATATTTAGTATATTTCAAGTGTCCGAAAATATTTGATGCAAAACTCAAACCCTGTTCCATATTGTGTCTTAATTCAACTGAAACATATGCTTGGAATTCCAGTTCATCAAACTTTTGGACACCGTGGTTATAACTTTACAATTCATCATCCTTGACCTTTTTCGATAATTAAATTAATAATTGTAACCAGCAGTTTTATCTAATATGTTTGAGGTCAACACAGAGTTCATAATTTGCATTATTTGCGAATGTTTTTTTTTTTTTTTCATATCTTGTGTATGTCAACTTATGAATGTATAGAATCCCTCACCCCCCCCCCCGCGAAAAAAAAAAAAAGGAGGACAAAACAAAAATGATTCAAATTTAACCTAATCATATCTGATAATTCCAGTTATGAGACAGCAGTGCAGAAGCTAATTGAGTGGCTGACCAAAGAACCCAATATTTAGAAAGCAGAGATAGAACAGAGAATACAGGTACGTGCCTGACTTAGTGGTGGATTCAATGGCATTTCTTTCTGAGAGTGGTATGAGTTGGAAATGTTAAGACCATGGAAAGTGCGTGGCTGCTTCAGTGATGTTCTAAGGAAGTTAAGTTCTGATGGGCGAATGGGGAGTGTTCTAGCAGGAGATATCAAAGGAGAGGAAAGAGCTACATGCAGCAACACCATGGCAAACTAGTTGGTGAGGACAATATGATTCACTCTGCGTTCTTCTTTGATTTATCCCGCACTGTGCGGTGCAATGCTTCAAGCTAGAAAAGGTGCCAGAGAATATGTTGCTTTCCTTCTTCTTCATCAACACCGTTTGGACTGCACCACCTTTACGATTATTAACGTACCAAAACAAAATCTTACCAAAAGAAAAACATACCAAAAAAAGCATCACGGTTGGTTTCTCTCTCTCCAGTGTAGGCCAACCTTGCAGTGAGAAGCACGTGATGTTTCACAGAGAAGGGGAAAAGAGGGTGTTTATTCTTCTCTCTCAGCCCTAGCTTCTTTCATTAGTCCAAGAATAAAGGAAAAAAAAAAAAAAATTGTGCCAACTTTATGGGGAAAAGCGACCATGGTAATGATGTGCTCAACTGCAAAGAGGATGACCACTCTTTGACATGACGTTGCGGCGGTCAGAATGGGGTGTTCACCAAGTTAAGCATGTCTTTGTAGGCTCTCAAAGGTTACAGCTTTAACAATATCTCAATATTAATTAATCCTCTCTCTCTCTCTCTCTCCATTTTCGTTTTTTCCTACGCCTGTCCTTTAGAAGCATCTTTAAGGATGCAGGCTACGCAAAGAACAGATCCTATCAAGAAAGAAAAGTACTTTGTGCACCACGGGTGGTGCAGCTCCATGCATACTGTCCGTGGTGATTGACTCCCACACACAGGGTTGACGAAAAAAATTAATTTTTACATTGCGTCCGGTCCTGTGCATAAACTAATCACTGTAGGCAGTGCACGTGAGCTGCACCGTCTGCAGTGCAGAAAGTATTTCTCATCAACAAATGAAAAGAATGAATGGGACCTCCTGTGAGGTCCAACCTCATGATTAGCTGGCCCGGCCCATTGGCCGGACCTGGTGTGAAGAAAAAAGCCCAAAGGCCTGCTTCCATTATGGAATCAGGATAGAGCCCCATGGAGGAGGAGGTAGATTTTGCCTCCTCAAACTCCAACCAATAGAAGGATTTTGCTTGCTATAAATGATCCTAATGGCCACTCGAGAAGGGGTAGAGCCCCATGGAGGAGGGGGGTGGATTTTGCCTCCTCAAACTCCAACCAATAGAAGGATTTTGCCTGCTATAAATGATCCTGATGGCCACTCGAAAAGCATTTATCCCAAGCCCACCCCTCTCTCTCCATCGTCTCCTCTCTCTCTTTTTTGCCGGTGCTCTATACTTGGGCTTATCATGCCATTACCAAAGCCCCATCAGAGGTAAGGCATCGTTGCCCCCCCCCCCCACTTTGTTGACACCCTGTCTACCCTTGTTCCTACCTCATGTAATCATCATGATCGAGATCTTACCATGAATTGTTGGAATCATGTTAGGAAAAATGACCCTATTTGATCACCTGTTTTAGATCTAATTATTAGCCTATTTCACCTTTTTTTTCGATCATTTTCTTTATAGGCAATCGATGCCCTCGGCCTTCCCCCTGATCGGTCCTCGGCCTGAGTCAGGGCCCTAGCTATTGCTAAGCAAGCTAGGAGTTGAGAACGATCAAGCAAAGGGCCGTCATTCAACCCTATTTTTGGCAATTTTTGGTCCTTCGGCCATTGACCATCACCCTCCTATTTCCCCTATTTTTCCAAGAATAAGAAGAAGGAAAAAAAAATAAAATAAAAATAAATATAGTTTCTCTTTCTTTGTTATTCTCTCACTCTAATTTTTGGATGGACCAAAGAGTCCCACCCTTACGATTTGGGTTAATCCTGATGAAGGGGTCCTGACCATGACTGTTGGGCAATGCACTAACCTCCATCTTGACCTTCATCGGATCCTACCATATTTGGCAATCCTCGATAGTGATGACTGACTTGTTTCTTAATTTGATCTTTGATAAAAAGATTATTCGGATTGATTGATTGATTCGAACCATTGAGCTTTACAATTTAATTGGCAAATGCCTGGTCTATCTTGATTCGAGTATGAAGCTGCCCCTAATCATACCCCTAGCAAGTTATTTCGATCACTTAGCCGATTGTGCTTTTCAAAATTTTTTTTTATGTATTTAGCTTCTAAAATATTGACTATAAAATTAATTATATTTTAATAACTTTGAATAGGAGTATCTAATCTACTGGATTAGAGTGAAAATTTGAAGCGAGGAGAGTAATTAACCTAACACTTCATAATATATTTTCTAATAATTTTTTGAAAATTATAATTAGTTTATTGTATTTGTTTATGATCTTTGTTTTCTATTTGACAAAATAGAAAATTTAACTGGACAGTTTCTAAAATTATTTTTATCTATATTTATAGCATGGCTATGATATGGATCTGCCGATAGGGATTATATGTTAGATTTGTCGATTTATAATATAAGAAATTAATTTTGATATCGAATCACCAATGGTTAAAATAATGATATTTGTTATCTGATATTTCGTACACTCTATATCTATTATCTGAACTATGTCACTGAATTATATGGCCATAGTCTGATGTTGCAATTAATATTTATTTTTAAATATTTATTTTTGAAAAATAAAAAAATATTATTCTTTAAGTCTTGATATGTCCGGCCAATGACACAATATAAATTATGTTTGATTATCATCTGCTAGCATACTTAGATGTGTTATGTTGCTCATTGGACTGGTGTAACTATTATTTTTTTTCATTTTTTAGATCTTGAATTATAACTTCCTCGGTACTTAGGGAGCATACTAGATTATTTAGAGCAATTAGTGGATCTAGTTGTCCTGGTCATTTATGTCAATTATTCTTCTTTTTGGTTT